>NW_020954616.1:438389-446867 GCF_900497805.2 Vombatus ursinus | reverse complement strand
TGCAAAATTTCTCACAAATGGCTTTAAGTTCAAGAAGGAAGCCAACTCTTGTTATGAATTTCCAATAATTTCTATTGTATAGTATTTATAGTACTGTATAATCATTCTAATACTATTGTATTAATTATAATAATACCTAACTGTATTAACCACAATGTAATATCATTTTTGGTAACATTGTGATACCAATACTTGCTGAAATATTATGAATTCAAAAACATTTTTTGTTATTATTGAAGTCCTTTTTTTAACCTGACCTTCATTTCTGAATATATCACCTTCTTCCCCTGCACAGTGAATATTACCTTGTAACAGAGATTTTTAAAAGAAAGAGCAAAAAGCAGTTTAACACAATTAACACATTAACCATGTCTGACAGTGTATGTGATAGCTAATTATACCAATAACTGGTAGTATTAAGCAAATGTTAAAATATATTAAATGATATATTTTAATTTAGATTATATAATTATATAATTTTATTATCACATATAATTTAATTAAAATAATATAATAGATAAAATATTAAAATATTTAAAAAATAATAGATTAGATAAAGGAGGCATTGGAATAGCATTATATTTCCGGTGAAGAAATTCATGAACTGAACTAGAGAAACATTATGCAAAACTTTTGGGTAAGGATTAATGGAGGGAGAAATGAAAGGCATATTGTGGTGGGAGTATACTATTCTCCACTTGGCCAGAAGGAGGAAATAGATAATGAATTTAGGAACCAGAGCACCCTTGGCATAGGAGCCTGATGTAGTTGTGACAGGAAACTATAATTATCTGGATATCTGCAGGAACTCTTTAGCTATAAAAGCCAGGAAGAAAAAAATAAAATGGATATTGTGGTGAGACTATGCAATTTTACCCTGGAAAGAAATGAGGAAATGGATATTGAATTTAGGAAACAAATCACAAACCTGGCACTGGAGCACGATATACTTATGATAGGATATTTTAGTTATCAAAGCAATCTGCAGAAGCTCATTAATTATAAAAGCCAGGGCAGCTGAAAAAATCGTTACCAGCCTGAAAAATAATATCTTTCCTCAAAGTGTTGAGGAAGTGACGTGCTAATCTGCCCCTGATTCTAATAAATAATGTAGCTAAAGCAGAAATGATGAGAATTTTGAGAGGAAGTAAACATTCCATTTTGAGGGAAAGTAGGGCATAATTACAGCCTAGATTTTAGGAGACTGAATTTCAAAGAGGGCATAGTATTAGAGATCTAGATACTCACTTAGCCCAATTTCAAATGCTGGCTCCCTTGCTATCTCCCTGAATGCTCTCTCATTCTCCATGTGAACTGTTTGCGATTCAGAACTCACCATTTCATATAATCATATTTAGTCTAGGACTTCTTCATATCCCATACCATGCTGAAACCTTGAAACCAGGCCTAGAACCCACTTGTCCATATAGTAGGACACCAAGACACTGCCTTCAGGATCTGTACTTGGAGACATTCTCTCTTGTTCCAGATTTATTAGTAACTCTGGAAATCTCTCTCTAGTCATGGCAAGAATAACGGTTCTTAAATTCAAGGTCTAGGACAAAAGGAACCTTTATTTTAAAGTATTTTAAACATCCTTTTCTTTTTAAATTTTGAATTCCAGATTCTTTCTCTCCTTCCCACCCCACCACTCACTGAGAAGGCAAACGATATGATATCAATTATACATGTGAAATCATGCAAAACATATGTCCAAATTAGACATATCACAAAAAAGCAAAAAAAAGTGAGAAAACTATCCTTCAATTTGCCCTCAGAGTTCATCAATTCTCTCTCTGGAGGTGGAGAGCATTTTTTTTTCGTCATGAGTCCTTTGGAATGGTTTTGGATCATGTATTGATCAGAGTAGCCGGTCTTTCACAGTTGATCACCATTACAGTATTGCTCTTACTGTGCAAAATGATTTCCTAGTTCTCCTTGCTTCACTTAGTTCATAAAGGTTTTGCTATGTTTTTCTGAAACCGCCTTCCACATCATTTCCTATAATATTCCACCACAATCATATGCCATAACTTATTCAGTCATTCCCCAATTGCTAAATATCCCCTCAATTTCCAATTCTTTGCTGCCACAAAAAGAGTTTCTACAAATGTTTTTGTACATATATGTCCTTTTTTCCTTTGATCTCTTTGAGGTACAGATCTAGTAGTGGTATGGATGGATCAAAGATTGTGCACAATTTTATAGCTCTTTGGGCTTAGTCCCAGATTGTTTGCATGAATAGTTGGACCAGTTCACTATTCCACCAATAGTTCATTAATGGACCTATTTTCCCTTATCCCCTTTAGCATTTGCCATTTCAGATAGGTGTGAGGTGGTATCTCAGAGTTGTTTTAATTTTCATTTTTCTAATCAATAGTGACTTAGAACATCTTTTCATACGATTATAGGCAGCTTTGATTTCTTCTGAAAACTATCTGTTTATATCCTTTGATCAATTTTCAGTTGGAGAATGACTCTTATTTTTATAAATGTGACACAGTTCCCTATATATTTGAGAAATGAGGCCTTTATCAGAGAAACTTGCTGTAAATTTTTTTATATTACTTGATTGTCCATGGTACTTTTTTAGCAAAATGCAGTTTCTCTGATTAACTTTTAATTAGGTCTATTTTTACTTTTGCTTTATCTGAGTTCATGATTGCTACCCTTGCCTTTTTTTAGTTTCGCTGAAGCATATTAGATTCTGCTCCAGCCCCTTATTTTAACTCTGTGTGTGTCTTTCTGTTTCAAGTGTGTGTCTTATACACAACATATTGTTGGATTCTAGTTTCTAATTCATTTTGATATCGACTTCTGTTTTATGGGTTATCTCATTCCATTCTCATTCACAGTTATGATTACTAACGGTATTTCCCTCCATCTTATTTTCTTGAGTTTATCTGTCTCTCTATTTTTTTATCCTGTTCTTCTTCAAAAGTCTGTTTTACTTTTAAACATTCTTCCCTTGATCTGCCTTCCCTTTTATGTCCGCCCTTCCCCCATCTCTTACTCCTTACCCCCCCTCCATTTCCCTATCGGATAAGATAGATTTCTATACCCAACTGAGTCTGTATATATATATTCTTCCTTCTTTGAACCAATTCTGATCAAAGTGAGGTTCAAGCATTGCCTGCCCCCTACCCCACTGTTTTTCACTCCACTATAAAAGTTCTTTTTTGTGAACCTCTTTTATATGAGGAACATTTCCCCATTCTACCTTTCCTTTCCCTCTTCTCCCACTCTTTCTCTCCCTACATTTTTTATTTAAAGATCATACCAACATAATTGACTCACACCTATGCCCTTTCTTTCTCTGGAAACTCTTTCTAACTACCTTAATAATGGTAAAGTTTTCAGGAGTTACATGTGTCATCTTCCTGTCTACGAAGGTAAACAATTTAACTTTATGGAGTCCCTTACGATTATTCTTTCATGTTTACCTTTTTAAGTTTTTCTTGAGTCTTGTTTGAATGTCATGTTTTCTATTCAGTTCTGGTCTTTTCATCAAGAATGCTTGGAAGTCTTCTATTTTATTAACTATCCATTTTCCCCCTGAAGGATTATGCTCAATTTTACTGGTTAGGTTATTTTGGGTTGTAATCCTAGCTCCTTTGCCTTTCAGAATATCATATTCTAAGCCCTTAACTCTTTTAATGTGTAAGCTGCTAAATTTTGTGTGATCCTGACTGTGGTTCCTCAATATTCTTTTTGACTGTGAAATATTTCCTCCTTGACCTGGGAGCACTAAAATTTGGCTATAATATTCCTGGGAATTTTTATTTTGGGATCTCTTTCAGGAGGTGATTGGTGGATTCTTTTAATTTCTATTTTATCCTCTGGTTCTAAAATATCAGGAAAGTTTTTCTTGACAATTTCTTGAAATATGATATCTAGACTCTTTTTTATTATGGTTTTTAGGTAGTCCAATAATTCTTAAATTATCTCTTCTTGATCTATTATCCAGGTCAGTTGTTTCTCCAATAAGAGAGTATATATTTTCTTCTGTTTTTTCATTTTATTGACTTTGTTTTATTGTTTCTTGATGTCTCAATGAAGCATTAGCTTCTACTTGCCCAATTCTAATTTTTAAGGAGTTATTTTCTTCAGTGAATTTTTATACCTCTTTCACAATTAGACCAATTCTGTATTTTAAGGTATTATTTTCTTTAGTCTTTTTTGCCTCTTACCAAGCTTTTAATTCTTTCATAATTTTCTTGAAGAACTCTTATTTCTTTTCCCAATTTTTACTCTACCACTCTTATATCTTTCTTTAACTCTTCCAAGAATTCTTGCTGGCCTCAGGTTCAGTTAGCATTTTTCTTTGAGGCTTTGCTTGTAGCTGTTTTCACATTTCTGACTTCTTCTAAGTTTATGTCTTGATCTTCTCTTGCCACTATAGTAAAATTTTCTGGTCAAGTTATTCATTTTTTTTGTTTGCTAATTTTTCTAGCTGATTTCTTGACTTTGAACTTTATGTTAAAGTTGGGCTTTGCTCACCTGGGGATGGAGAGGCACTGTGCCAAACTTTAGGGTTTTTTTTGTGCTATTTTCAGAGATAGTTTTAGGGGTCTGCAAGTTTTTGGTGCTTCCAAGGTGCTATTATCCTGGGAAAGGTGTGGTCATAACTGCTCTCCTGGTCTGTATTCTGGGTATTACCTAGGGAGGGCCCCTGCTCTGGGTTGAGAACTCCTGAAGTTGTTGCTGTTGCTGTTTCTGTCACAACTGCCTCCATGGCCCACAGCTGGTGCTCCTGCCCTACTTGGGGCCTGCATGCAATCTGGTGTTACAGACCTTTCCTATGGATCTCCTAAGTTTTCTTAGTCTGGAAAAAATGTCTCCCTCTGATGTTTTGTTTGTTCTGCCACTCCAAAATTCATTTTGACAACTCTGAGGTATCACCTCACACCTATCAGATTGGCTAATATGACAGAAAAGGAAAATGATGAATGTTGGAGAAGATATGGGAAAATTGGGACACAAATGCACTGTTGGTGAGTTGTGAACTGATCCAACCGTTCTGGAGAGCAATTATGCCCAAAGGGCAATAAATTGTGAAAACTCTTTGATCCAGCAATACCTCTAATAGGTCTATATCCCAAAGAGAGCATAAAAAAAGGAAAAGGACCTCCATGTACAAAAATGTTTATAACAGCTCTTTTTATGGTGGCAAAGAATTGAATGTGGAGGGGATGCCCATCAGTTGGGGAATGGCTAAACAAATCTGGTATATGAATGTAATGGAATACTATTGTGCTATAAGAAACGATGAGCTAGTGGATTTTAGAAATATCTGGAAAGACTTACATGAACTGATGCAAAGTGAAGTGAACACTCAGTAACAGTAACATTGTGCAACAATCAGCTATGACTTATTTTTTCTCAGCAATACAATGATCCAACACAAGTTCAAAAGACTCATGATGGAAAATACTATCCATATCCAGAAAAAGAACTGATAGAATCTAAATACAGATTGAAGCATACTATTTTCACTTTCTTTATTTTTTTGTATTTTTTTCTTTTGTTCTGTTTCTTCTTTCACAATATGACTAACACGGAAATGTGTTTTACATGACTGCACCTATATAATCTATAACAAATTGCTTACTGTATTAAGAAGAGGAGAGGGAAGGGAGGGAAGAAGAAGGAATTCAAAATTTGATATAAAAGAAGAATGTTAAAAATTGTATTTACATGTAATTGGAAAAATAAAATATTATTTAAAAGAAAAAAACCAAAATTTAATTTGAGACATTGTTATATAGTTTTTAGGAGGGAAATGTTGGGAGAGTTCATCTGGGCCCCAGCCTGTATTCCACCATCTTGGCTCTGCCTGCCAAAGAAAGCTTTATTAAAAGTTACAGGGGGATGTAGCTGAAGGAATCTCACCACATTAAACACATAATGAACCTTTATACTCTAGAAAGGATAACTTGTTTCTTTCTATAGTTGGCTTTGTAAACAGGAACTTCTTTACCTGTAGCTTTTCTTGATCATGAACAAGGAGTAGGGTAGTGTAACCTCAGAGAAGTATATGTTATTGCCTTTTTTTTTTTTGCCTAAAATGGAGACTGGATCTAAGATGGACTCATGTATGTAAAGAAAAGGAGACACATGTTTGGACCTTCCTGCTCTCCCTTTTACTAAGGTAAAACCCTTAGTTCCTTTATTCAGTGATATTTATATCTGATCTGTAAGCAGAGTTAGCACTCAGAGTCCTTTGAGTAGTAGGAACAGTTCAATGGTGTCACCTCCTCTGGAATGGCAAAAAGCCATTCATGCACTCAGAGACTTCTGGCACAAGTAAAGAGACTAAAATAACAATGAACGTGGAGATTAATACTTAGATGAAGTTGTAGACCCAGGACATTATGTATGTGAAGTCATGCAAAATATATTTCCATATTAGCCACGTTGCAAACAAACAAACAAGAAAAATTAAGGGGAAAATGCTTCAATTTGCACTCAGAGTTCATTAGATCTCTCTCTGGAGGTGGATAGCATTTGAATTGGATGAAAATAATTTTTAAGAATATGAAGGTGTAATAAAAAAAAAGAGCATACAGGTGTCCTAAGGACAAAATATTTGAGAATTGCTGCTTCAGAGAGCTTTCATTTCATTGATGGTACAATTTTATAACTCTTGCTTCAATCTGCCTGGAATTTCAGTAGAGTTTGTAAAAAAATCTATGATTTTCTTTGAAGCTGTGTTTTTAGATGGTATGGAATCATGTCAATGAGTTTGTGTCTTGAGCACTCTTGGCTCCAAAGAATTTCATTATCATCAGTGTTTTCTTCTGTTCACTCATTTTTTTTCCCTAGCCTTACTTCATGCTTTAGGACTTTCTTTCAGGACCAGGCTTTGTTCACATTCTGAAGGAATCATGGGGTCTCATTTTGTCTTGATCTATATCATATTGGTTCTGGGTCATGAGTAGTGAGTTCTTCAAGGACGTTAGAAATGGCCCTGACCAGCAAGCTGCACTGTGGCCTGTCTTTATGAAGCACTCTGGGCAGAGATGGTTTGATCCAGGGCATACATACCTTAATCATTGACATTTCTGTCTAAACCTTACAGGTTCCTGAGCTGCAGTTCAGAATCAGAATGACATAGGTACAAGCTCCAGTAATTCCTGTGTAGGTCTTGGTTCTTGATCTGGAAGGCTTGTGGGACCTACCCTCTCAATCCATGCCTTTTTGGCTGTACCCTTTACCTAATGTCCATAGGCTTCAGGATATCTCTTTATATGGACCTGTGGTAGAAAAAGGCACTTACTGTATGTAGTTCCTCCTTGAANGGCTGTACCCTTTACCTAATGTCCATAGGCTTCAGGATATCTCTTTATATGGACCTGTGGTGGAAAAAGGCACTTACTGTATGTAGTTCCTCCTTGAATTTTTTTTTTGGTGAGACAGTTGGGGTTAAGTGACTTGCCCAGGGTCACATAGCTAGTAAGTGTCAAGTGTCTGATCTGAGACTGGATTTGAACTCAGGTCCTCCTGAGGCCTCCAGGAGGCCTCTCCTCCAGGTCCCTCCAGGGTCGGTGCTCTATCCACTGTGCCACCTAGCTGCCTTCCTCTCCTTGAATTTTTTGATCATCACTTAGTCTGATGCTCTTTTTATTTTTAAATTTTTTTTTAGACAATTGGGGTTAAGTGACTTGCCTAGGGTCACACAGCTAGAAAGTGTCAAGTGTTTGGTCTCAGGCCGGATTTGAACTCAGGTCCTCCTGACTTCAGGGTCAGTGGTCTATCCACTGCACCACCTAGCTGCCTCTGATGCTCTTTATTTTTCTTCCTTGTGGAAGTAGTTGTGAGAGAGTTGGGCTATTTTTCTTCCACTCTTTCTGCCATCTTGACAAACTCCACTTTAACATTTTTGAAGTATTTCACCCTAGAACAATATTGTGAGGCAAGTAATTGCAAATATCATTCTTCCCACTTCACAGATGAAGAAACTCAGCTAATACTGACTCAAGAGGCCTGACTGCTACATTTTTTTGTGAGCCTTTCCACCTTGGAAAATGGGCAAATGCTACAAATCAGGGCTTGATTTATTGTTTTGTTGATTGTTTATATTTAATAAAGTAGTGGAGAAAATGTTAATAATGCTGATTAAACTTAAAATTGTGCCATGTGTCCTTCTCTACTGATAGTTAAACATTTGCCCCCAGCTAGTTGCTAAACATTTGCCAGCACATTCTCACCTAAAGGTCAAATGAGTTACTCAAGCTTAAAAGGTAGTAAATGTAAAAGCAAAAATACAATCAATCACTTAATAAGCACTTATTAAGTGCCTACTACATACCAAGTACTGTGCTAGGTGCTGGGGATACAAAAACAAAACAAGAAATTAAACAATTTCTACTCTCAAGGAGCTTATATTCTATTGCAACAGTGACTACACTGGCCCTTACTGCCTAAAGTCCAGGTAGGTTACATTTTACTATTCTTCCAGGCTTCTCTAGTACACTT
>NW_020954616.1:436124-438357 GCF_900497805.2 Vombatus ursinus | reverse complement strand
TGTGTGTGTGTGTGTGTGTGTGTGTGTGTGTGTGTGTGTAGCAAAGCTCTCTGCCATTGTCTCCAGCCTCCACTGATGATGTTCTGCCAAGTAGAGGGGGGTAGTCTCCTGCATCCAGTTCAATTTAGCCACTAATAATCATATTAGCTCTTTTTTTTTTTTTTTGGTTAGGCAATCGGGATTAAATGACTTGCCCAGGGTCACACAGCTAGTAAGTGTCAAGTGTCTGAGTTTGGACTTGAACTCAGGGCCACCTGACTCCAAGGCCAGAGCTCTATCCACTGCGCCACCGAGCTACCCCATCATATTAGCTTTTAAAAAGGAATATTTACTTCAAAATGTGTAATCACAAATATATAAGCTATTCCCCCAACACCTGGGAGACATCATTCCTGCTGCCCCCTCCTTTGCACCACCTCACACTCTGAGGAAGGAAAGGGGATTAAGTTCATAGCTTATTTTGATTCCTATATAGTCCCAATTCCAAGTCCAAAATCTTCTTTGGGTTTAAGTTCTGAGCACTCTGACTTCTTAGGGGTTCCCTGCTGGGCTGGCTAGCAGTAGTGTTCTGCCTTCAATCTTGATTTCAAAGTGGCCATGGCTCCAACTTTCAAGTGTTGGGGATCACTGCCAGAACTTAAGATTGAGGACAAAAAAAAAGAAAATGTTCCCTCCCAGAATAAAACAACCGCCCCCTTCTCTTAGGCCCCATGACTATTTCTCTGAGCCAGGGTTAAAAAGGAAAAGGAAGTCCTTCCTCTTTCACTGGTTCAGTTCATGGCACCTGTGCTGTATAGGCAAACTATGTTCTTCATCCTCTGGTTGCAGCAGCAGGAAAGAGAGTGACTGTTTCAGTCTGCCCAGTTTTAAAGATTCAGTCTGTTACCATTACACAGTCAAACAAAGGAGGCTACCCTCACTCATATGGTTTGGTAGGGAGTTAAGGAAGCCTTCGTGTTAGGTGATCTAGGCAAACCCAAGAAAACCTTGTTCCACTACAATACTCAGATTTCCTAACTCCAATGGGGGTGGGGCGGGGCGGGTCTTACCACTACACTGTGGTGCAAACAAGGTTTCCTGATCCAGTGTACATGCTCAGGAAGGTTATAATATTTGTGCCCAAGAATTCAGTGACCCACAGAGCAGATTACTGACGCAAGTGAAGTCACCTGGTATTTTCCCATCTTCTAATATAACCTAGAGACAGCTTCACAAAAGGCATTTTTTAATGAAAGTTAAAGAATTATTTTAAGGATAGATGCAGTCTAGCTTCAAAGGGGGTTTATGTTTGTTTGATATGACTGTTTTCATTTGATTTGAATTCTGGCTGTTATTTTGTTTGTTTTAAGTTGCTCTATTTACAGGTGGCTTTGATTTTTAGGGTAGGGTTAGCTTAGAGAAGTTTGACAACATCGAGAATATCTTGGTCAGAGGATTCTGGAAAGATGGCAGAGTAAGTCAGGAAACTTTAGGCTCTCTAAATTTCCTCCACATAAAAAGGCTGAACATCACCTCAGACCAGCAGAAATAAACATGGGGTAAAGTAGTTGTCCTCCTAAGACAATTTGAGAAGACCTCAGAAAAGACAGGACCTCCAGAGGAAGAGGTTTGGCTTGAGTGAATTGCAAACACCTCCAGGACCCCTCTGCAGAATCAACAACCAACAAGCCCTGGGGGCAGCTGGGTTGAGAGGCAGCTTCAGCCTTAGAAATTTTCATCTGTAAGACAATGTGGAGGTGTGATGGCTGAGTAGAAGATTGTAAGAAGTTCCATTGTCTAGGGAAGCCAAGCACAGCTGTGCTGGCTAGACCTATTCTGAGATGTGGCTGTGGGGAAAAGGAGCTAGCTTATACTTGGTGAATACAGTAGCAGTGTGGTGGGGACCCTGCTGGCTGTGGGCACTTGCAGGAGAGCAGAGTCCCTGGTTTCAGTTCTGGGGCAGAGAAGACAGCTGTAGTTTGCAGCCACTGAGGGACTGCAAGGAGCAAAATAAATTGTAAGACAGTGTGGCTAGGGGCCCTAGTTGTAGTTTAGAAGTGGAGAGGGCTCTGAGACAGACCTCAGAAAAATCAGTAACCACAGGCCTCAGAAACAGTAAGAAGGACCTGAGGCTTGGGGCATCATTCTCCATACCTCAGGACTACAACTTGATTGCACTAATAACTGCTAAGAACAAAAAAAAAAAAATAAAAATGAGTAAGCAGAGGAGAAGGAACCCAATCATAGTTACTAG
>NW_020954616.1:435592-436062 GCF_900497805.2 Vombatus ursinus | reverse complement strand
GGGAATAGAGAAGTGCTGGGTTCATATTCAGAGGAAGATAATGGAGCTAAAAAAAAGCCACTCTTTTTTCAATGAGAAACATCAAATGGTCCCAAGCACAAAAAGAGTTCTTGGAAGAACTTAAAAAGGACTTTAAAAAATCAGAGAGATCAAGGAAAAATTAGAAAAAAAAGAGCAATCCAAGAAAATCAAGAAAACTATGAAAAGAAAGTCAACTAACTGGAAATAGAAACTCAAAAACTTAAGGAAGAAAATAACTCCTTGAAAACTAGAATGAAGTTCAAAGACACCAAGAAATCATAAAACAAAGTCAAAAGAATGAAAAAAATAGAAGAGAAAACAAAACATCTTATTAAAAAAACTGATCTAAAGAACGGATTGAGGAGAAATAATATAAGAATAGTCTTGTTGCGGTCTGAGAGGTTGAGACCCCTCAAAGACTGGAGTACAGTATGGGGTCGTCTGGAATG
>NW_020954616.1:435329-435544 GCF_900497805.2 Vombatus ursinus | reverse complement strand
AATTTACAGACTCAAGCATTCTTTAAGTCAAGGTGGCAAAAATTTATTGTTACACTTTTTGGCAGGCAAGAGTTCTTAAGGAACCTGCAAAAGACTGCAGATAGAGCNAATTTACAGACTCAAGCATTCTTTAAGTCAAGGTGGCAAAAATTTATTGTTACACTTTTTGTCAGGCAAGAGTTCTTAAGGAACCTGCAAAAGACTGCAGATAGAGT
>NW_020954616.1:433683-435252 GCF_900497805.2 Vombatus ursinus | reverse complement strand
TAGGGTTTATATGGGGAAAGGGCATGGGAAAGGAATGCCGGGGATACTGATTAGGTAATCCAAAGGTCCAGGTGTCTTTGGCAGCTATGGATGGGAAAGTACAGGGAGTATACCAGACAGGGAAGGAGATGACAGAAGTATGGATCTTGGGAGTCTGGCAGGAGGAAGAGTCCTTGGGCCAGCCAAGGATAAAACTCCTTGGGCTGGGCAAGACACCCCTCCCACTCTGTCCTGATTAGAGAATGCTCTGCAACAAGGGAAAGCTTTCTCACAAAACAGGAGCTTACTAAGGAATTGGGAGGCTTCCAGAGACATGATCTGAGGGCTGGGGCCTGAGCAGCCCAACACTCTCTCACTCAACTTTGTGTAGCTGCACCAGGAAGAGAGATAAGGGTCTTGCTGGGGCTCCCACATGAGTAATTGCTAGGCATAGTGTCCTTGGGCTGGGGAGTGATTGTCAGAGGCAGTGTTTCTGAGACTAGGGAGAAATTGGGGTTCAAGTACAAGCATAAGCACCCAAACACAAGCACCCAAGCACCCCATCAGTTTGATTACCTGAAAATTAAGATAAAAAAGAATCTTGATACAATATTAGAGGAAATTAACGAGGAAAATTGCCCTGAAGCTCTAGAACAAGAAGGCAAAGTGGAAATGGGAAAAAAATCCACTGATCACCACCTCAGAGAGATCCCAGGAGGAAAACGTACAGGAATATCATAGCCAAATTTCAAAGCTCCTAGGTTAAGGAGAAAATATTGGAAGCAATAAGAAAAAATAAAAATTTTAATGTCATGGAGATACAATAAGTATTTCATAAGACCTAGCAGCTATTATATTGAAGGACAGTAGGTCTTGGAATACTATATGTTGTAGAGCAAAAGAGCTGTGGTTACGACCAAGGGTAACTTATCCAGCAAAAATGAATTAGAAAAAAAATGAATGAAATCAGCTTAGAGAAGTTTGACAACATCAAGAATATCTTGGTCAGAGGATTCTGGAAAGATGGTGGGGACTGTCAGGTTTTTGTGACAAAAGCAGACATTTAACAAACTCAAAGACTTTCAGGTTTTTGTGACAAAAACCCAGGAACTTAAGGGAAAATTTGACATATAACATCCAGGAGAAATGTAAGGTAAACATTAAGACAAATTATAAGTGACTCAATAAGATCAAATTGTTTACTTGGTGTGTGTGAAAATATTAGCAGTACTGTTATGATTATCATCATTATTTGGGTAGTTTAAAAGAAAGGTGTGAGCTGAGTATGATGGGGCAATTCTAAAAAAAAATAAAACTGTGTAGGGAGAAATAAAAAGGAGCAATTATTTCATATAAATGAGGCAAAAAAGGAAGAATTGATACAGAAAAAGCCAGTAGAGTGGAGGGTGGGTGGTGCTGGAACCTTATTCTCATTGGAAATGGGTAAAAAAGGACCAACATACATATCTAGAAGGCTATAAAAGTCTTCTAAATTCAGAAAGCAATAAAAGGGCAAGGGGATAGGGTGGGGGAGAGGATAAGGGAGGGGCTCTTAGAGGGTTGGGTAGGTTAAGAAATAGGAGGCCAACA
>NW_020954616.1:422786-433633 GCF_900497805.2 Vombatus ursinus | reverse complement strand
TAGTGGGTAGAAGTAAAGCAGAGGAGTGAGAAGGGAGTGAGGAGTGAGAAGGATAGTGAGGAAAAGTAGGAAGTATACAAGTAGTTGTAGCTTAGAATGTGAATGGGATGAATTTACTCATAAAACGGAAATGGATAGCAGATTAAAAATTTGAATTCGACAATATATTGCTTTCAGGAAACATAAAAATGACAGATACACACAAAGATAAAATAAAGAATGGGAGTAGAATTTAGTACGTAAAAAAAGCAGGGATAGTAATAATGATCTCAGACAAAGTTAAAGATAAAATAGATTTAATCAAAAGTGAAAAATAGAGAAACTACACCATGTGCCAGCAATATTATTAAATATTATTTTGGACTATTTAAAACACCTAGACAATATAAAATACCTGAGCCTGCCAAAACAGACACAGGAACTATATGAACATAAAGATAAAACTCTTTTTATATAAATAAACTCAGATCTAAATAATTGAAGTAATATTTATTGTTCATGGGTAGGTAAAGCCAATAGAATTTTAAAAAATAAGTTTTACCTAACTAATCTATTTATTGAATGTCCTCCCAATTAAATTTCTAAAAATTATTTTACTGAGTTAGAAAAAATAATAACAAAGTTCATTTGAAGAACAAAAGATCAGGAACTTTACAGGAACCAGGGAAAAAAGATGTAAAGGAACTATATTCAACATTATCAGACCTCAAACTATATTATGAGATGAGAGCAATGTTTAACTATAAAAAGAATAATTTTGATTATTTTAAATCAAAATTTTCTTGTATAAATAAAACCTACGTAGCCAAGAATAGAAGAAATGCAGAAAATTGGGGGGTAAAACTTTTGTAGATGATCTTTCAGATAGGATGTGATTGTGGTGGAATGTTGCTGTGGTGTAGGAAATGATGAGCTGATTGATTTAGAAAAACATGGAAAGAGACTTGGACTTATGAAGGAAGATGCTATCTACTTTCAGAGAAACATGATAGGAGGAAATAAACATAGTACAATTTTACATATATGTGTATGATTTTATATATATATGTGTATGTGTTTATATATATATATCTCCACACTTAATTGTAGCTTTCATTAGGGTGGTGGGGCTAGGGAGAGGAAAAAAAAATAAAGTAAAAAGTGCACAGCAGAGAAAAAAGAAAACCAGCAAGGAAGCAAAGAAAAGCTAGACAGCTGTAAAAACAATGTATAGTAATTATCATATAAGTTTTCTTGAAATGGAAATTTATTGTTTTATATTGAATTCTCTCTTATTGTCTGCTGTGTGCATAGTAATTTTTTTTCTCATTTTGTATTTAAGTTTAAAATAAAAAAACTACCAAAAAAGCATATAACAAATTCAACATGTTATTTAAAAATATCTTGGTGGTGTTGTAGAAAGCACTTTGGAGTCAGAAACACACATTTCACTGCCAATCCTCTACTCTGTAAACTCTAGTGACTCCCTATTACCTCCAGGATCAAATATAAACACTTTTGTTTGGTATTTAAAACCCTTTGCAAACTGACCACAACCTACCCTTCTAGCCTTATTGCATATTACTTCCCTCCACACACATTATAATCTAGCCAAATTAATCTTTTTACTTTTCCTCATACATGACTCTGAGTTTTTCTACTGACCGTCCCCCTTATCTGGAATTTACTTTGTTCTTACCTTTGTATCGCAGAATCTCTATTTTTTTGCTTAGCTCAAATGCTACCTTGTACTTGAGGTCTTTCCTGATTACCCCAGTTGCTTGTGCCTTCCCCTATAAATCATCTTTTATCTATTACACACGTACGCACACACACACCACACACACACATATAAATATAATCTCTCTCTCTCTCTATATATATATTTTTCATTCAGTCAATGAACATTCATTAAGCACCTACCAGGCACTGTGCTAAGTGCTGGCAATACAAAAAGAGACAAAAGATTATGCCTGCCCTCAAGGAACTTGCAATCTAATGGGGGAGACAACATGCAAACAAATAAAGCTATATGCAGTATAAATAGGAGATAACTAACAGAAGGAAGGATTGGAATTAAGAGGGTTAGGGAAGGCTTCCTATAGAAGGTAGGAATTTAGCTGGAACTTAAAGGAAGCCAGGAAGGTCAGTAGTCAGAGCTGAGGAGAGAAAGCATTCCAAGAATGGGAGACAGCCAGAGAAAATTCCCGGGTTAGTGAGATAGAACATTTGAGTAATGAAGATCAATGTCACTGGATTGAAGAGAAAGTGTTAAGCTACAAGGTGTAAGAAAACTGGAAAGGTAGGAGGAGGCTAGATTATAAAGGGCTTTGAATGCCAAGAAGAGCATTTTATGTGACCCTGAAGGCAATAAGGGACCACTTAAGTTTATTGAGTAAGGGGGATGATATGGTCAGAGCTGCATTATAGAAAAATCACTTTAGTGGCTGAATGCCGTGAGAATTGTAGTGAAGAGAGATTTGAGGCAGGCACACCCATAATTAGACTATTGCAAAAATCCATGTGATGAGGTGGTGAGGGGCCTATGTCAAAGGACAGAAAGGGGTATATATAAGGGATGTTGTAAAGCTGAAATATAGGTGTTAGTTATTATTCTATTTATGTATGTGCATATGGTCCCCTCTGGCTATTTGAGGACAGAGCTTTCATTTTTGTATTTTTATACCCAGTGCCAGTATGTTATTTGCCATGTAGTAAGTGCTTAGTAAAGGTTTATTAATTAAATTAAAAATTAACATTGCATCTCTAAAGTTTATTACTGATGTGACCCTGAACAAATCACAGTAGGCCTCAGCTTTCACATATTTAAGATAAAGGAATTGAACTACATGTCTTCTAAGGTCTCTTTCAGCTACATACCAATGAACCCAGGTTAAATGTTAATTTCTTACATATTGTAGTAATAACTAACAAATAGGTCTCTCTTTCCACATTTGTGACAATCTTCTAGTGTGATAGAGAGAACTATCTTGGAGTTTGAAGACCTGAGTTCTAGTTCCAGCTTTGAAATTTACTGCTGATTCCTTTGCATAAAAATCACATAAGGAAACGAATTAGGAATGAAACAAGCATTTATTAAGTGCCCACTATATGCCAGGCACTGGGCTAAATGTTTTGTAAATAATATCTTGTTTGATCTTCACAATGATGCTGTGAAATAGGGGTAGAGGGACAGCATGGACAAAGAAAGGTGAGAAAAATCTAGTTTGGTTAAGAACTGAGTCTTAGGAGGAGACTAATAAGAAAAGGTACTATATTCTAAGCTGGAACCACATTGTATTTGATCTTGAATTGGTAATGTAAATATTAGCAACTAGTGAATAAATACACTGTTACTTTAATATGGTCTTTCAGGATCAGATGTTTCATCTCACCTTTCTTTTGTAAAGAATTTGGAGAGTCACATGCAATTTGGTGTGACTTGCCCAGGGTCACACAGCTAAGTAAATGTCTGAAGCTGGATTTGAACTCAGGTCCTCCTGACTCCAGAGCTAGCACTCTATCCATTGCACCACCCACCTGCTCCCATCTCACCTTTCTCAATTATCCATACTTCTAAATAGCCTATCTGGGGACCCTAAAACATAAGCCACACAACCACCTGTTGGCAGCTCCTAGAATTGTAGGTATTCTGGTCAGAAAACAATAAACAGGTCCACCTAGACTTTTCAAGCGAACCTTATTAATTGAGGACGATTATACATCATTTTACTTCCTTCTTTCTCCATGTCATCATAGAAGCACAGCAGACTGCTGGCCTTAGTTAGTTGAGTTCTCACTTTCTTTTGTAATTATGGTCACCAGCATGTAACTGTTCCTTTCTGTTCTTGGCCCCTTGTCCAATACTCATTCTCTCGTATTGATGTCCTCCTCCTTACAGCAACATACACTCACACCAATAATTCTGAGCAAGTAAGGATAATAAAATATTAGCACAAATGCAATAATCCTGTGGAGTAGGCAATGTAAATATCCTTATTTTCATTTTGCTAATGAGGAAAATGAAACTCAAAGAG
The DNA here is from genome assembly GCF_900497805.2 of Vombatus ursinus. NCBI lineage: Eukaryota > Metazoa > Chordata > Mammalia > Diprotodontia > Vombatidae > Vombatus > Vombatus ursinus. The sequence continues at coordinate 429,617 of NW_020954616.1, read as the reverse complement.
ACAGCTAGGTGACATAGTAAATAGAACATTAAGCCTGGAGTCAGGAAGAGATGAGTTCAAATCCTACTTCCAACACTTACCAACTATTTATAACCCTGAGCAAGTCACTTAACCTCTGTTTGCCTCAGTTTCCTCAACTGTTAAAGGGAATAATAATAGCACCTATTTCTCAAGGTTGTTACGAGGATCAAACAAGATAATATTTGTAAAGCACTTAGCACAGTGCCAGGCACATGGTAGGTGCTATACAAATGCTAGCTATTATTATTTATTGAGGCAACTAAATTTACACTTGGAGAGCTTTAATTGTTAATAGTTTTTTCCCCACGATTAAGTCTAAAATTTTCTCCTAGTAACCCATTCTTCCTGATTCCATTCTCTGGGACCAAACAGAACAAGTATAATATTTCCTCTGTGTGATAACCTTTCAAATATATGACAATAGCTTCCATGTGCCCCTTAAGCATTTGTTATCTTTTCCAGGCTAAACATAATCAGTTCATTCAGCTGAGCCTCATAAGATAAGAACTCAATACACTTTACCATCTTGGTTGCCCTCCTTGCAACATTCTCCACTTTATCATCTTCCTTGAATCAGTACCCAGAACTGAATACAATATTCCATATTGGGTTTGACAAGGACAAAGGTCAGTGGGACTACCACCTCCCTATCCTTGCATACTATGCTTCTCTTGATGCAATCCACAATTGCATTAACTTTTTGGGTGCCACATTACATTGCCAATTCATATTGATCTTGCAGTCCTTTAAAACCCCACATACCTTTTTCAAACAAACTGCTATCTCATACAAATTGCTATCTAATCGTGATTAACCTATCTTGGATTTGTAAAGTTGATAGTCTGAACTCATGTCAAGGATTTTACATTTATCCCTATTGAATTTAATCTTATTAATATCCAACCCAAAGATCTTATCCTGTCAAGATCCTTTTGGATCTTTCTGCTATCACTCACCTTTGTGCCATCTGCAAATTTGATGAGCCTACTATCTACATCTTTATCCAAGTCAATCTTTATCCAAGACAAAAATGTTAAACAGCCTAGGACCCAAGATCATATCACTGGAGTAACTCACTGGAGACTTCTTGCTAAGTTTACATTGACAAGCTTTAATAACCATGTATTGAGTCTGGCTATTCAATCATTTCTGAATCCTCTAGTTATAATATCACCTAGTCTAAATCTCTCCATCTTTTTCATATGAAAAATATGAAATACTTTGCCAAATGCTTTTGTAGGTAAACTCTAGATGTAGGTAGACTATGTCTATACCAACCTCACACTCCACATATACCAATTTGGTAACTCAGAAAAGGAAATGAGATTAGCGTGGCTTGTTCTTGATAAAGCCACACTGGTTCTGGGTAATTGCCACTTCCCCTTCCAAAAGTATGCCAACCATCTCTTTAGTCATCTGTTTTAGAAATCTTCCAGGAATCAGTTAATTTACTAAACGGTGTTCTGCTAGAGCCATTGGGCCAACATGGCAAGCTTTGTAAGTTAGTTTGGTGCCTGTGGACTTGTGAACAATCCTTTCCTAAGAGGATAGGGCATCCCTGTTGGCCATTAGAAGGTACTCTGCTGGAAACCACCTAGGCTACACTCTCCTATCAAGTTCATTTGGGGATGACAATGTTAAAGCAGCTTTGATGAACTCTTCCCTTGAAGGCTCGGTCCCGATTTAATCTGGGGGAAAATGGAATATTGCTCAAAGTGTTAAAATATTAGATTAGACTGTGAGCTCCTTGAGAAGAGAGACTGTCTTTTACCTTTTTTGTATCCCCAGAGCTTAGCACAGTACCTGGCACATAGTAGGTGCTTAATAAATGTTTCTCCACTGACAATTCTTATTTCAGTTCAGAGCTTTTATCCCATAATTTGTTCTGTTTCTTCAGTTTACTTTCCCACTGTGTCCACTGGTTCAATGACAGCATGCTGTGATCACATAGCGTATTGTACATAGAATAAAGTGAAAGAGAAACTGGAACAAACACTTTATATAGAGATAGTCACCACCAAACTTCTCTCAGACCTCCTCCTGATTTCTTATCAGCTCTTTCAGTGAAGAGAAGAAGAATCCTGAAACTTGTGAAAAAGAATGAGAAGTAGGGTTATGTACTCCCTGTCTCAAACCCAGGGACTAAAGAAGGGAATTAGGGAGGATAGAAGGGGACTTCCATTTCCTATCTCAGACTTGGACTAAATGATGAATAAAAGAAGATTCTGAGATCACAAGATGAATGAAATTCATTATAATTGCTAATCTTTGCACATCTGAATCATTTGTAGAGAGCTTGAAGGGACCTTATCCAATATCCAATCCATATCCAATATTATCCAATATCCCCCATATCCAATCAATTATCAAATTCTGTCATTTCTACCATCACAATATCTCCCATTTATACCCCCTTCTGTCTTCTCATTTCTTACTGGGATGAACTCTGGACTTTTCTATCGTGCCCCAGAAATCTCGTCATCCTAGAAGATCCCTTCATCCCTGGAATTCAGATACCTTTGCCCCTGTGGCCTCCCTCTTTGACTGGATTCCATTTAAAGAAGGTATTCAGGCCAATCATTTCTTCTTCTTTTCTCAGTAGGCTGTATTTTGGGTTTCTCCAATAGTCTTCACCCCACATATTTTCCCTCCCACCTTTCAGCTTCCTTTCATGTGTTGTCTTCCCCTAGAATGCAAGATCATTGAGAACAAAAACATTGAGACTTTTTTCCTTTCATTTGTATTCATATTCCAAGTACTTAGCACAGTGCCTCTGTCTTACTTAGTAAACACTTAACAAATGCATTGACCAATTCTGTTGCTGTCACCATCTAGGTATATGTCCTCATCACTTCACACCTGTCACTAGCCTGCTGATTGATATCCCTATCTAGTCTTTCCCCATTGCAATCTATCCTCCACTTGGCTATCAAATTGATTTTTACTGAATTGCAGGACTTACTATATCAATCCCTACCTCCCACCCCTCATTCAATAAACTCCAATTGCTCCTGATTGCCTCCAAGATCAAATATAAAAGCCTCTGTTTGGCTTTTAAAGCCATTTATAATCTGACCCATTCCTACTATACTTTACTTCCCTCCATGTACTTTGCAATCCAGGGACACTAGCTTCCTTGCTGTTCTTTGCATATGAGACTCCATCTCCAGACTGAGGTTGTTCCCTGGTTGTCCCTCATGTTCAGGATATTATCTCTCCTCAACTCTGCTTCTTGGCTTCCCTGGCTTCTGTCAAGTCTCAGTTAAAATCACACCTGTAGTTGTAGCATGTCTCAGCTGCAGCATGCACAGTGGCCACACCCTGGTAAAACCATCTGGCAGATGTACCAAAGCAGATTGAGGGTAACCCACAGGCCTCAGATGAGTTGGTGAGTGAGGGAAATGTCTACCCCAGGCACGTGAAGACTTCTCCCTGGCGGAATGGGAGGATGAGAACAATTTGTTCCATGGCCATGAAGGCACCTGAAGCAGCATTGTAGAGCATTTAGAGCTTAGTCAGACATCAAAGACATCAAGGTCATCCACTGCAACCTCGGCCATCACCAGTTGTCCAGACTTTTGTCTTGTGACTGGACTTTGATGATTTTGAAAGAGAGTGAGTCTGATGACTTTGTGCAACTCTGCCTCACTTAAATCCAATTCATGAGCAAGTTAAGACATCACTCTGTGATGTCATTGGTCCTCTTCAAAAATGAAGGACAAACAACAATAACAATATCCCACCTTCTTTAAGAAGCCTTTCCAAATTCTCCTTAATCTTAGTGTCTCTCCTCTGAGACTTCTCCAAGTTTACTCTGCAGAAATCTTGTTTGTACATACTTGTTTGCATTTTGTCTCTCTCATTAGACAGTGAGCTCCTTGAGAGGAAGAACTCATTTTTTGTCTTTTGTTTCTTTCCTTTCTTTGTATCTCCAGTGCTTAGCATAGTGCCTGGAACATAATAGAAACTTAACAAATGTTTTTTGCTGACTGACTGACTAATTGTATGATCATGGGCACATCATTACAACTCTCCATAGGTCTCAATTTACTCCTCTGTAAAATGAGGGGGTTGGACTTAAATGGCCTTTTAAGGTCCTTTTTGGCTCAAAGAGATCAATGATAAAGAAAAGGACCTATATGTATAAAATTTTGGCTGTGATCCCATTATAGGAAATCCCCAAACACTAGGACTTACAAAGTTAATCATGACCCTGTCCTTCCATATAGTCCATTGCCAACACTGTCTCCTTCCCTCCCTCTCACACCAACCCTTTTCTCTATCTCTACTTTTACTAGAGCAAGTGAAAGGGAATAGAGACCCAGGACAGGACTCCTAATGAGAGGGGAGAGGGGCTAATCTAATCACCCACACCACTATTCACTCTCTTTAAATGATCTTATTTTCCTCCATGCTCAGGGATAAAATAATAACTCAAATAGGCAATAGGACAATGAGGGAGGCCTTAGTTATATAATATTCTATGGATCTAGGTCAGAGATTCTTAACATGGGGTACACAGATGAGAGGTCCAGGGATAAATTTCAAAGAAGTGTGAATTTAGAGGGCAAAATAATTACATCTTTATTTCCATTGATTTGTTTTCCTTTGTAGATGCAGATGTCACAAGACTGCCAAAGACATCCATGACACACAAAAATATTAAGGACCCCTGGCCTAGACCAGGAGAGAAACTGAGGCACAGAAAGGGAAGTCAATCTGCTGGAGGTCACAGATTAAGGCTTATTCACCAAGGTGCAGTGGGAAGAATTCTGACCTTGCACTGCTAGTTTGGAATCACACGTGGCAGGTGAGCTCAAATCCTGCCCATGGCACTATTTGTGAGAACTTGAGCTATTCACTGCAGGGAAGGGGAAGGGAAAAGAATAAATATTTAGATGGCACCTACTATGTGCTAGGCACCACACTAAACACTTTTACAAATATTATCTCATTTGATCCTTACAACATCCTTATGAGATAGGTACTATTGTTACTCCCATTTTATAGTTGAGGAAAATGAGAAAAACAGAGTGATTAGCCCAGTGACACAACTAAGTAACCAGCAATTTGAACTCAGGTCTTTCTGACTCCAGGGCTAGTGCTCTATTCACTTCTGTGGGTCTTGGCTTCCTGATCTGTAAAATGGGAGCAGTTGGAGTAGGTGATCTTTAAGCTCATTCCCAGATCTAGCTATGAGCCTATGAATCCTTACCAAAACTGAGACTGAGCTGATACGGAGTCAAATGGAGCCCAGATCTCCTAGATTCATATTGTTAGAGCTACTGGAGATCTCAGAGACTGCCTGATACTCATTTTATTTTTATATGAAAATGAATGTTAATTATCTACAGTTTTTTAAAAAAAGTGTTTATCAGACAAACAAGAAATAGAGAAGATCACCAGACATAGAATGGATAATTTTGATTGTGTTCAGTTATGTCCAACTCTTCATAACCCTATGTGGGGTTTTCTTGGCAAACATACTGGAGTGGTTTATCATTTCCTTCTCTAGCTCATTTAAGAGATGAGGAAACCGAGACAAACAAGGTTAAGTGACTTGCCCAGGATCACACAGCTAGCAAGTGTCTGAGGTCAAATTTGAACTCAGGTCTTTCTGACTTCAGGCCCAGCACTCTATCCACTGTGCCACCTAGCTGACCCACACTTTTGATTGCATTAAATTAAAAAGGTTTTGCACAAACAAAACCAATGTAGCCAAGATTGGAAGAAGAGCAAGAAATTGGGAAAGAAAATATTTTGTAGCAAGTTTCTCTGATAAAGGCCTCATTTCTCAAATATATAGAGAACTGAGTCAAATTTATAAAAACATGAGTCATTTCCCAATTATAAATGATTAAAGAATATAGACAGGCAGTTTTTAGAAGAAGAAATCAAAACTACCTATAGTCATAAAAATGCTCTAAATCACTATTGATTAGAGAAATGAAAAGTAAAACAACTCTGATGTACTGCTTCATACCTATCAGATTGGCTAATATGACAGGAAAGAAAAATGACAAATATTGGAGGGGATGTGGAAACATTGGGTAACAAATGCACTGTTGGTGGAGTTGAGAACTGATCTAATCATTCTGGAAAAAAATTGTGGAACCAGGACCCAACAATACATATCCCAAAGAGATCAAAGATAAAGAAAAGGACCTATATGTATAAAAATATTTATAATGACTCTTTTTGTGGTGGCAAAGAATGGAGAATTGAAGGGATATCCCTTAATTGGGGAAAAGATGAACATATTGTGGTTGTGATGATTGTGATGACATACTATTATGCTATAAGAAATGGGACCTGCTCGGTTTCAGAAAATCCTAGGAAGACTTATATGAACTCATGCAAAGTGAAGTGAATGGAACCAGAAAAACAATGTACACAGTAATAGCAATATTATGTGATGATCAGCTATGAACGACTTGGCTCTTCTGATAAACACAATGATCCATGACAAGTCTGAAAGACTTATGGTGAAAAACGCTATTCACCTCCAGAGAAAGAACTGGCGGAGTCTGAATGCAGATTGAAATATAAGTTTTTCACTTTAGTTTTCTTACTTTTTTCTCAACATGGCTAATATGGAAATACATTTTGCATGATTTTACATATATAATTGACATTCCATTTCTTGCTTTCACAATGGGTGAGATAGAAATGGGGAGGAGAGAGAGAATTTGGAAGTCAAAATTAAAAATAAAAGGTTAAAATAAATAAATAATAAATTTAAAATTAAAAGATTTCTTTCCTAAAAATATATATATAAAATATATAATATATATGTATATAAAATAAAAT
>NW_020954616.1:422574-422707 GCF_900497805.2 Vombatus ursinus | reverse complement strand
AAAAATATATATGTATATGAAAATATATGTATAAAAAGTATATATTAAACAACACAATAGTAACAAAATCATTCTTTTTGTCTGTGTTCTTTATGAACAACCTTATGCTCTCTTCTGTATATTTTAAAAATGT
>NW_020954616.1:420646-422510 GCF_900497805.2 Vombatus ursinus | reverse complement strand
TTCTTCTTCTTCTTCTTCTTCTTCTTCTTCTTCTTCTCCTCCTCTTCCTCCTCCTTCTTCTCCTACTCCTCCTCCTCCTCCTCCTGTGGCCCTGAACTTGGAGTGTCAGAATATTCCTTTTGGTTCACATAGATGGTAGCAATGTAAGTTCTTTGAGTTTCTGTGTTTCTTATCCAAGGCAGTCTCTGGCTCTTGGGTGGGCCATAGACTTCATTTTCCCTTCTCTTTCATCTATAGGACTCAGGTCCACTCTTTGCTCTACTGCTTTCTGAATCACTATGAAAAGGAGAAAAAAGGCTAAAAGGGCAAACAGATCTGTTCAGTTCCTTTTACAGGGCTCACTCAAAGGAATGGCTCCAGTTGACAATGGTCCAAGCCAGCCTATTTATTCATCCCCAAGGGATGAGATACAATCAAAGTCCCAAAGAAAGACCCGCTACCTCAAAATCACAAAGTTGTTTGGGGAGCTTCTCAAGCAATGTTTTATAATGTAAAGGGTTTTTGTTTTTGAAATACTGAAGTTGTATCTTGATGTTCCTATCTTCCCTACTAAACAAAACAAAATGTACAGACAAAATTTCCTCCTGTTAAAAAGAAAAAACAATTAAGTAAAATTTACCGGCATACTAACCAGGATTGATAGCATATGCAAGGTTTCAGACCCATATTCACCCACTTTTTGGGAGAGGATTATTTCATCTTTTGTCCCCTGCAATCAAGACTCATCATTGCTTTTAATTTGAGTCTAGTTGCTTTTTCGTGTTTTTTTTCATTGAACATTGTTGTCAATGTCAGTGTATTGTTCCCCTTACTATGCAGTGTAGCACTGTAGTATTTAATTTCTGTTAGCTTTGTCCCCCCCCAAAAAAATGTAAGCTTCAATAGGTTAGAAACTGCCTATTACCCTTCTCCTGCTTCACTATCTAAATCAGAGAGCTTGGTGTAGAAATATGAACTTGGAGTCACTTTACTGGAGTTTGTATCCCAACTCTGACAAGACTGTGGGCAAATTACTTTGCTTCTGTGAGCCTTGGTTTCACCATCTGCAAACTCAGAATACCACTACTACCACCCCACCACCACCACCACCACCGCCACCACCACTACTACTACTACTACTGCTGCTGCTACTACTACAACTACAACAGTCTACCTTATAGGGTATTTATGAGGAAAATACATTGTAAACCTTAAAACACTTAATAATAAGTACTGTGGGACCTTGATTGATTGATTGAAACCAAAACATTTGTGATTTACAAATATGGGCTTAGATACCCCATCTAGTTTGTGGGTGTTCCCAGGGGTTAGAATTTAGCTGCTTTTGTTTGTTAGTATCTATGGGAATCTATTTGTCCAGGCCTTGGGAAAAGATTTAAGGGCCCTGGAACTATCAGATAGTACTTTAATTCAGTATGTGAATGATATTTTCATTTGTGTTGACTTCTCTGGCTGCTGCCACAGGTGCTCTTAATTTCTTGGGTACCCGAGGCTTCAGGGTCTCTCTGAACAGAGTTCAAATAGCATGTCAAACTGTAAAATATCTGGGCCATGAGCCCAGCTCTTGCTTCTTAACATCACAGAGGAAAAGGGCAATCCTGTCTATTCCTGTTCCAGCCACTAAAAAGCAACTCCTCACTTTTCTAGGCATGGCTGGATTTTGGTCTTATTGCTAAGCCCCTTTATGACTCTACTCAAGGCCCTGACTCACTCCCTCTAGAGTGGGGCCCTAACCAGGCTAAGGTTTTTGAGATCCTAAAACTAAACTGACCACCACCCCAGCATTAGCTCTATCAAATCTAGACAAACTTTTCACTCTGTGGGTTGATGAAAGCAGAGGCCAGGCTTTGGGAGTTCTAACACA
>NW_020954616.1:254932-420599 GCF_900497805.2 Vombatus ursinus | reverse complement strand
GTCTCTACTACCTGACCCAGGCCTATTGCCTAGTTCTCTAAACAATTAGACTCTGTGACTGTCAGATGGCTTTCACGTCTCTAGGCTATGGCTGCAATGGCCGTTTAATTAAGGAAACCTCTAAACTTAAACTTGGCCAATCCTGGAAGTTTTGACTTTCCACCAAGTTGAGCTCATCCTGGAAGCAAAAGGTCATCAGTGGCTGGCTAGCAGCAGGCTCACTAAATATCAGGCCTTGCTCTTAGATACCCCTGATCTAACTCTCCGGGTATGCCACACTCTCAACCTGTCAATTCTTCTCCCAGACAGCCACACTCAGATGCTCTGGTTCATGATTTCGAGGAGGCTTTGGACTTGGTCTATTTCAGTAGACCTGATCTTAAAGATCTCTCTCTCTAACCTGGAGGCAGAGTGGTATACGGATGGGTCCAGCTTTGTTGAACAAGAGATGAGGAGAGCTGGGTATGCAGTAGTCAGCCTCCACTGCACCATAGAGGCCAAACCCTTGCCTCCTGGGACCTCTGCCCAGAAAGCAGAGTTAATAGCACTCACAAGAACCCTAGAACTAGGGAAAAATAAAAGGGTGTATATTTTTACTAGCTCAAAATATGCCTTCTGTGTTCTACATGCCCATGGAGCAATTTGGAAAGAAAGGGAATATTTGACAGCAAGGAATTCCTCTATCAAACATGCATAGGAAATCTTACATCTCCTCCAAGCTGTTCAGAAACCATTTGAGATAGCTGTTATATTTTGCAAAGGTCACCAGAAAGGGGAAATGAACTAGGCCGTGGGAAATAGCCTGGGAGATATTGCTTCTTGACAGCTAACTGTACTGGTTCCTTTACTCCCATGACTCCCTGACTCCTTCATGCCTTCCTGCAGCCCCTAAGAACAGGCCCTTGCTAAAGAAAAGGGGTACTCTCTTTCCCCTCTGGATGGTTTCAGACACTTTCAGGTCAACTTCTTATCCCAGAAGAAAGCCAGTGGAAGTTTCCTTTTGGCTTACACCAGGCCATACACCTAGGGAAGAATGCCCTCCAGAATTTGCTTTCATATTGTGAGGATAAAGCCTATTTTTACTGGCAATAAGCCAGGAGAAACCATCTGGCAAGTCTGTCGGGCTTGCCCAACATGTGCCCAGGTAAATTCTGAAAGGACAGTCAGAACTCCCCCTCTTTTAAAACCTGTTCAGAGGAGGGGTACCTACCCAGGTGAAGACTGGCAGATAGACTTCACATATATGCCCCCATGCAGGAGTTTCAACTTGCTTTTGGTTTTTATTGACACCTTTACTAATTGGGTAGAAGCCTTTCCTTGCAGAACTGAAAAGGTTCAGGAGATATCAAAGTTCCTGTTAAAGGAAATTATACCTCACTTTGGCTTGCCTAGTTCCTTACAGAGGGACAATGACCTGGCTTTTATTTCACAGATAACTCAGGTTATGGCAGAAGCACTTAAAACCACTTATCACCTTCACTCTGCCTGGCATCCTCAATCCTCTGGAAAAATAGAGATCCACGCTGAATGTTATTTTAGAAGAGGCTAGTTGGATAGAAGAAATTAATGACAACTTCAGTGCCCCAAAACCATTTTCTTCATGGGGATCCTGGCTCCTTTCTCTACTAGTACTCATACTTATTGCACTCCTGATCATACTCTTCTTATTCCTATTTGGCCCTTGTTTGTTTAACCTCATTGTCAAATTTGTCTCCTCTAGGCTCCAGATTGTCAACTTCTAGATGATTGCTCTGGCTGTATACCAATTTTGTCTGAGTCAGTGGTCCCTAACCCACTGCAACAAAATAGACCTGACATTGGCCAGGTTCTGAAGTCTGACCTGTTAAATGGGACCCAGTAAGGCAGGGACAGCTCTATGCCCCTTGCCAGCAGGAAGCCGTTTCAGAAACCAATACCTTTGCCCCTTACCCCAAAAGATTTTGGGTCCCATTTGTCTGAGGGGTGAATGATGGGGTGCTGGGACCTGGACCCCTAAAGGAAAAAAAAGCACATTTCTGGAAGCAACCCAGTTCACCTAATTAGCCTACCTGATATTCCTTTCACTTTTGCACTGGTCCATCCCAAATGACATACCACTCCTTAATCCCACCCAGATCCTTTCACAGTCCCTTTTGTATATAAGCATCAACTTCATCCTCATTAGGAACTTCATGCTTCAATTGGCATTACAATAAACTTTGCCACTTGACTGGAAGATGGTTTGAATGTGTGAATTTGTTCTAGTCAACTCCTCCTTGTACCCTGACATTTTGGGGTTCCCAGCAACCATAAACCTCATCAATATAACATCAATTTAAAGGCAGTTAAACCTATTAAAAAACTTATCAATGCTTATGTTTATCTGGGAGTGATAGTTCTATGACAGTCACCTTGCACTACCCCTGTACTTCCAATGAAGGAAAGAAAAGGTGGATGACGAAGGCCTACCTGTATACCATTTTGTCCAGGATCTAAGGGCTATCAACAATTTTGTCATGCTAAGAGTCCCTGTGGTTCTGAATCTTGTTTCTATTGTCACCAACATTCCACACAATATGAAAGCAAATTCTGTTATTGTCTTGTGTGCTGCTTTTTTTTTCCAGTGGTGAACTGTAGATAGACCCAGATTCACAGAACTTTTACTGTCTTTAGTTGGAAGGATTGGATTGGCAATACACGTGGACTAGGCTGCCTCAGGGTCATGGTGAATCTCCCACTCTATTCACACAAGCTCTTGTCAAGGACCTATAAGATGTACATCCACCCAGGAGCCTGCCCTAATTCAATATGTTGATGCTTATTGCTTGCCTCCTTCTCACAAGGAGCCAGTGAGGAAGACAACATTTTCTTCCTATGCTGTCTTTATGGAAAGGGCAACTGAATCTCCCCTTAAAGTTACAGTTTGCCCTTCTCATAGTTTAGTACTTGGGGTATGAACCAGAACCAGGCACTAAGTCTTTGACAAATGTTAGGATACAGGTGAGAGAAAGGATAATTAAATAACAAATTATTGGGGAGATCTCTGACCTTTTCCAAAAATTTACCCCACCTAGACCATCTTATCTAGGTGGAATTGTCACTAGAAAACCTTGCAAAGAGATTCTAGCACTGTGAAATCCTGCATAGTGTATTTTAGTCAGTTAGGTCTGAGTAGAGGTGGACCCCCTTTTAGATTGTCCTAGGTGGGGTTAGTTTGGATTAGAGATAAATCTCTTTGTCCAATTACCTCTCCCAGCCCCTCAATAGAATCAGCCTGCCTCTCATTAGAATAAGCCCACCCCTCATTAGAATAATCATTCTTCTCATTGTTAACCAATCAGAGTTGATTGCCACCCTCAGGAATACCCACTCTTCCAAGGTCATATAAGTGTTAAGTGGATTCCAACAGAGATCTTTGGCATTTGAGAGTGCCACGGACCTCTTTTATTAATTGTCTGCTAACATAATCAATAAAATAATTACCCAGAAATTATGTCTCTTGAACTTTTTATATGTCACATAGGGTATCCTTCAAATGCTAATACCAAAAACAAAACACCAGGTACATGTCCTGTTGGAGACTGTGGGATACTGCCACCATTAGATTCTAGCACTGAGGAAACTCTCTAAGGAACTAGTTGCTTATGTGGCTAAAGAGACCCTGAGTCCCTCACATCCTCAGATGCCTTGAAGGAAATGGTTAAGCAAGTGAAGTGGGTGATGGCCTCCCCACCATCTCTGAAACTCCCTGCTTATGATAAACCTTTTTTTCTTTTTTGTACATGAACAGAGAGATGTTGCACAGGAAGTCCTCACCTAGAGGTTGGAGCTCCATCATAGTCCCCTTAGTGATTACTCTTGCTAACTTGATCCAATGGTGCAAGATGCTGCAGGGTGCTGTGGGCTCTCATGACCACTGTTGAACTTGCAGAAAGGACCCAACTTCTTGTTTCAGCCAGTCTTTGACTGTCTATATGCCTCATAGTGTTGTTGCCATTTTATTCCAATCCAAGACTTAAGCTTCTCCCCACCGGCTAGTGGTTGCATATGAGGTAAGCCTTCTGTCTTATCCCCACCTTTCCCTGCAGCACTATAATGTCTTCAAGCCAGTTACTCTTTTTCCTGAACCCCTGAAAGACCATGAAGTGCTACATGATTATCTTGAGGTGACTGAAGCCATAGGGAGACCATGGCCTGACCCCTCAGATGGCCCCTTGGAGGAACTTGATCTCACATTGTTCACAGAGGGCTCCTCCTTTTATGAAAATGGTGTATGAGTGACTCAGGAAGTGATTGTGTCCCCCTAGTTGTTGGTAGGAAGCTACATTATATAATGTACTTGAGGCACAGGGAGTTGAGTTGATGGTGTTGAGTAGGGCATGCCAGCTGACCCTGGGACTCTGAGTGAACATTTACACTGATTCCAAATACACCTTTGGGGACTGTAACACCACTGGTGCCTTGTGGAAGCAGCATGGATTCATCACTGCAAATAATAAACCAATAGTGCATGCCTCTCTAATTGACCAACTCATTTAAGCCATCTTGCTCCCAGAGGCCATCTCTGTGATGCATTTCCTGGCCCATACCAGAGGACGTTCATTTTTACAAGGTGGCAACTGGTTTGCAGATGAGATGTCCAAATGGTCTAGGGTCCTCAAGAGCTGCCCAAAACACTGCTTATGCTATCTGCTAGCACAACAAATTGCTATTCTTCCTTAGTCACGGAAGCTGACATTGACATCTTGGTGACCAGACAGAAAACCATTCTACAAGACAGAATGTGGGTCATGCCAGATTGGGGCCCCATTGCACCTAAATGATTAGTGTGCCTCCTGTGTCTGCAACTCCATGTCCTGGGACATACAGGAACTGAGGCCCTTTTACACAAATTTGCTGATCATGGTTTGCCCCTGGTGTATATGCAGAGGTCCATCGTGTGGTCTCTAGCTGCCTTTCTTGTCAACTATTCAACTCCTAGAGGAAGAAAACTGTGTCAAAAGGGGGAGAAAGTGGGTGACTCTACCATTTGAACACCTGCAGACTGACTTTATTGAATTGCCAAAGTCTATGGGTTACAGTTACGTGTTGGTATGCAGAGAACAATCGAGCCATTGAGTAGAGGCCTTTCCAGTGACAACATGCTGCAGCAAACACATTGGCAAGGTGTCTGATCAAGGACATAATAATATAATAATAATCTGGCCTGCCATGTACTATTGACTCCAATCAGGGGCCACACTTTTCTGCAGAAATAACTAAGCAACTCTCCAAGTGTTTTGGGAACCTGTGTACCCCTTATCACTCACACAATCATCAGGGAGAGTTGAGTGGTTAAATGGACGCTTTTTGGAAAATTATGCCAGAAAACACAGTTAAAATGTCCTCAGGTGCTTCCCCTTGTGTTGTTCCAGTAGGCAGGATTGTGGATTGTCACCTTTTGAAATTCTGTTCAGTAGATCACCTACTGCTACTTGGAGGTTGGACCCTCAGAGCCTGAGTCTGGCCACAGGGGATGAAAGCCTGATAAGGTATATGATCTCTGTCCAGTTCTCTTTCACAGGTCTGGAAGGAGGCAGCCTTGACACAAATTCTACCTTTGGAAAAGGAGATGTATTCATTTGAGTGAGGAGGCTAAGTGTGGACCCACAACTTCAGGAAGACATCTAGTCTCCAGCCCTCTTGGAATGGGCCTTTCCAGATCCTGCTGACCAGACATACTGCCATCAAGGGTGCCAAGCGGATAGCCTGGATACATCACTCCCATGTGAAGCCTGCTGTGATTGACCCCAGCTTAACAGAAGCAGCAAACTCTGATCAGCCACTGGACCCAGGTAAACTGGGAAGAAACCCCAACAGCAATCAATGGTCCTTGGTCATCTGTTTGACTCTGATAATTAGGACCTAATATTTCATCTGCAATCTACCATGTATTTGTCTTCTTCACTTTATGCCTTGCTTTGTGCCCTTGGGGATGGAACAGGAGACCCAACACTTATGTGTGTCTGATCCAAAATGCCCTCCATGCCTTTAGCTGGATCAACTGCTGGATACATGCACATGCCCCTTTGGCCTTGGGGAAAGGGATACCCTTGGTAGGCATGGGTTCAGATGTCCAGGACTTGCATGACTATTCTTTTGCAATCATTAAGGAAAACTTAAACAAAATGTTAAATTGTATTGTTATAGACTGGAAAAATTATTTCTCTCACTCATTTACCTTTAGTTGGAATAAGATCGCTAACCTTTCCCAATTCTGGCCTCCCTTGAGCTTGGGCTATGTTATTAGGCCATTGATACTGTGCTATGAGCAAAATGAGACACAAGGGCAAAAAATGGGATCCCAAATAAGATGTAATTATACCTATCCCTGAAACAGAATGTGATTATTTGGGAATAGAATGATCTTCTGAGAAAGTCTTAAGTTAGGAGGCCAGGCACACACAAGGAGATTTTTTAGGAGAGCCCCACAAGGACTTCATTTCTTGTGTCACAACACAACTTATTATTAGCTTCCCCAAAATTGGCAGAGACAGCGAGGGATGGAAAGAGATCTTCTTGGTTTTCAAGCATCTACCCTGCCTCTTAGCACCTACTTGCAGAACAAACATGCAGCTATCCAAGTTTCTGCCACATTTTCTCCTCTAGTGGGAGAATCACTCTAGTGGGTGCCTTTTCCACCGTATTGCCCATGTATAGGGTCAGACACAGTTTAGCACTCTTCAACAGAATGAATGAATTTTTACAGATTTGTGTTAATGAATCCATAGATGCTGTGGACGAACCTAGTGCAGAGATCTATACCCTTGGAGATGTGGTCTTACAGAACAGACTCCTCTGGATTACCTCCTGGCAAAGTGGGGAGGGCGATGTGTCCTCATAGGTCAGGAGAGCTGCATACAGGTTGCTGATAATTCTGATAACATTCATGTCCATCTGGTCTCAATACAAAAATGAGTTCTAGGAGGATGAGAAAGAATGCTGGTCCCCCATGGCAATGGTTAACTTCTTGGCTTCCTGATCTCTCATGGCTGGAATATCTGTTTGTGGACCCTCTCAGGTGTTTTGTCATGGGGATTATATGTTGCTTATGTTTACAGTGTTTCCCCCAGTGTAAGGCACTATTCCCAAGGCCTACCTTGTATTACAGGCAGTCCAGATTAAGATGATGCAGTTAAAGATAGAGGAATGATATAAGTCCAGTTTGGTGTTGCACCACCAATCAGCATACTTTTGTTCTTATGTGGAAGTTGTTTACTCCAGTCTATAAAAACTGGCTCAGTTTGTAATGGGTCTGGCTGCATTCTAACTGCTTGCTGCCTTGGTGTGCTAATAAAATACTTTCTCCTTTCTTTTCCTGAGTTTGCCTCATTGACCAGGATGAGGCCTGAACCCATATTTCTTTTAACAGGCTGAAGTCTTCCTGCCATCAAATGTCCTTTCCTGGGAAGAGGATAAACTTCGCTGTCATTTAGATCACAGAATCATTGGTAGAGGTCCCAAGAAGTTTGGTAGCAGATGAACAAGAATTTTTAATCTGTACAAGAGGAGAGGACAAAAGGTGTGTTAATATTATGCTGGAGTCAGGAAACTGCAAAATCATAGAAAGCAGGCCAGAGCTGGCTAGGTATCAGTTTTAGCCTTAGGGCTTTTCTCCCTCCAAAAAGGGGACCTAATATCACCCATCCTTAGGATTTGCAAATCCTAAGATAATAAGGATTTGTGAAGTCCCCCTTCTGGATCCCATATGATTTCTTGGTTACTCAAGGCCACTAAAAGGACTTGTAGGGATTAACCCTTAAAACACAACAGGAGAAATAAGGTAGGGGGCAGCTAGGTGGCGCAGTGGATAGAGCATGGCCCTGGAGTCAGGAGGACCTGAGTTCAAATCTGACCTCAGACACTTGACACTTATTAGTTGTGTGATCCTAGGCAAGTCACTTAACCCCATTGCCAACCCCCCCAAAAAAAAGAAAAATAAAGAAATAAGGTGGGGTGTTGTAGGTGATCTTGCACCTGAGATGAAGTGTCAGGTTCAAGATTCCTTCATTCCTGCTCTCTCCTATTGCCACTATCTTGACACAGTGGGGGGGGGGAGGGGATTCTCTTTGTCCTCCTCTTATAAATTTCAAGTGTGGTCCCACTGGGAAACTTTCAAGTGATCAGTAGTAGCAGCAACACGTTCATACTCATCATTTAGTGGGTAACAAACTATAAGCATAATTGATAACTGTGTGCCTAAATGCTAGGCATTTTAAAAAAGGCCAAAACAAATCCCTGTTCTCAAGGAGCTCACAATCTAATGTGAAGAAGGACAATTGCAAATGACTATGTACAAACAAGATATGGACAAGATAAGCTGGAAGTGATTTCTGAGGGAAGGGACTAGTATTAAGGAGGAATGGGAAAGATTATTTGTAGAAGAGGAGTTTTAGCAGAGACTTGAAGGAAGCCTGCGAAGCCAGGAGATAGAGATGAGATGGGAGCACATTCCACACATAGAGGATAGCCTGTGAGAATGCATGAATTCAGGAAATGGAGTGTTGTGTGAGGGAGGTCAGTGTCACTGGATTGTAGAGCACAATGGTGGAAACTAAGATTTAAGACCAGAAAGGTAGGAAAGGGCCAACTTACGAAGGTGTTTAAAAGCCAGAGGATTTTATATTGAGCCACTGGAGTTTATTGAATAGGGAAGTGACATAAGATTTCACCCCATGTGATAGTAGGGAACAGAATCTCAGGTATGGATGTGTAGCTGGCTGGGGGTGGGTATGTGTTTGTGGGGTTGTTTGTGTCTACAGGGTTTCTCGTCAGGGTTACTGAAGCAGCTTTTAGAGCAGAGGAGAAGTCACAGTTACATTCAAGATCTGGCCTATGGGGACTAAACTGGAGTTGCCCCTGTGGATGCACTGAGAGAAGACCCAGGTGGAACCAGCTACATTCCTCTTGTTTGATGGAAGACCACAGACAGAAGGACCTTAGAACCCTCTGGGTCAACTTGAGAGGAGGCAAGAAATGCCAGTTGAAATCAAACTGGAAAGATAGTTACCTTTTGGGGCTTCTGTACTGTGTAATAAATAGTATTCAGGGCTTCTTCTTCTTTTGGAGGATTGGAGACAATTGCCTATAAAAGATTATTATGATGACACTAGCTGTGTGACCCTGGGCAAGTCATTTATCTCCAATTGCCTCACCAAAAAAAAAAAAAAGATTATCATGAGTCCTAGTCCTCAGACTAGCCAGGAATATCAGCCCATACTTTCCCCTTATCTCTTTCCTTGGCCCTTCCCAGGCCTCACTTTCATCAAGAAGACCCTCCAGACCTCAGATCAAGGCTCAGTTCTACCCAATGCATTGCCTCAGTGTAGGAGCAAGGATTGGAGCAGGGGAAGGGCAAGATTTTTTTTTTTTACCATATAAAAGTACCACTACATGGTCAAACCCTCCAGCTCACATCTTCCTCATCCTGGTCCCCAACAGAGAGAGATCAAACTAAGCTTACCTTGGGCATGCTGATTTCATCATAGAGTTGGTTTTCTGAAAGTGGGAGGTCTTTTAGGGCCATGACCTTGGAAGTGGACGGTGAATCAGCATCTGCAATATACCAGATTCACAGATTCATAGCATGTTAGAGCTTGGTAGGAACCTTAGAGATAGTCCCATGTCCCCTCACTTTTTACAGGGGAGGGAATGGATACCCAGTAAAGGAAGATGATTTCTCCAAGGAAGAGGGTTGAGTTTCCTAGTGAGTAGAGAGATATTGAACAGCGAGTCTAATTGGATTAAGCCATTTCCCACAACCCTACACTAACAGAGGGACCCTTGACCCTCACAAAAGAAATGAAGCTAGGGGATAGAGAGTCCTGGGAGCTATAGAGATCTTATTTATTTATTTTTTGGGGGGAATTGGAGTTACGTGACTTGCCCAGGGTCACACAAGTGTTTGGTCTGAGGCCAGATTTGAACTCAGATCCTCCTGAATTCAGGGCTGGTGCTCTATCTACTGTGCCACCTAGTTGCCCCAAGCTAAAGAGATCTTAATGTATACCCCAGAGTGACCTCTTGTTTTAAGAGAAGCACAGAATCATTGTGGTGATTGTGGGACCATCATTTTCCGACTTTTATCACCAGTAAAGTCAGACACTTAGCCAACAAAAGTACCCCCAGTGGTCAAATTAATAACACTTATTAATTAAAATAATACTTAGAAAGCACTTTATTACTAGTATCTTGTGAGTTAGGCAGCATATTAATGTCCACATTTTAGAAATGAGAAAATTGAGGCCTAGAGAAGTAAAGTAACTTGCCTATGGTCAGTTATTAAATACCTGAGTTGAAATTCAAACCCATGATTCTTAACTTGAAGTCCAGAAATCTTTCCACTACAGTATGCTATACTACATTGACCTTTGTGAATCTTTTTTCTTGTTGTTGTGTTTTTGATTGCTCATGTCCAACTCTCCTTAACCCATTTGGGGTTTTCTTGGCAAAGATACTGACCATTTCCTTCTCCAGCTCATTTTACAGATGAGAAAAGTGAGGCAAACAGCGTTAAGTGACTTTCCCAGGGCCACACAACTAGCACGTATCTGAGGCCACATTTAAACTTGGGTCTTCCTAACTTCAGGGCTAGTGCTTTATCTACTGTGCCACCTACCTGTCCTCTTTTTTCTTAGGGAAGGTCATATGGGATATTTTTAGAGTTCATTTTGATTAGAGTTGGTAGTGCTATAGGATCTATCACATATAATAGTGACATCTTAATAATCAAAATAACTTATATTTTTGCAATACTTTAAGATTTAGCGAAAATTTCCTTACCACATCCCTATTAGTCAGGTTGTACTAGCATTATTATCCTTATTTCATGTAGAAGAAATCTGAGGTTAGAGGTCTTAACACAGGGAAGCAAATCTGGCCTCATAGGTATCAGGGTCTGACCTCTAACATAAAGGACTAGGTTCAATATTTTTGGGGGGCATGGGTCATTTATCTACCTGATAACAGATAAGGCTTATTTTTGCCCCCATCCTCTTTCTCCTTCATAATTTGACTCATTTCTCTCAAAAACCTTCAGTCCCACTGCCAATACCAGACTAAACACAAACATTAAACACAGAATGGATTTGAGTCAATTAGGAAAACTGTAAACATTTGTATTTGAATTCTTGGCATAGAAATTGGTAAGAATCTTTCAAGAAGTTCTATTTTTCTCCCCAGAAGTTTGGCCACAGTTCTTGCAAACTTGTAGCACTAGTCAGGGAAGACCTTTTCTTTTGTAATACAATTTTGGGTCACAAGGTTGGATAATAATAAAAACATTAATATAGCACTTACTATGTTCCAGGCACTGTGCTGAATGCTTTACAATTATTATCTCATTATTATTATCTCATTCAATCCTCACAACAACCCTGAGACGTAAGTGCTATTATTTCTCCATTTTATAGATGAGAAAACTGAGGCAAAGAGGTTAAGTGACTTGCCCAGGATCATACAGCTAGTAAGCATCTGAGGCTGGATTTGAACTCAGACTTTCTTGACTCCAGGCCCTATGCTCTAACCCAGGTGTGGAGAACCTGAGGCCTTGAGGCCACCTGGGGCCCTCTAGGTCCTCAAGTGTGGCTCTTTTGACTGAATCCAAACTTCTGTTCTGTGAAGACCCTCAGTTGCCTCTCCCCTTGGAGATTGGAGGGCTGGGAGGTATAGAGCAATAAATGATTTCCAAAGCTTCCCTTTTTAGAAAGGGCTCAGAATTTTCCAGCTAACTCCATTTCCCATCACCTGCTCTGCTTGGCCTTAACTCCATGAATATCATCATGCACGGCATTGTGTTACTTTACCCCAATCCTTTACCCCAAAGCAGCCTCTCTCCTTTTCAGCTTCCTTTCACATATTGTCTTTCTCCATTAGATTATAAGCTCCTTATGGGCAGGGACTGACTTTTTTTTTCTTATTTGTATCCCCAGCTTTTAGCAAAAAGCCTGTGGGCAGCTAGGTAGCACAGTAGATAGAGCACTAGACTTGGAATCAGGAAGACTTATCTTCCTGAGTTCAAATCCAGCCTCAGACATTTGCTAGCTGTGAAACTCTGGAAAAGTCATTTAACCCTGTTTGCCCCAATTTTCTCATCTATAAAATGAGCTAGAGAAGAAAATGGCAAACAATTCCAGTATCTTTGCCAAGAAAACCCCAAATGGGGTTACAAAGAGTCAGACGTGACTGAATAACAACAACACAACACCCAGAGAGGACCCCACTCTCTTTCCACCAACATTTAAATAATTGAAGTTAAAGGCTGGCATTATAAGGATATAATACTAATATGAGCATACTGGCTGCCTAAATCCAAACCAGTGAGCTAACACTTTGATAATATCTTATCATTTCCAGTGTCCTCAAAGAGATAAGAATGTTGCTAGATGTTGCAAACCCATATCTCAGTTGCATCTCTCTATCTCTCTCCTTGCATGAAACAGTTACCTTGTACTAAGTAACAAGTTGCTATCTCACGTAAGTTTTTTCACTTAAATTTATTCTACAGCTTAGTTGGAAATTGTTTGTAAAGAGAACCCACTTGGCTGCTAGTGGAAATGTCAGTCAACTCATTTTTCCCTAACATGACTTGTAATAGCAATGAAGTTTCTTCCTGACTTTTACCTTAAATTGTGTTGGGAGCTGTAGGTTTTCCCCATGACATTAGTAAATGCTTTCCAGCTCAGTGTTAATGTATGTGATAATGCAAAATGAGATGAACATAAGATGCTCTTATTAGAAAGCCCATGGAAAGGAAAGGGAATGTGGGACGGCATGATTCCCCAGGGCCTGAGGGGCCTCTTTGTGCTCAAGGAAACCAAAATCTAAACTAAGGAAGAAGAGAATACGTTTCTTCCTATCTCCCCAGAACCCCATACCTTTTTTTTTCTTGTGTTGTAGATAAAACAATATCCCAGCTGAAGGCACTAATACCAGGACAGGCACCAGTATAAACCAGAGTGACCTAGAGGACATTGGCATTCCTGAAAGGAGAAGAGGAAACAAGTGGCAGGGGAACTTCCTGAACAACAACAACAACAACAACAACAACAACAACAACAACAAAACAAAACAAAACAAAACAGAACAAAACCAGACTTTTCACTGAACAGACCCAGAGGGTAAGTGGGCTCACTTGAATCCAGGTTCTTTGCTAGGATCATGTCCTACCCTGGAGTCCAGGAAAGATCCACTCCAGGGAGATTGGGAATGTAATCTCTTATGGAGATTGTGATTTTGCTTTCCTGGGAATCTAGATTGCAAATTCTTCATCTTTATTCATAATGCTAGTCATGTCACTCCCTTGTTCAAAAATCTTCAGTGGCTCCCTATTACCTACTAAGTAAAATCCAAACTCCTTTACTGGCATTCAAGATCCTCTACAATCTACCCCATCTCTCTACTTTGCAGGATTTACCTCATATTCCTCCCCTCTATGCATTCTACTCTCAACCAAATGGGGCAACTATTCTGTCTCTTGAATATTCCTTGTACTTTCATGACTTTTTCCTCCCACTGTTCTTTATGCCTATAAAGTTTTCCCTCTCTCTCCTGACAAGCAGCATGATGTAGTAGTGGATAGAGTATTGTTTTTGGAATCATTAGGACCTGGGTTCAAATTCTGTCTTCGTATTTTATCAGTCACCAAAACTTTCCCCCTATGGCCACTGGGACCTAGCTTATCTACTTTCAAGGTGGGAAAAATCAAAGCACTATTCAAGCCTGTGCCATTGCTTACTAGAAAGGGTGTGACAATCTACTGGCTATTAAACTTCTCTCTGTACGCTTGCATTTTTCCATTTCTCACTCCTTTGTCCCCATCTACCTCAGCCAAATCTCCCCTGAATTCCTTTATTACTTTGTCTTTGTCCTTTGTTAAGCCCTCTGGGATCTCTGTTGTCAATAAACTTCTCTTCTAATTAGACCTCTTCCTCTTACAATTTCATTTTGTTTTCACTCATCGAGGCATCTAGGTAGTGGAGTGGATAGAATGCTCAGCCTGGGAGTCAGGAAGACCTGAGTTCAAATTTTGCCTCAGATACATACTACTTGTGTACTAGTATCAGTCACTTCACCTTTCTTTGTCTGCTTCCTCAACTATGAAATATGGATAATAACAGCATCTACTTTCCAGGGTAGTTGTGAGGATTAAAGAAGTTGTGTGCGTGTGTGTGTGTGTGTGTGTGTGTCTATTGGAGTCAACTGACTTGCCCAGAGTCACACAGCTAGTTAAGTGTAAAGTGTCTGAGGCCACATTTGAACTCAGGTCCTCCTGACTCCAAGGCCAGTGCTCTATCTACTGCGCCATCTAGCTGCCCCCAAAAAAGATGTTTTTAAGATGCTTAGTACAGTGCCCAGCAAAGAGCAGAAATTTCCCTCCCCTTTATAGAAACCTGGCTCCAGGAAACTGCTGCATTCCTGGTCACCCTTTTAGGTACTTAAACATCGTCCCTCATTCAATTCAATTCAGCAAGCATTGATCAAGTACTTACTCTGCTAACTTTATGCCAGGCACTGGGTCAGTGCTAGGGATACAAAGTGCTGGAACATCCTGTTCACAAAGAACATACATTCCACTGGGGGAAACAACATATAAATACATAACAATTTCAGAAAATAACCCCTGGCCAGTACCACGTTCTCTTTGATTTTTTGGTGAGGCAATCGGGGTTAAGTGACTTGCCCAGGGTCACACAGCTAGTTAAGTGTCAAGCGCTTGGTCTGAGGCCACATTTGAACTCAGGTCCTCCTGACTTCAAGGCCAGAGCTTTATCCACTGCGCCACCTAGCTGCCCCAGTACCATGTTCTCTGAACTCACATAGGCTGAATTCAATTTTGGTGCTATCCTAAAAAGATCATTATCTTTCTTATCCTAATTATGCCCCTACCCAGAATTTACTCAGAGGAATCACAAAATATAACTTACATAGTAATATAGAGCATAAATATAGATACTGAATAGAGTTGTTTAGCTTCTCGTCTCAGAGAAGTAGCGTGGTGTAGTAGATAAAGAGCCACTGTTGAAGATATGAAGACCAGGGTTTAAGTCCTTTATCTGACATGCAGTAATTTCTACACGTAGTCTCCCCCATTACAATATAAATTCCTTAAAGTCAGGAAATATTTTTTCCTTTTTCTTTGTATCCCCAGTACTTAGCATAGTGCCCAGCATATAGTATGTGCTTAATAAATGCTTGATGGTTGATTGATTGGCTGTGTGACCTGTGCAAGTCACTTGGCTTTGCAGTGTTCTAGGCAATTCTCTAAGATTAAGTTTCAGAGAAGGTTGCAACCTGCATTGATAGAGGAAGGATTACTCACCTGGGACTCCTTTGTACCTATGCAATGTACCTTTTCTCTATAACTCACATTAAGGTTTCCATAAATGTGGGTAACAGGGTCCCCAGTTCATGTATGAGTATAGAAGGTAACAAATACTGTTGGGTATTTGTTGTTCATTTGTTCAGTTGTGTCCAACTCTATGTGACCCCTTGTACTTCTGTCCATGGGGTTTTCTTGGAAATGATAGTGGAGTGGTTTGCCATTTCTTTCTCCAATATGTGTCCTATTTTATAGATGAGAAACTAGGGCAAATAGAGGCTAAGTGACTTGCCCAGCATCACACAGCTAGTAAGTGTTTGAGGCCGGATTGGAACTCAGATCTTCCTGGCTCCAAGCCCAGTGCTCTATCCACTATACCACCTAGCTGTCCCGGTATTGGGTAGACTTAATTTCACCCCACAGAAAATGCAGAAGGAACAAAGAACTCAGGAGCCCATAAACAAATGCAAAAAAATATTATGGAAGCCCATAAACAATTAGTATAATTTTCCACAGTGAATCCTACTTTTTAACCTAAGTCTTAAGGTTCTTTTAATCTGTAACTACTTTATAGCTTGTACTCCTCTCAAAAGAGAACAGAAAAAAGGAAGGGAAGGAGTTTGCATGCTTCTTGGTTCTCTGAGCCATTTTTGTAGCTTCTTTCTGCTTTCATTGCTCAGCAACCTTTCCATTCAGCTTCATTCAGTCTGGATATTTCACCTTATCTAGATCCTGGTTGCTGTCATCTAATGGCCACCAAGGCATTCTCCATCATCATTCAAGGAGTTAACAGCTCTCTTTGCTTGTGCTTGGAGACTTCACCACTGTATTCCTATCACTTCAAACAGACAAGCATCCCAGTTCTTTGACCTCCCCATCTTCTATGATCTCCCCCTTTATTCTATCTCAGCTACTCATTCCTTGATGTCATCATCACTTACAGATTCTCCATCTTCATGACCCAGAGTACTGAAATTCTTCTCTCAGATCATAAGCTCTCATCCTTCCATCTCTCCTTCTACTTCATTCATTTTACAAGTGTTATTGATCCTTGTTGTGGACTCCTGTCATTTTGCCTGTCTTTGATTTTCTAGCTCACCACTCTTACTCTGGCCAAATTTTCCTACCTTCACAACCTTGACCAAATAATGAATCTTATCAGACCTACACTGTTCTTTACCCTTTAATCCCATGCTACCTTGTCTTATTTACCACTTATTGCTTTTCCAAAACCTGACTCTGGGTTAATTCCATCATCTGCTTTGCTCCCCCCCCCCCCCCACTCCTAGTGCTGCAAAATATTGCTGGAAGAAGTCACACATCTGTGCTGAGTGCATCCACTACATATTTATGTTATCTAAGCTCAATTGGGCTCTAATTGTAGATCACTAAGCTTTTTGCTCTTATCTTAGTGAATCTCTATTTAATTCCCCACAAGGTTGTTCCAAACCTTTTCTTCCCTCAGTCCACCTAAATGATTCTCCCTTGCTCACTCCCAGGAAGGGTCTTTGTCTCATACTTTACTGAAAAATAGGGGCTATCTATAATGAGTTTCCTCTTTTTCTAACTCTACACCTCAATATCCTCAACATCATCCTCCATTCTCTCCTCTTTTGTTTCAATATTAGAGTATAACTTGGCCCTTCTCTTTGCCTTGGTCAACCAGGCTACTTGGGTCCTTGAGCTTTTCCCCTCTGGTCTCTTTCAGGAGTTTGCCCCATCATCACCTTTTCTCTTTTTCTAATCTTCAGTCTCTAACTCCTTCCTTGCTGCCTATAAACTTATGAAGCTCCTTCCCATAACTATAAAATCTTCATTCAAACCTGCCACCCCCTCTAGCTATCATCCTATATTTTTACTCCCTTTTACCACTAAAAAATAGCATTCTCTCTTTGTATTTACTCATCAGTTATTCACTATATAAACTCTTGCAGTTTGGTTTCTGACTCAACCACTCAGTAAAGGCTGCTCGCCCCAAGATTACCAATGACTTCTTAGTTGCTAAACAAAATGGGCTTTTTTCAGTCTTCATTATGTTTGATCTCTCTGCAGAGGTTGACACTGTTGAGCATCCCTTCTTCCTAGATTCTCTCTCCTACTTGAGTTTCACTAGTTCTCCCCCACCCCAACAAAGTTTTTCCTCTTTTCTGCATGACTATTCCTCATTATCAATGTTCCATCCCCTAAGCATGGATGTACCCCAGGACTCTGACACAGGTCCTATTATCTTTCCCTTATATGTGCTCTATCTTGGTGATATCAGCTTCCATGAGTTTAATTATAATTTTTATGCAGATGATCAAGTCTTTATCTTATAAAGATCTAGCCTTTATCTTATAAAGAAGGTGGTTTCTTTATAGACTCACTCTTAAGCCTTGTATTGTTCCATCCTATAGCTCCATTGACTCACCTAATCTTTATCTCTTTCCTAAATTCTAGATCCATATCATCAACTGCTGTTGAACATCACCTGTATTACCCCTAGGCAGATATTTCCCAAACAGAAATTATTATTATTATCTCTAAATCCATGCCTCATCCTGACATCTCTATTTTTGTTGAGGGCACCATCAATCTAACATCTACTCAGGTTTCCAAATTGAGAGGAATTTTTGCCTCGTTCTTCTCTCTCACTCCTCCATATCCAATCATTTGAAAAGTCTTGTAGAGTCCATCTTCACAACATCTCTCATATTTTTCTTTTTCTTTGGACTCAAATGGCCACCCTCCCATTCAGGATCTTATTACCTCTTACCTGGACTTTTGTAAGAGTTTTTAAAATCGTCTCCCTCCTTCCAATTTCTCTCCTCTCCAATTCGTCCTAAACACAGTCAACAAAGTGATATTTCTATACCCTGGCTCTGACCATGTCACACCACCCTCACCCCCTTCAGTGGCTCTCAGTAGACCCTCCCTAGGATAAAATGCAAAATTTTTAGTCTAACATTTAAAGTCCCTCATTATTTGACTCAGTTTACCTTATATAGACTTATATTACTGCCTCTCATATACATTTCAGCCCCAAAATGACTTATTTGCTATTTCCCAAACTTGAGATTTCCATCTCTGTGCCTTTGTATAAGCTGTCCTCTATGCTTGGGATGCTTTCCCTCTTCTCCTAGCCATCTCGGATTTCCTAGTTTCTTTGAAGGCTTACATTGGGTGCTGTTGCCCATGGGAGTTCTTTCCGAATCCTTGATTCTCCCAGTTGTTAGTGCTTTCTCCCTACCACTACTTTACACTTACCTTTATATATTCTCTATTTACTTATTTGCATATGTTATATCTCCCCCAAAGAAAGTAAACTTTTTGAGGCCAGGAACAACTTTTCTATTTCTTTGTATGTGCATAACACAGTGCCTTGCATATTGTATTCACTGAAAATATACTGCTTGGTTAATTACTCATTATGTGATTTGAGCAAGTCTGTTAGCCTTACTTTCCTCAGTCTTTATCCTCTTATGTTGTGAGGATCAAATGTGATAACATATGCAAAGTATTATTTTGCAAGCTTTAAAGAACTGTAATAAATCAGCTCTGTAATAAATTCATTCCTTACTTGCATTCTTTTTTTTTTTGGCAATTGGGGTTAAGTGACTTGCCCAAGGTCACACAGTTAGTAAGTGTTAAGTGTTTGGTCTGAGGCTGGATTTGAACTCAGGTCCTCCTGACTTCAGGGTCGGTGCTTCTTACTTCCATTCTTTAAAGACTAGTTCAAATTCTGTCTCTTTAATGGAGTCTTCCCCAACCCAGCTATAAAAAATAGCCTTCCCACTCAGACTTTAGGGAGCAATTTTCTTTATACCTCTTTAATGTACTTGTAATAAAATATTATTATAATTATACATATTAGTATCACCCCTACTAGAATGTATGTTTCATGAGGGTGAGACTGTGCCTTCATTTTTTCAGCACGTAACACAACACAGTCTTTAGTAGGCCTTAATAAATTTGTTGAATAAAATTGAGCTGAAAAGTGCTTGTGACCTTGCCTGATTTTGATTTCTATCTTCATTGGGTTCTATCTTGAAACTGCCCATGTAAAGACCAGACCTTCTGGGGCCTATTTCCTACAGCTGCTCAGGGTGTTTCCTGAGGCTTTTGGGAAGAAGGGACAGATGATTACCTGCACAAGGATATTGAACAAGTTTGGATTGAGAATTGTTGGTGACAGGGTTTATGGCTGTGCAGATGTAATTTATGGGAGCATCCTCAGGTCTTTGGAAGATGAAAAGACTAGATTTCCCATTGGATTCAACAGCTTGTTCTCCCAGAGGAGTCCACTGGTACTTCACAGCTTCTCCTTTCTCCTCCATGAAACATGTCAGAGTGATGTTACAGGTATTGTTCTCAGAGGCTACAAAAGTCAAAGTAATTTTTGGTGGTGCCAGTCGTCCTAAAGGATGGAACAATATAAGGCATAAGAATGAGTCTATAATGAAACCACCTTCTTTATAAACTTTCTTAATTTTTCCAATTTTGATCTCTTTAGGAGTCAGTTTTGAGAAGCATTCTTGCCAAAGTAACCTTTACACAAGGCAAGCAGATGAAGACTTTGGAGTCATTTTCGTCAAAGTGGTAATTCCAAGTGGGAAAAGTACAGGAACAGAAGAGAACCAAGGACACAACCTTGAAGAACACCCACATTAAAAGGTGAAGAATAATAAGGAGAGTTACTGAAGGCGACAGAAAAGGAACATTTAGAGAAGTAAGAGGAAAACTGAGAAAATATGCAGATTTTTAAATCAAGGGAAAAGAAAGTATTCAGTGAGAGGAAATTTTAGGATCATAGAAATGATCAACAACATGATATGTTGCAGAGATTTCAAGGAGGAAGAAGACTGAAAAAAAACCCCATGGAATTTGGCATTTATAAGGTCCTTGAAAACTTTAGAGAGGACAGTTTCCATAGAGTCATTGGAGCTTGGGCTATTTTATAAAGGATTGAGAAGGTGAGTAGTATGGAAGAAGAGCCATTGGGTATAGGCAGCATTTTTCAAGAGTTTAGCAGTGGATGGTAGGAAACTAATGGGAAGGTAGCTGGATGAATGACAAGGGTTAAGGAAAGGTTTGTTTTTTTGTTTTTTTTTTTTAAGGATTAGGGAGACACAAGCATGTTTGTAGGCAAATGGGAAAGAGCCTATAGTGAGAGATACAAGGGCAAAATCTGGACCTGCCAAAGGCAAGATCCATGTCCTTCCCAGCCCTCTTTTCCCCTCAGACTTTCTAGTATAGTGCTGAGGTTTTTGACTAATAGTCACTGAAAGGTCCAGGGAATACTTGATTGAAAACTTTAGTATTCTTTTGAAAAATAAGTTGGAAAATAACCCAGTGGAACAAGACAAAACTAAATCAGGAAATCCCATTTCTTTTCTAGTTTTGGTACTATGCATGTGACCTTAGGCAAATCACCTCACTTCTCTGGGCCTCAGTTTCCTTGGATGAAAAATGAGGGTTTGGACTAGAGGACCTCTTTGGTCTCTCAGCCCAAATATTGTAAGAGTCCACTACTATAGTCTTACTGTAGACATGCAGGGTATAGTTCTTGGTGACGGTGAAGGTGGTAGAAGTTGTAGGATTCTGAAGATTTATGTCAGCTCTGTAGGATCCAGCATCCTCCATCTTCAGGGGGCTAATCTTCAAGTTATATGTATTGGGTGGGACATTCAGTCGATCCCTATAATTTTGATGGGTTGTAATGATCTTGACAGATTGTCCTTCTGGTTGCACAAGAGCAACAGATGTACGGGAGGCCCAGTTAATGTTCTCAAGTTTATATCCATTTGGTATTTCTGTGGGTAGAATAGCTGACTCTCCCAGAATCCCTGTCACCATTACTGGGGCATCATTCTCTCTGGAAGCTCTTGGCTCTGTAGAAGCAAAAGGGAAACTGTAAAAGCAATTAAACTTGATTCCTATTCCATAGCATTCCCTTAGCACCACAGCCCAGGATTTGGGATAAGTCCTATAGACACCATTATAAAAGTAAATGAGGAGCCTTGGAAGACAATGAGTCCCCCAATCATTGGAGCTCTTCAAATAGAGATTTGATAAGAACTTTTGGGGAGAGTTGTACTAGGAATTTATTTGGGTATAGGTTTTATTATATGAACTCTGATATTTGTGATTTTTCTTAGTCCAACCTCATTTAATTCCTTGAGGAGGCACCCTTTTGTGGAATCACGCTCTAACCTCCCTTCTCCAAGAATACTTTCAGTGTAGGGGATTCTAAGGATTTTCTATGTGAAAATTTACATGGTATCAGTATATCAAACACAGTGCATATTTGTTGGTGTGGGAATTCCTTCTATCAACTCGGGCACAGGCTATCTATAATTGAATAGATAAATCCTGGGGAGTGGTTGAAATTCAGAGTCATTAAGTGGATTGTTCAGTTTACTACAGGTAGTAAGCTTCAAAAGTAGACTTTGAATTCCCACTTTCCTGATTCCCCTTCCAGTACTCTCTCTCTATATTTGCCACACAAATTTGGGTGTTATTGCTCACTTTATAGATACGTCCACAATTGGATTCATCCAACTGCCCAGCTATCTGAGACAGTAGACCTATTTCAGGATTTTGGGTTTATGTCCCCATCAGGCAGTTGGTAAGTTTTGAGAGTCATGAAGAGTGGAAGGAAGATAGATTCTGGAGTCAGAGGACTTAGGTTCAAATTCCACTTCTGATCCCTACTGCTTCTATGATATTGGGCAAGTCACTTAACCTCCTTGAGCTTAAGTTTCTTCATTTGTAAAATGAGGGTCTGTGTTAAAATTGTTTCTTGTTATGCCCACCCTGACCACCCTTTCTTTTTAGCTAGTACTGTAACATTATAGGTAGTATAAGTTGACAATAGTAGGATGTAAGATTGCAAAAGGAAACTACAAGTCACTTACAGGCTGTCCCATTAATTAAGGGAACATAACAGTTACTTGCAAACTGTCTCATAAATTAAGAAGTATAGGAACCACTGGAATCTGTCTTGTAATTTAACTAAGGCCACATCCCAAGATGTTGTGCTAAATTAGGGGAAAACAGCTAGGTCTTAGTAAGTGACTCTTGGTTTTGCTAACTGCTTATCATCTGTAAGCCTCAGCCAAGCTCCAAATATGTGCAGTAAGATTAGCACAACACCAGCAAAGTGTTATACCAATGAACTAATCCTCAAGTGTTGCTAATAACTTTGAGATGATGTGTATATGTTAATGAACTAACCATAAGGTGACCGGGATAAGAGTTAATCCATCTTCTACCACCAAATTCCTATTAAAATGAGACCATAAACTCTTACACCATCCCTCCACCCTAGGTACTTCTCTGTCTGCTATGGGTCCATGCTGCCTTAGTGCTTCCAACTCTGATGTGTGGTTGTGTAACTGACTCTCTATACCTCTCTTCCTCACCATTTTCTTCCCTACATTGCCTTCTTCCCTCCACCATCTCATTCTGCATGCCTATACCATCTGTCTCTACTTTCTGTGCTATTTCTTTCTGTTCTCTCTGTGCCTTACTAAAGTATGATTGAAGCATTACTTCCTGCTTGCTGCCATTGTGGTCTTTCCTTGTGAGTATCCAGAAAAATAACCAACCAGATGTACCTACCCCAACCTTGACCCAGAGGGACCCTCTGAGAGTCCCATTCCCTTGCTCATAAATCGGGAATACCAGGACTGAAACTATAAACTATTCATAGCTGCCCTTACCTGAAAGAGCTAGGTGTAGTAAATTCCTGGGTAGAAAGCAAGGGGGGATAGCTGAATCTCATGTTCTCTTCTAGGAGATTTCCTCCCTTTTTATCTGGGTCATAATAAATCAATTTAATAATTCCATAAGTTAATTGCTAATTCAGATGTGTTGAGTAGATGGCCTCTGAGATCTTTTTTTGGCTCCAGTTCTACGTACTTATAAAGACTTAACCCTCTAGTTATGAGAGACACAGCCTGATACAATGAAAAGAAGGCTAGCCTTGGGGTCAGGAGAACCTGGATTCACCATCTACCTCTGATACTTCATGTATGATCCTGGGTAAGCCACTTAAACACTTTGTGCCTCATACAACTCACTTCAATTTTAGTTCTCAGAATAATTGCTTCTCTGCATTGGTTGATGGAGTTTCCTTACTGGAGTGGGGAAGAATCCTTACAGGGAATACATATCAAGGAGAGTTTTATGGAGAGGATAGAATTTAATGGAGATAGAAAAGAATTCCAAGGAATAGAGAATTATATAAAGAAAGTCATTGAGATGGCAGAGTATGGGATCTATGTGGACAACAGCAAATAGTCTATTTTGATTGGAATTTATATTAGGTAGAGGGGAATGATATGAAATGAGACTGGACATATAAAGTGGTACCAAACTATGGATGTCTTAAATGCCACCCAGAGGAGACAGACCTTTACTTTGAAGGCAATAGGGAACCACTGCAGATTTTGTGGTAGAGGAATGAATAGATTTATATAGAAGGAAGATTAATCTGGCAGTGGCGTGAAAGAAGAGGAGAGACAGGAGGTTACAAAGCCTGTCTGGAGTCTACCTAGTATTTGCTTTGCTGCCTTCTTTGCATCCTTGCCTTAAGTCTCCATTTGCAGCTCACAGACACCTACAGGCCTAGCACTGACGACTGGCCTTATTATCTAGGGATCTTCCAGATGAGGGATCCCCTGGTGAAGTACTCTACCTCAGGAGGATGGAAAGTGACAAATAAGAACGTTTCAAAAAGAGATGAAAAGCCCAGGACCCTCCCTAGGAGAGCTGAAACTTAGTATTCATTTTTCTTATACTACTTTTTTATTCAAGGGCTCTGCCCCTGGTTGTGCAAACCTAGGATAACTTTCTGAATGTCTGAACTTCCATTTCAGTGAGTCAGCAGACATTTATTAAATGCTTATACTGTACTAAGTCCTTACACTGTAAGGATGCAAAGAAAGGCAACCATAGCTCCTGTTTGTTTAGCTTTAATCTTTACAAAGCACTTTTCCCATAATAACTCTGTACAGGAAACAGTATAAGTAGTATTAGCCCCATTTGACAGATTAGGAAATTGAACCTCTGGGAGGTAAGAGGCTTGCTTAAGATTATACAATAAATAAGTGATAAAATCAGGACTCAGAGGATTATAGATTGAGAGCTAAAACCAGTAGCCTTAGAGATCATCTCATCCCAACACTTCAAATCCAGCGTCCTTTCTATTATGTCAGATCACCTCATCTTCTGCTAGAGGATCCTCATGCCCTTCATTGTGATGTCTCTTGTCTGATCCCTATATTTCCTCACTTAAATCTTATAGAGGAGACAAAAAAGGAGTGTGTGTGTATGTGTGTGTCTGTCCATCTGTCTGTCTGTCTGTCTGTCTGTCTGTCTGCATGTGAAAATTCCAGCTATGGATAATAGGTATCCTAGTAGCCGTCCAAAAATCCACTGGACAAGATTATTAGATGATTCCCATTCATATTCCATGACAATGATTACTATCAATTAGTATTCTACCTTGATATTTTTTATAGTATACCACAATTAACATGTCCTTCTAATGTTTCTGCAGCACAGAATTATTATTCTACAGTGTTACATTCCCTTAGTGTAAAAATGCACATTTCATTCCAAAATACTATGTTGTTTCCATATGTTCATGGCAAATCAGTATTTTTACTGCATATCCAAAAATAAATCCAACTCAATTCCTTTATCTCATTCAGGCCAGTAATGGCTTTTGATTTACTTTTCTCTTCTTTCCACACTTTCATTAATGCTTGGTAAAGGGCAAACTGAATGCAAAAGGAAAACGAAGTAGAAAATTCCAAGATGCCACAAGATGGTACCCAGTACTCCAAGGCAACTAGGTGAATCAGTGGATAGAATAATGGGCCTGGAGTCAGGAAGACCTGAGTTCAAATCTAACCTCAGACTTGCTAGCTGTGTGACCTGGGCAAGTCACAACCCCTGACTGCCTCAGTTTACTCAATTGTAAAATGGAGATAATTACAGTGCCTACCTCCCAGGGATGTTTTGAGGATCAAATAAGGTAATATTTGCAGAGTACTTAATGCAATTCCTGGCACATAGTGGATGTTTAACAAATGAATGTTTTCTTTCTTTCTTTTAGAACTTCCTAATTATCTCCCACATGGCAGCAGACTTAATTTTGGAGAAATTCAGGTTCAGAGATTGAACCAAGTGAAAGGAGAAGAAATTCACCTGGGGCAATACTTGTAGCATCTTCAGAATTAATGCTATCCCTTTGATTAATACACAGGTATCCTGACTTGTTTGGGTCTGCACCTCACTGGCCAGGCAAAGAGAAGTGATTCCAAGGCTGAGGTTCAAAGCTTCTCAAAGGGAATGGTGGCCCCAGTATTGGTGGTTCAGAGGAGATGGTACCACAGCTCCCTGATTTTGTAGATCTGGAGAACATAGAGACAAAAAGCATGCTGTGGCCAGTCAATATAAAAAGTCCAGATGTCTTTATTTGGGCAGTTTGGTAGCTAAAAGGAATTGGTTGGAATCTACATCCTTAAGGACTCTTATGTCAACTTGAATGGCTTGGATTCTTAGCTACTAGAGGTATTTGAGATATATGGCATGATAGAACTTAACATAGGGGAAAGAAGAAGCTAGGTCCATCAAGGCATTGTAAGCACAGGGCTGTTTCTCTTCATGTTATTCGTTCAACTGGTACCATCATTAAGGGTGCCAGATGACATTAACACTGATATATAGATGGCTTTCTTTGTCCACAGTCAAGAACTAGAATAAAAAGGTTTTGTATTTCTATAGGTGATTGACTCCAGAGAGCAAAGGAGAGAAATGAAAACACCAGGTATGGAAGGGGCTCTTCCTAAGGAGTAGAGGTATATAGGGATATCCATAGTTTTAGTGCTACAGAGTATATTGCAATATGTCAGAGTATTTTTGAACAAGTTCTGGGAGTGGTCTGACAGCCAAAAGGCCATAGAATTAATGGCCAGCTGATAAAAGCACATGGATGAATATGAGTTGGTGAATCAAATATATGTCATTGGCTTGTGCATCTTTAAAGCTTGGAATGGAACTGTGGATTCTTGAGATTTGTGGTCTCTAGGACTTCCAAGGACAGAGACTGGAAATTTCAAGGAAAGTCTCTGAACAGTCACATGTATTTGGTTTTTCCATTATTCTTGGTGTGGGTCATAGTATAAAGGCAGTATGAATGAAGCCATTGGGGTCCCACAATCATGGTGGTGGAGACTTCCAACACTTATCAGACCTGTGAGTTACTTGTAGGATCATTGATAGCCTTCTATTGGAAATAAGATAAAACACATGGAGACCTTAACAATTCAGCATACAGGAGATGGGGAATAATATGGGAAAAGTGAAGGACATATCACTATAAACTTCCATGATTCTAATGGATAGGATGAGAATAGCAGATCATGAAAGTCAGACCTCTAGACTTGGATGATATTTAAAATGTTGGTAGAGAAACTGTAAACCAGGAAACCTGAACCATCCAAAAGGAAGATAGGATTCCTGCTTCTTCTTTTATTGCACCTTATTGCCCCATAACTCCAAAGAATATGAGTAGCATGTTTATCCCCCCCCCCACTGCTACATTAAAAGAAACATTAAGGTTAGACAGAGGCAGCAAAACAAGTCACAAATCCCTAATATATCCACATACTACTATGTATTAGAGCAGCTAGATGGCCTAGTACATAGAGTGTTGAACTTAGAGTAGGACAAACTTGAGTTCAAATCCAGTCTCAGGTACTTAGTGGCTGCATGACCCTAGGTAAATCACTTAACCTCTATCTCACTATCATTATCTAAAAAGGGGATAGTAATAGCATCTACCTCTCAAGGTTATTATGAGGATCAAATAAAATAATATTTGTAAAGCACTTTGCATACTTTAAATCACTATATATTAGTTATTATTATTATTAATTATATGTATGGACCATGAGGATGGGGACAGGGAGCAACAAAGAATTAGCTGTTTTCTACTCATCAGGCAATAACCATTTATTAAGCACTTGCTATGTGCTAGACATTGTACTCTATTTTGGAGATACAAAGAAAGGAAAAAAGACCATGCCTGCCCACAAGGAGTTCACAATCTAATGGAAGATACAACATGTGAACAACTACATACAAATGAACTAACTATATGCAGTATAAGTCAGAAATAAAAAGCAGAAGGGAGGCACTAAAATTAAAGAGAATTGGAACAGGCTTCTTGTAGAAGGTGGGATTTAGTTGGGACTTGAAGGAAACCGGGGAAGTCAAGAGGCCAAAATGAAGAGAGAGAGCATTACAAGTATGGAGGATAACCAAGAAGAAATGCACAGAGTTGGGAGATGGAGTGTCTTGCGCAAGGAATATCTTGTGCCATTTGAACTGGTTGAGAAGACTGGCTGAAACTTGAACATTCCTCACCTAACTTCCATTCTTGCCCTGTGGCTGCTGTATCATAGGCTAACACCGCAGAAGCTTTACATGCTGTCAATCTGTCCCTCTAGAATGCAAACTTCTTGAGAGCAAGGACTATTGGATCTGTTGGAAGATCCACTATCTGGTCTGCACTAAGATGGCCAATTTACTAGGCAACTGGGGCCTTGAGTGAGCAATTATTTAGAATGACTAAACTTGACCAAGGTTTGGAGAACTTTAACTGGCTTCTGCTCTGACCCTTGGTGCTAGGCATTTAGGATGTATACTGTTAGTCCCTGGACCTGGAAACTCCAAACAAAAAGCACAAGACATGTTGAAAACCCAGCAGGATGTGACTTCATAACCGGTAGACACCTCGAAGATTTCTACCAAGAAGGATTTCTCTCCACATGAGCCCTTCTCAGAGTTCCACTCATAAGTTGCTTGAATCTTGACCTTTTTAGCCTTACTATCTATATTACTAACTTTACCCCCAGTGACTCAGTCTCTTTATTGCAAAATTTCTTGGTCTCCATTGCCAGGGAAGGCATAATGACCAACCTATAGCAGTGATCCAGCAATAACTTACCATCACTCTCATGGCTGATCAGATCCTTTCCCTGCATACAGGAAGCTAAGTGGCACAGTAGAGAGAAGAAAACCCGAGTTTTAATCCTGTCCCAGACACTTGCTAACTGCATGTCCCTGCAAAAAATCACTTAATCACTTTCAGCCTCAGTTTTCTCATCTGTAGAAAAGTATAATATGGCACATACTTAACAAGTGCACCTAGGTGGTGCAGTGGATAGAGTGCCACAATCAGAAAGACTCATTTTCCTGAATTCAAATCTGGCTTCAGAGCCTTAGTAACTGTAAGACCCTGGGCATGTCACTTAACCCTGTTTGCTTTAGTTTCCTCACCTCTAAAACAAGCTAGAGAAGGAAATGGCAAATAATTCCAGTATCTGTGTCAAGAAAACCCTAAATTGGGTCACAGAGTCAGACATGACTGAAATAACTTGAACAACAACCTCACAAGGCTTCTGTGAAGATCAAATCAAATGAGATAATATATGCAAAGAACTTTGCAACCTATATGTTAGCTATTATAATGATAAGGTTATCAATGTGAGCTCTGTGACCCCTCCTTCCCAAGAATAGAACTTAGGAAAGAACAAAGCACTCCTTCCACTATTCATGTTGTCTCCTAAACAGTGTGAATCCCTTTGAATTAGGCTATTGTGAAGCCTACTTAGCCAAACTCATTTCCTTTTTTTTTAATGCCTTTGTATCCCCAGCATCTGTTTTAAAAATTGAACAGAATTTTTAGCCCTTGATTACTCTCCCAAGTCCCCACCCTAACACCTTTACCCCTATACTTTGTGTAGCTTTGGGATCAGGAGATAGAGAGGACGTGAGATTTATAGGTTGGCTGGTGGACCTCTGTGTTGCTAGTTGTTCTGGCCCCCTCCTTGAAAACACTGGGAGGATGTGTGTGTGTGTGTGTGTGTGTGTGTGTGTGTGTGTGTGTGTGACTCATCTGATAAAGTTGTGACCTGCTTTTGTGATAGGGCAGTAGCAGCAGTAGCAGCTGAGATAGTGGATTTCTGTACTCTGAAGTCTCCATTATCGCCTACATCTTGGGGACCTCAGCAAAAAATGAGAACAATTTAGCCAGGAAGTGATGCAGGTTTCTCTTTGAGTGGGAGGAGTGTGGGTAGAGGTGAGGAGGAGAGGAGGGCAGTGGCAGTACTGAAGTGGTAGGGAGAGGAAAACATTTGCTGCTGTGTCTACTACTGTGGCTCCAAGCGATGGCTGTGACTGCCTCTGGAGGTTATTGAAACAATATGGTCATAAACATTTATTAATTTTCTACAGTGTTTGTAGAACACCACACTAGGAATTTTGATAGAGCCTAAGTTTAGATACAAATGGAGATGGGATTATCAGGGTCACTTTGCATTCAGATGCTTTTAGGAGATTCCTGGGTGGAAATAACAAAGTGAAGAGGAGTAAGTACCAGTCTTGGACTCAGAAAAGTTGGGCTCCAGCACCCCAATAGTCCCTACCTTCACAGGGCTCACCATCTTTTGGGGGAGGGTAATGGTTAGAAACCAATTCAGATAACTATAATACATGGCATTACATGATAAAAACACTAGAGAGAGGCAAAACAAAGAATTTGGGGAGGGGAGTTCTAGGGATTAAAGTTATTACTAACTAGTGGGATCAAGGAAAATATTTGAGTTGGACTTTAAAGGATGGGTTATTATTCACCTGATGAAGAGGGAAAAGAAGATATTCTAGGCATTGGGAAGAGCCTGAGGGAAAGGTCAAGGAAAACTGGAGAGTTGAGGGCTCATTTTGGACAGTGGGGATGTTTTGTTATCCTCAAGACTCCAGTAGTAGAGTTGACTCAAGACTCTAGGTGTTGGGGCCATTTGACACATATTACCAGGGCCATTCTTGGCCTTCTCTTTGGGTTGGTTTTGGGGACTAGAATCCCCTCCCCCCACTAAAACATGATCACAGGAACACTTTGAAAGGTTGGCTCTTCATTCATTCAGTACATTCCCTGTCAAACCCTTTCCACGAGGTGATTGAATTGGTTTCAAGTACAATTTTGGGCTTTTCATGCTGTTTGTAGAAGGGACTATATCAATAAACAAGGACTCCAGATCAATGTGCCATCTAATAAGTAAATACTGATTAATTGAGGTACTATTAAGGTACTAAGTTTCAGGCAGACCACAGTGGCATGGTCCCTGTCCTTGAGGATTTGAGAGTCTAACTCAGGGGTTCTTAGCCTGAGGTCCATGAACTTGACTTTAAAAGTTTTGATAACTATATTTTGATATAATTGGCTTCAATTGTAATCCTATGTAATTTATTTAATGCACTCAAGAATATCATTCTGAGGAGTCCATTCTGAGACTGCCAAAGAGATCTATGACACAAGAAATATTAAGAACCTCTAATCTAGCCAGAGATGATCCAGAGACACAGAAGAGCACAATAAAACACTCTAATACAGCCAGAGAGGTGGGACAGTAAGTGCCCCATCACTTTTGAATAGGAAGGGAGCAATCTCTGTAGAGTGGGGTAGTCAAAGAATACTTCATGAAGGAAGTTGAACTTGAGTTGGACATTGCAGTAGGGGCAGGATTTGGAAAAACTGAGAGGATGAAGTTAATCATTGGAAGAGATTAGGTATACATCATATAGAAGCAAACAAACACAGTGGCATAGTGTTTGACAGACCTCAATATCCCAGTTCTTTGGGGGTGGGGGGAGGACTCCCTCTCTGATTAAGAAAAAAACTGGGAAAACTGGACAGAAGTCTGGCAGAAATTAGATGTGAACAAATACCTTACATTATATATCAAGATAAACTCCAAATGGATACATGACCTAGATATAAAAAGTCACATTGTAAACAAATTAAAGAACAAGTAAGAAATTACTTTTTGGATTTATGGGGAAAGAGTTCATGACTAAACAAGTTATAGAGAGGATCACACTAGATAAAACGGACGATTTTGGACAGTAGACAACAAAATTATAAACAATGATTATATAAAATTGAAGTGATTTTGCACAAACAAATTTAATGTAGTAAAAATTAGAAGGGAAACAGGTAAATGGGGAAAAAAGCTTTGTAGTAAATTTCTGATAAAAGCATTCTCTTATTGAGGAATGACTAAATAAACTGTGCTAAATTATTATACCATAACAGATGATGAAATGGAGAGTTTCTGAAGAAACTGGGACAAATGAACTGAAGCAAAGTAAAATAAGTAGAACTAGAACATTTTATACAACAACAACATTATAAAGAAAAACAATTTTTGAAAGCTTTAGAACCCTAATTGACACAAAGATAAATCATGAATCCAAAGAATTAAAATGAAACATGCCACTCATATCCTGAAAGAGAGGTGATGAATGCAGGAGACATACTTTTTTGGACATGGCTAACGTACGAATTTCTTTTGCTGGACTGTGTAGATTTGTATTGTGAGATTAAAAAAAAATAATTTGCTCAATCTGGGGGAAAGGAGGGATAGTGGGCAGGACAAATTAGCTTAAAATATCTGTTATTGAAAAATAAAAAACAAGTCATGAGGATATGGGAAGGGATATTTGGTAGAGAATGATTGGGACAAAAGAGATAGGAAAGCAGGAGGTGTGGTAACATGTCAGTGAGGAGACTAATGTGGCGTGAGTGGAGGAGACCTCATTGGCACAACTTAGAATCCTGGCCTTTGAGTGAACACACCAGAGTCTGAATTCTGACTCTGATGATTATTATCTGCATGACCTTAGGCAGGTCATTCAACCTCTCTGAGCCTTGGTTTCTTCTTTTTTTAAAACAAAGATAAAAATTAAGAATATCTGCCCCACAGGGTTGTAGGGAAGATGCTTAATTTAAAGTGATATATGTGAATTATTATTGTGCCAAGCAGAGGTGGCTGACAAGGCTAGGAAGGTAGGTACAGATAGTGGGGGAAGGAGAGACTTCAGGGCTAGGTTAAGCAATTTGGATATCATGACATAGTTGATAAAAAAACATCAAATATTTTCGAGCAGAGGAGTCAAAGCAGTAACTTTTGGAAGTTAGTCCAGCAGCCCCGAAGAATGGATTTGAGCTTGCAAAATGAGATGCAGGGAGATCAGTTTAGGACTCTGTTGGGGACTGCTTACTGGTTGGTGAATCTTTTCCTGGGATTGCTATGGCCTGAGGAGTCTTAGCTGTGTTGTGTACTTCACTTCTGGTTGACTGAAACTCTGCTTTTGTCCAAAAAGCAGTAGTGAAGTCAAGCCTGATTCTGCTGGCCACACAGAGTTTCTGAGGATTCATGGCTTCCTCCTTTCTCCATAGCCAGATGACCATTGGCTTTCCCACTAAACAAATAGAATTGGCATGTGATATT
This sequence comes from Vombatus ursinus, assembly GCF_900497805.2. Taxonomy (NCBI): domain Eukaryota; kingdom Metazoa; phylum Chordata; class Mammalia; order Diprotodontia; family Vombatidae; genus Vombatus; species Vombatus ursinus. The sequence continues at coordinate 387,914 of NW_020954616.1, read as the reverse complement.
CTGATTTCAATTTTTCCCATTAAACAAATAGAATTGGCTTGTGATATTCTGATCTCAATTCCCTTAAACTTCCCTTTCCTCTTTCCGTTACCCCACAATTTCCCATTGTGGAATAGGATAGGGATTCACACATGCTTCCTTTACTATATCCTCTCCTTATCTGCCTACTGCCAGTGTCCCAGTCATTCAACTCATAATAGGTAGGGAAATGGTTGTCCCCCAAGTCCCTTAGTCACAACTTTTTTTTCACTCAAGTCCCAAGGTGGGTAGAGTAGGGCATAATTCTCTATGCCGATTGACCTTCCCGTTAGAATAGGTTAAAACTTCAAGGCTAGTTGCAATGATCAAATGAGATAATATTTGTAAAGCAATTAGTGTAGTATCTGGCACATAGTAAGTGCTATAGAAAGGCTAGTTATCATCACCATTATTATTACGTGTGGATTATTTACTTTGTAGATTATCCATAACATATTCAGTCCTACAATGGCTTTCCCTCACTAATCAGAAGCTCCATTCCTGTCTATAGTTTAGTTCATAGTTTTTTGTTTTTGTTTTGTGAACCCCTTTCAACAACAACAACAACAAAAATATGTTGTGTTAAATGTATTGTTATCCTGGGGCAATTTAATATACTGCTTAAATGTTATTTTAGATTTATTCATTAAGTGCTTATAGTAACTACAGTGATTAACTTTTACCCCCAAAAGATCCAAATTAAAATGTATATTGTATAATTATGTTAAAATCTAAAATTGTAACATCTAAAATTGTATCCTACCTATAATTACAAAAACTCTAGAAATAGAAAATTATAAAATATTATTTATAAAATAATTATAGATATTTTATGCGAGGCATTCTGTAAGAATTCAAAGAGGTAATCTGACAAGATCTCACATACTTACTATTGGAATTGCTGCAGAAACAAACATATAAAGCTTTGAATGTGCACGTGCATGTGGTTCCAGAGAAAAATATATATTTATGACAAAATCAAGCAATTATTTACTGCTTAACACACTATTAAATAATTTTTAGTGCAAACCTCTGGATTAGTTGGACTAGTTTCATGAGCTTCCAAGCTCTAACCACTAAATGGGAACCACTGGTCTAGATCATAAGTCTAGAGTTGGAAGGGGCCTTCAAGCCCTCGCTTTATAAAGGAGGAAACTCAGTCCCTGAGAGATTAAGTGAGTTATACAAGGTCTCACACTTACCACAAATGAAAGAAGCAGGATTTAAATCTTGGTCCTCTTACATTGTACCATACTGTACTGACTCTAATAACTTAGGGAATGGGAACCCATTTTGACCAAGGTAAGCATGGGAATAATAGTATTATAGGACTTTGAACTAGAGGAGATCTTAGAAATCGTATTGCCAATCTTCTCATTTTACAGATATAAATTCAATTCAAGAAATATCTATTAACCAGTGAGATTTGTGTTGACTGAAATGCAGCATACAAGTCACTGGCCTTTGTCATGAGAAATAAAGGAAGGAATGGGAAGCTGGCATAGGGACTAATGGCCTTGGTTCTTTCAATGAGCCTTTTCTTTTCTTTTCTTTTTTTACCTAAGCTTCATTTCCATACCAATCCCAAAGGATCTTGGTTAGGAAAGGAACCTTATCTCCCTAGTAATCACATGGCTCCTGCAAGTATTTAGGCTGGAGTCCCCAGGGAGTTTGGGGATATTGATTTGAAATCAGGGATTTTACAGGAGTTAAAATGATAATCTAACGCCAAGTCACATATGTGTCTGAGACCAAAGATCTCAAGTTAGCACTGGGAGGGAGGTTGACAAGAGAATGGATTTAGTTGGGTTTTGCTGTTGTTTTTGCTGCTGTTATTGTTGGCTGCCTGGCTAGATGGGGTAGTACATAGCTCTTGGTTATGCACCGAAAGAGGTATAGCTCTCCCTACTAGGGAAAGGCATTCTAACTATTATTCACCAATAGGTGATAGTAGAGGGCAATAGATGGGTCTTAAAGAAGCTAAATAGCTGAAGGCTAGCAGAGGGGAGCTGGATGCCTGCAAGACTGCAAGAGATGTCTAGCAGAGATAATCTGATGGAGAGCAAAAATGTTTCAGGAGAAACAACATGGCCAGTTGTAGGCATGTGATTTTCAGATGAGAGAGAAGCAAAGAACAGTGCAATTACATCACAGAAACACATCAGCAACTATGTAGTGTTGGAGATGGAATTGCTCTGACCACATATATTTCTATAATAATAGGTTTATTGATAGTCAGCATTTACATAGTGCTTTAGTTTTCAAAAGGCTTTACATATATTATTTCATTTGATTCTCATAACAATCTTGTGAAGTTGGTGAAATTATTCCCATTTTACATATGTGAAAACTGAGGCTGAAAATTTTAAGTGACTTGCCTATAAGCGTCAAACAGTCAGCAAATATTTGAGGTAGGAAATACTCATTTCTTTCTGATTCCAGTACACTATCCATCATGCCACCTTCATTTGTTTGCCTCAAGCACATGTCCACCTGTTGTGCACACCTTTATTCATGTTCACTGGCCATACATATTCCCTATGGTTGTGCCTTCCATGTGTGACCCCTGGAAGAATTTAAATAGAGTTTTAAAAGAATTTAAAACATCTAAACTCATTTTTTCCTTTAAAAAAGCAACAAAATGTTTCCTGAGACTGAATTGGTACAAAGGACTAAGGTGCAAATGGTTGATATAGCTTTTTTTTTTTAGGCAATTAGGGTTAAATGACTTGCTCAGGGTCACACAGCTAGTAAGTGTCAAGTGTTTGGTCTGAGTCTGGATTTGAACTCAGGTCCTCCTGACCTCAGGGCCAGTACTCTATCCACTGTGCCACCTACCTGCCTGTAGCTATAGCTTTGAAGTTGCTTATGGCATAAAACTCTAGGATACAAGTAGTTTGAGCTGTTCAGGATTGATGGATTTCACACTCCATTTTGAATGAACACACTTTTCTGACTGAGTGTGCCATTATAACAAATGCAGAATTGAAAGGCACTATGCCCAATAGAAAAACAACTATTTTTGCTGAATATCCTTACTATATTCTTGTTGAGTAAAAGTTCCTTTGTTAAATTTTATGGGGTCTCCAAGTGTCTCATTTCATTCCACTTCTGCAACTTAATCATTAGAATGTCTAGTCAGGTCTGTCCCTAGAACTTTTGATTATTATTAGTAGAATTGATTTAAAACCTCATGGTTGACCTTGTAGTAGAGGTGAGGAAAGGCCAATGCAGAGAGAAGGGAACCTTGGGAGATTTGGATGGCTTGATTTGGGACTCCGATACTCCATGGTCTTTTGACTGCATAGTTACCAGTCCTTTCAATAATAAGATCAGGAAGGTATTCCTTATGGCTCAGTGGAATTAGCTCATTGTATGTTTAAGGAGATTGCTAAGAAAAATGAAGGTATCACAAGAACAAGTATTCCTTGGTTGTTAATAATGGCCATCAGTAAAATGAAAATAATGGTTAGCATTTATATAGAGCTTTAAGGTTTACAAAGCACTTTTCATCTCTTCATTTGCACAATTCTGTGAAGTAGATACTATTATTATCACCATACAGATGAGAAAATGGAAACTTGAAAGAGGTTAAGTGGTTTGCCACAGGTCACACAGCTAATAAGTGGAGTTTCTCATTCTCTACTGCAGCCTTCATGTTGAGCACAAGATTCAAGATTCAGCTAAGTTCTTGGAAGACCCCTTGTTTCTCAGCTTCTTATTCTCAGCCTTGTATTTCTCAGTTCCTGGACCATATGTTCAATGTCTCATTCAATTCTTATGATAGCCTTGTGAAATGATTTATTACAGACAAAGGGTCTACGGTTCACAGAAGTGGTAGGCTGCCTAAAGTTATATGGGTAAAAAATATTCGAGATGAGACTTCAATCCAGGTGTTCCTAGACTAGTATTAAGGAATTTCTATCCTGAACTAAAGAGAATTAGAAAGGGAAGCCTCCTACTGTAGGGGGAAATCAAATAAGCTTCATCAAACCAGAAAATAGGACATGCAGTTATTCGCAGTTTGTTATTAGTTGTACACATGCTTCCCTGCGTTAGGGTGGCTAATAATGAGTTCAATGTAATCCTTAGTGTGTGGATACCTAGCATTTTTTTTCCTAAAATGAATTTATTTTCCATCTACTCCAAAAATTTGGGAGGAAGAATGGTGGAAATAGGGAAGATGATGAAGAAGAAGGGAAGATAGAGTTTCAGGAAGAGTGGTGGGAAGGTGAAAGAAGGGGAGAATGGATGAAGGATAGAGGAAGAAAGGATGAAGGAGAGGGAGAAGAAGGGAGAATAGAGGAGGGAGAAATTGGAAGGAGAATTGTAATAAATTAATAATAGAGACATAATGGAGGAGACGGTGGAGGGAGAAGAGTGGTGGGTAAGGAATGGAGTGGATAGGGAAGATGGAGGGGTGGTTCATATCACCCTGGGTCTGTGGGTGGAGAACTAAGCCATTTGATATTTCCAGTCTAGGAATTTTAAAACAGAGCACAAGACTGTGTCTTCATTATCAGGGATTACATTCCCTAATGCAAGAAAATCTTTGCTGTTCATGATTTAGAATTTTCTTATTCTAAGGGTTTCAAGGAGAATGAGGCTACTTACTCTGAATATTCTCCCTAAGGTTTTGGCAGTGCTCTGATGTCCAGGGAAGAAAAACACCAAATAGTGATTAGCACTAAGCCCAGCAAAAAGTGGTTAATTGAATGTTAGATGACCAGAATGAAAGGAATTGAAGCTGGCTGGAGTTAATTTAAAAAAATTAAATGATTCATGAATAAGTAAGTTAAACTATTGGCAAAACCAATAAAATATATTTTATAAGTATTTACATTTAAGTATGTCAATTTTAACCTAAATGTTATGAATTTATCAAGTAATCCCTCTGTGTTTCCTTTAATTTCCTTTTGCCCTTCTTTCTGAGATATATATATCCTTGTGTGTGTGTGTGTGTGTGTGTGTGTGTGTGTATACACACATACACATATATATATAGATATCCTTTTGTATAGTCATAGTCAATAGGTGCTCTGTCTCTCCTTTTTTTTGGCTTCACTTTAGTTTGAATCTCTCTGAATTTCTTTACATTCTTCATACTTATTAATCTTATTCATATTATAGTATCCTATTAATTTGATACACTGTAGTTTATTCAGAGAGCAACTAGGTGGTGCAGTGGATGGAGTGCTGGACCTGGAGTCCAGAAGACTTATGTTCCTGAGTTCAAATCTGTCCTCAGACACTTACTAGCTGTGTGACCCTGAGCAAGTCACTTAATCTTGTTTACCTCAGTTTCCTCCTCTGTAAAATGAGCTGGAGAAGGAAACGGCAAAACATTCCACTATCTTTGCCAAGAAAACCTCAAACAGGGTCACAGAGTCAGACACAACTGAACAACAAATTTATCCAACCATTCTATAATTGTTGCATGTTTTTGTGGCTTTTAGGTTTTTGGGGTTTTTGTTATGACAATGCTCCTACAAACGTCTTTAAGCCTAGTGCATTTTCTTTTATTTTAGTCAACCCTTTTGAGTTCTATTCCCAATAATGGGATGATTATTTTGCTAACTTTTGGAGTGTTCCATCAGAATGGTGTGCAAAGAGATTGTGGGACTTTACAAACCCACCAGGAGAATATAAATGTTCTTGTTTATTCTAGCCACACCAACAATGAGTTTTATTATTTTTAACTATCTGCTATTTTTATAGGTATAATCTTAAGTTTGCTTTAATTTACATTTCTCTGATTTCTAGTGGGGTTGAACATATCTTTTCAAGTAATAATTTATGTTTCCTTTCTGTAAATTTTCCATTCTTTTATTTATTAAGGGCTTGATTTTGTCATTGAATATTATTATCGGTTCCTTTATGTTTAATGTATATGACTTTTATCTGCTATATTTATCATCAATGCTTTCCCTATACTATTTTTCTTACCTTAAATATATATGTATATATGCATGTATGTGTGTGTATATACATATATATACACACACATATGTATGTATATCTATCTATCTATATATACATTTTTTTTTGCTTGACTGATATAAGTTATTTTTTGGCTCTCTCTCTTTCTACACCTGTAGACTGAATTCCACGGAAATAGCTACCCCAGGTTCAACATACTCTGTGGGTCCACACTTCTAAAACTAGAACCCATTAACCAGCAATAATTTGTTTGCTTTTTTAAAATCAGTCAGGGGCACAATTAATTCAATGCAAAGAAATTTACTGGAATAGCATGGTAAGAAAATTAGCAATGAAACCTGTCATAGACCTGGGCCACATTCTCCTGCAAATATACTCAACATTGCTGGAGAAAGTGGATATGCATAGAGGTCGTGAGCAGAAAGGTAAAAGCATAGTGAAGTTAGATATGAAGAAAGGTCTTTTATTCCCCTGATGCTGCAGGGCTGCAGGGACATGAAGTGTTTGCATTACTCCAGCTTACTTCACTTCAGTCTTCTCTAGATGCGACTTTACCAGCTGTTGGGCACTGCTTGTTTGTTGTCTCTGTTGCCTCTAGCTTTTTAATCTAGTGAAATCCTTAGTGACTGTGTGTGCTGAAATAGGACACTGTTTAGTAATCTTATGGACTGTCTTCCTTATCCAACAAGTAAGATGCATTAAGAAATCTTGTCTTTCTAGAAGATTCATTGTCTAGAACTATTGAACTCAGAAATCTGGACTCAGAGTTACCTAAGAGGCCACCCTCAAAGCTGGTGCTGCCCTCTAGAAATCTCCCTTCTTTGCTAAAAACCTAAATTCTAGAATTGTATTGTCCAGTTAATTCATAATCTTCCGCTTTTCCACAGAAACTTGGGATTCAGGAAGCAATAACTTTGAGTCCCCCCACCCTTAGGTTTTGTGCAAGAACATGTCCTAAATAGCCATGCACTTTTGCTACAAGGTACAACTGCTGATGGGAGGTGGAGGAAAGAGCCCCTTTCTTCCCTTATTCTGCTTGCTGCTCTCTGCTAGAAAAGATCAAGGAAAATGATAAGGAATGACTCTGTTATTCAGTGCCGCACCAATCAAACTACCAAAAATTATTTTATAGAACTAGAAAAAATAATAACAAAATTCATCTGGAAGAACAAAAGTTCCAGTATATCAAGGGAATTAATGAAAAGAAATGCAAAGGAAGGTGGCCTAACCATACCAGAGCTTAAATTGTATTATAAAGCAACAATCATCAAAACTCCTTGGTATGGGCTTAGAAATAGAGTGGTGGATCAGTGGAATAGGTTAGGTACACAAGACACAGTAGTCAATGACTATAGTGATCTACTGTTTGATAAACCCAAAGACTCCAGCTTCTGGGATAAGAGCTCACTATCTGACAAAAACTACTTGGAAAACTGGAAAATAGTATGTCAGAAACTAGGCACAGACCAACATCTTATACCATATACCAAAATAAAGTCAAAATGGGTACACAATTTAGATATAAACGCTGACATTATAAGCAAACTGGGAGAGCAAAGAATAGTTTACCTGTCAGATTTGTGGAGAACACTAGAATTTATGACCAAAAAGAGATAGAGAACATTATGAAATGTGAAATTGATAATTTCAATTACATTAAATTAAAAAGGTTTTACACATACAAAGCTAACTCAACCAAGATTAGAAAGGAAGCAGAAACCTGGGAAACAATTTTTACAACCAGTATCTCTGATAAGGGCCTCATTTCTAAAATATATACAGAGCTAAGTCAAATTTATAAGAATACAAGTTATTCTCCAACTGATAAATGGTCAAAGGATATAAACAGGCAGTTTTCAGATGAAGAAATTAAAGCTATCTATAGTCATATGAAAAAATGCTCTAAATCACTATTGATTAGAGAAATGCAAATTAAAACAACTCTGAGGTACCACATCACACTTATCAGATTGACTAACATGACAAAACAGGAAAATGATAAATACTGGAGAAGATGTGAGAAAATTGGAACACTAATGTATTGTTGGTGGATTTGTGAACTAATCTAACCCTTCTAAAGAGCAATTTGGAACTATGCCCAAAGGGCTATAAACTGTGCATACCTTTTGACCCAGCCATAGCACTTCTAGCTCTGTATCCTGAAGAGATCATACAAATGAGAAAAGGACCCACATGTACAAAAATATTTATAGCAACTCTTTTTGTGGTGGCAAAGAATTGGAAATTGAGGGGATGCCCATCAGTTGGGGAATGGCTGAACAAGTAGCGGCATATGAATGTAATGGAATACTATTGTGCTATAAAAAATGATGAGCAGGCTGACTTCAGAAAAACCTGGAAAGGCTTATATGAACTGATGCTGAGAGAAGTGACCAGAACCAGGTGAACATTGTACACAGTAATAGCTACATTGTGCGATGACTAACTTTGATAGACTTATCTCTTCTTAGCAATGCAAGGATCTGAGACAACTCCAAAAGACTCATGATGGAAAAAATGCTGTCCACATCTAGAGAAAGTACTAAGGAGTCTGAATGCAGATCAAAGCATATTATTTTCTCTCTCTCTCTCTCTCTCTCTCTCTCTCTCTCTGTCTTTCTCCCTCTCTCTTTTTTCTTCTTTCTCATGGTTTCTCCCATTGGTTTGATTCTTCTTTACATATTACATGCCATCTTGGGGTAGAGGGAGGGGAGAGATGGGGGAGAAAATTTGGAACTCTTAATCTTATGGAAATGGATGTTGAAAACTAAAACTAAAAACAAACAAACAAGTAAAAAACAAGAATGGCTCTGTAAGAGCTGAAAGCTTCCTCCAAGGTTGATTTTATCCTCAGAGTTGACTGACTTCAGACATGACTAGCTTCCTTTTTAAAAGACACAAAGATCATTACTGATCCTCAGCCATTTGTCTTTATCCAGTGGTCAAAGCCTTATAATGTTATTGGATTATTTGCATGCCATTGCCTGGTTGTTTAAATAATGACTTAATACTCAATTATCAGATTGTTTAGGAAAAGTCCTAAGCACCTTACCACTGAAATTTAAATCTTTATGTAATCAAGTAAAGCTACTTGTCTCCAATAATTTCTCCTATTTGTTCACTAGATAAAATTTTTATCTCCTTCCATACTTGAGATAACTATGTTGTTTTCTTCCATCTTTTTATTTTTTATGTTTGTCTCTAATTCAGATGGAATTTGATATGTTGTTATATGATGCAACATGCCAGTCAGTCAACAAGCATTTATTAAGCTCTTATTACATGCCAGGCACTGTGCTAAGTACTAAGAATACAGATACAAGTAAGGTGCACATCTAAAGTCTTTTTTCTTCTCTTTAGTATTGCTAGCCAGTTTTTTCCAATTATTATATAAAGAATTATCCTCCAGTTATCATTTTCTAAAAGTTTATTAAGCACTCTGAGAAGTAGTGGAGACAGCAAATGTAGATAGCTCTTTCCAGGCATTTGACCAAGAAAGTAAAGAGAGATGCAGAATAATAGATTGAAATGATAGTTGGCTCTAGGAAAGGTATTTCAATCCTCAAAAATACATTTGTTTGTAGGTACCACGGAAAGAAACAGTACAGTGAGAGATTAAAAATTAAAAGGGGGAATTGCTATGAAGGCAATCTGCTGGAGAAGATGGGAGTGGGTGAGATCATGGGCATTTGTAGAGGGAGTGGTCTTGGCAAGGAGAAGGGCAACATTTTTATTTTTTAAATCAGGAACTGGAGTAAAAGGAGGAGAAGGGGAAGATATCAAATGGTTTATAATTGAAGAGAAGGGGAGAAGAAGGAACTCAAAGTGAATGAGTACTCAGTAAATTGAAACTTCTCTTTGACTGAAAGGGTGAAGAAAGGTGGAGGTGTAGAAGATTTGAGGAGATGAAGTTTGGAACAGACTCAATGGGCAGTGGCAGTACAGGAGTGATTCTTATACTTTTTAGTTTCAAGACACCTTTATACTCTTAAAAATTATTGAAGAGCAAAAGTCCTTATTTATGTTGGTTATGTCCACTGATATTTACCATATCAGAAATTATTATGTGTTATTAAATATTATTATGAAAAAAGTTTGCCTTTACAGACCTACTAAAAGAGTTTTGGGGATCCCAGGGCTTCCTAGATCACATTTTGAGAAAAGCTGAAATGAAGGACTAAGGACTAAGACTAATAGCTAAGAAGGAGTGAAGTCACAGTGATGATCCAGCTAAGGTTAGATAACAGATCTGCAGTGAATGTAATAAGTTTGGTTGGGTGAATGAGCTACTATATATTCAATAACAATTCAACAGTTGTTATTTATTTATTCCATGTTGACTACATGTAAAGTAATGTACTCAGTGCTGGGGATTTTTTTGGGGGGGAGGGGGAGTACACATTTCTAATTTCATCAGAAGGGAAACTCCTAGCACAGAAATTTCTTCCACTGGTGCAGATCAGCAACTCATTTGGAACTTATAGTCTGAACAATTCCCTGGGGCACTGAGATGTTAAGTGACTTGCCCATGGTCACACAAGTGGCATGTGTCAGAAGTGACACTTGAACCCAGGTCTTTATGACTTGAGAAACAGTTCTGTTTTTGGCATACAAAGACAAAATAGAGCACAGTCCTTGATCTTAAGAATTTTAATGTTCTATGGGATATGTGATGTTTTAGATACCAAAAGCACTATATTAATATATATTTCTCTATAACCAGGAATAATTTATTTGAAAATGACATTATTTGTTCTTTGAAGTTTTGAAAATATGAATTTATGAAACCATATGAGTTTTAGGTTAAATTTCTAGAATTATGTAGTCCAAGTTAGCTAAAATAAATACCCAAAGTTCTTTCTAGTCTATGACTGATGTCTTACCATGTCAAATGTCATGCAGCAAACACCTCATCCCTGACCTTTCCTTTCACAGAAGCCTGTTTCTCACTCACCTAAGCCACCCTCTCAAATTTCCACTGTACCTAGCCCCCTATTTCCAGAGCCTTTATCATGAGAAAGGTCTTGTCTGACACCACTGAGTGAAAATGAGCCTACTCTGTCAAATGCCTTATAGCAAATAGCACATATATGACAATAAGTGTTTTTTGTATGAGCGAGAGTGTCAATGTAATGAAAAGTTCTAAATCTTAGTCATGGTTCTGTTACTTATTAGCTGTGTGAACATGGCAATGTCTCAGTTTATAATAATCCTTGTTCTGCCCACTTGAGAGATTTGTGAAAAATTGGTGGAATAATTTTTATGAAAACCATGAAGCATCAGACAAATATAAGGTATTATTAAATGGCATCCTTGGTCATATCTGTTGGTCTATCCAGCTTAGGACTACCTCTGAAGGTGACAGCACTATGAGATATTTCCCTAGTTTCTCTCCATGACATCAAATAAAAAGGCTAGGGATGGCAAATAAAAGAAAGATCATTCCAATTGAGGGAGAGAGGGAGAAAGAGAAGAGGGAAAAAGTGGAGTGAAAGGGAGGTAAAGAAAGGGAGAGGAGAGGAGAGGAGAGGAGAGGGGAGGAGAGGAGAGGGGAGGAGAGGAGAGGGGGGAGAGAGAGAGAGGGAGAGAGAGAGAGGACAGCAACAAAGTTATTAGAAAATCGTGGGCCATTGTCAGAAATAGAGAAGTTAAGAGGGACAGATTTGGGGGCAGTGAAAGACGACATGTTAGTTTTTTAACACATTGCATTTGAATTACAGGTAAGACATCCAAGTGGAGATACCTAGCTGATATTTGGAAATGCAGAATCATACTAAATGCTTGTTGAATTAAAATAAACAAGGTTCTCAAGAGAGGTTGAAGTGAAAATAGACACTTGGAAATCATCCTCATGAAGGTGATAATTGAAGCCATTGAAGAATATGAGATCAGCAGGGAGAGAATATGATGAACTAGAAGAGAAAGCATGATGGAATATTGGAGGAAACCAATAGTGGAGCCATAAGAGGAGGATGAAGAGCCTATAGAGAAGACAATCATTCTTGCTATACACTTTTTGTGAGAAGGTTAAAAGAATGGGTTAGAGAGGATAAAGAGTGATGCATGAAGGTCAGTTAGAAAACTATCCCAATAATCTAAGTGAGAAGAGATGAGAGATTGAACCAAGGTGGTGGGAATGTGAATGAAGAGGAGGGGAAAGAAGGGAAAAATATTACTTCCACACTCTGATCCATCTGTGATCTCATCGCCCCAATGATGTATATTGCAGCCCTTTCTTGCCTTCTCATCCTGGTTCACTTTGGTCAATTCCCTTTCCTAAATCCCATATAGATGGTTGGTACAATGGGCTAGGTAGGGGCTTTACTCTAGATCTCTTAACATTTTCACAGAGATCAATGGGGAACAAAGACTGTTCCTTGGTTATTTTTCAACTCTGGCTCTATGACTAACACATTTTCTATTCTAACCCTAATTTTTTTCCAGTATAGAGACAGAATTGACAGGACTTTGGAATTGGTTAGTTGTGGGAGTGAGGGAAAGGGAAGAGTTAAAGATGATTCTGTGGTTGTGAGATTAAGCGACTGAGAATATAGTTGTGAAAATAACTAAAATAGAGAAGAAAAAGGTAAGTTTTTCCCCTCCTTTGGGTGGGACGAAGGGAAGTGAACAAGTTCAGTTGAGCTTAATGTAATCAGCTTGGGTATTCAGCAGGTATTTAGAAATATGTGACTAGAGCTTTGGGGAGAGATTGGTGGCTATAGATAAAGAATCAAAAGTCTTGTGCATGGAGGTGATAACAAAACTCATGGGAGTGGATGAGATCATTTAAGGGAGAGAATACAGAGAGAAGAGTGCTTGGGACAAAGCCAAGTGGACACACCCCAGTTTAAGGAGTCAGAGGGGGACTAGGAGCTGGCAAAGAGCTTTCAACAGCTCAACCTAATTCCTTGTTGCATCTTTATACATTTCAGCCTGGACCATCCCATGGGGTCATGGGCTTTATGTTCCATGCTGTGGACTGGTTGAGTTTTCCCTAGAGAGAAGAGATTTGTTATAAATGGGAGTATGATTTAAATCCCCAGGTGGATTAATGAACTCTAGGCACATTGGTTCTATATTTTAAGGAAATCGTATTGTTCCTGACCTATTTTGTTCCAGCAGATTGCTAGAGTTTCTAACAGATACTGAAGATCAAAATTTGAAAATACTATCAGTCACCTCAAATATGAACCATCTATGGTATGAGTCTTTCACAGTCACAATAATATCTTTCTGCTGTCCAACACAGTCCTGGCAGTCTCTCTTCTTTCTAGTTGGTTTTAAGCAACTGGGGCCGGGGACTTACCCTTTACTATTTTTTTTTGTACAATACCCAAAACAGTGCCATGTGCTCAACAATGCTTAGTGATAATAATGATGATGAGAATGTTGATCACAATAGTTACATATAGAGAAAGCCATTGTCCTGGATTTATGGTGGCTTTGCTGCTTACTAGCCTTATGACCTAGGGAATGTCTCTTCATCTCTCTCAGCCTCTACTTGTGTTATGCATGTGAAGCTTAAATAATTGGACAAATTGTGGGTTTTTTGTTGTTATTGCTTACATTTCAAAAATTACACTCAGTTCTCTATTATCCATTTTAGTATAGATTGACAGTTGCATATCTAATAATAAACTGGATAATCCCAAACTCATTTCTCATAGGCTAAGAATTTAAAGTTAGAAGGGAACTTAGAAGTCTTAGAGTACAGTCTTCATTTTACAGATGAAGAAACTGAGGCCCAGATAAGTGAAAGGACTTTCCCAAGAACACATCATAAGTGACAGAACAAGATTTGAGTCTACGTCCTCTGACTCCAAATCCAGAATTCTTTCTAGCATATCATACAGTCTCATCTCATTGGTTTAAGAATATATGACAACTTTTTAGTGTAGTTTAGGGTAGACAGGAAGTATAGTATAGTGAAACCAGACTGGACAATTAAATTTTCAGTTCAAGTCAAAACAACAAACATTTATTATACATGTGAAATACATGGAAGGCCTCTGATGCTTTTTGTTTGGGTTCTGGTCCTGTCATTTACTAGCTTTGTGATTTATAAGGAAATTAGTTAATCCTTGGGAGCCCCTGCTATTTTTAAAAAATGTGCAAAAAATGTGTTTTGTCTCCTTCATAGGACTATTGTAAGGATCAAATGAGAATGTCTAAGGATTATTTTCTAGAATTAGAGATCCATAGAAGATTACAGCTGGAAGGAATCCTAGATCTATCCCTTTACATTAATAGGTGAGGAATCTGAGGCCCACTGAGGTCGAGTGAATTCTAAATACAAATAAATTTCAAGACTGTCCTCTTCAAAGTAGGAGAAGGAATTAGGCTGGCCTGGTTTGATGTTTGCATTCTCTTCTTGTGGCTAAGTTTTTGGCCAGTTCGGTTCCTTAGGATTTCGGTACAGACAGAAACTGTAGAGGTTAGCATTATCATTTAAAAGCACAAACTGAAAGGAAACTACCATCTTAGCCCTAAACCACCCAGAAGGTCTCAGCAATGTTCCTGCTCAAGCAGATGGCTGGCAGGTGGGCAATACAGAGGGATTGGCAACAGCCAGAACTTACCCATGAACAGAAAGAGGACCAAGTACCAGAGGTGGGGTTGGGCCATGTTCTTTCAGCTCTTAATCCTTGGGAGGCAACAGTGTCAGTGATAAATGAGTTGCAGTTTCTCTGTTTCCCTTCCTTTTTTCTTTAAGTGCCATGACGTTATACTGTGGTAAGTTTCACCAATAGCAGCATTGCTCTAAAACTATAGAGATAGTCAAAGAGCTGCTAAGAACATAGGATTTAAAGGGGAAAGGGGCCAAATGGATCAAGGAATAGGCCAAGATAGGCGAAATGAATTTTTCAAGGTCACAGAGCTAGTAACTGCCCAGGGATTTGAATCAGCATTCTCTAACTCCAGATCCAGTCCCTAGATTGCTGCTTATTTCCTTTCCATAATATCTCTGATAAGTGTTCATCATATCTCTTCATGAATACCATTAGAAATGAGGAACACGCTACCTGTTAAGTCAGCTTGTTCATTATTTGCACAGTTATAGTGGTGAAAGTGTCCTTTTTTTATTAATTGATCTGAATGCTGACTACTTGTAACATCCACTCATTGATATTAGTTCTGTTCCTTGGAGCCATAGAGAATGTCTAATTTCTCCTGAATGGAATGCCATTGATTTAGAGCTGGAAAGGGCTTTAGAGACTACATAGTCTAATATCATCATTTTGTAGATGAGGAGCAGAGACTCACAGGAGTGAGGTTACATAGAATTATTCTTTTTATTTAGTGATAATAATTGTGTATGCTATTTTCCTGACTCTGTATCCTTTGTTTTCATAACTTTGCATTTTTCTAAATCCCTTAAGTTCTCATTCACCATTATTAATGATGTCCAATATCATATAATTTAATTAATGAGAAATACAAATAGGTATATAAAGTATATGAAGTATACCTCATGAAATAAGTAAAAAGTTATATGAAGTAACACAAAGGAGGTTTAACCAATCTAAATTGTCATAACAAGAAGGTCAAAATATCCTTAACAGCTCCCTGGTCAACAATTAAACAATCAACAAACATTTATTAAGCATCTACTATGTGCTAAGCACTATGCTAGATGCCAAATACTCGACCTATGTCAACTTGATAGAAATTGTAGCCTAATGCAATAATAGTTTAAATTGTAAATTTCTTTGTAAAATCTTAACAAAAAATATAATGGAAGATTATGAGTAGCATCACCCAATAAATCAGAAAGAAGCAATAGAAGATAAAATCACTTTAAAGAAGACTTGGAGAGAGTCAATTAAGCAAAGTAAGTCTGAGTGCTCTTAATGATTGTTTTTTTTTGTTTGTTGAGCAGGCAAAAACCTGGAAAGACTTATATGAACTGATGCTAAATGAAATGAGCAGAATCAGGAGAACATTATACACAGTAACAGCCACATTGTGTGATGACTGACTTTGATAGACTTGACTCTTCTCAGCAATGCAAGGATCTAAGACAACTCCAAAAGACTCCTGATGGAAAATGCAATCCACATCCAGAGAAAGAACTATGGAGTCTGCATACATATGGAAGCATACTATTTGCTCTCCTTTTCATTTGTTGTTTTGTTTTACTGCTTCATTTTCATGGTTCCTCCCATCAATTCTAGTTCTTCTTTACATCATGACTAATGGGAAATATGCTTAATATGAATGTATAAGTAGAGCCTATATCAGATTGCATGCCATCTTGGGGAGAAAGGAGGAGAAGGAGGAGGAGAAAATTTAAAACTCAAAATCTATGGAAATGAATGTTGAAAACTAAAAATAAATTAATTATTTTAAAAAATGATTGTTTTTTAAATTCAGTGATAATAATCATGTATACCTTTCTTCTGACTCTGTTTCCTTTGTTTCATCTTTCTAAATCTCTTTATGTTCTCATTCACTAGTATTAATGATGTATATCATACAATATCATTAAAATGATAAATGAAAAATATAAAGAAAATGGAAGGACAACAAATAGAAGAAAGGTATAAAAGATCCATGAAGATTTTTATAATAAAGTTTCTTACCATTAAGGAGACTAGAGCTATCATACTTGGACTCTAACATCAAAGTCCAGGGCATACTTATAGAAGACATAGAAATGGCAGTAGAAAGAACAAACGTGGAAAAAGCAATTGAACTAGACCAAGTATACATAGAGAAGATCCATACTAGAGATGATAAAATTGTGACAACATTGATGGATTGATTCATAAGGTACCTGAAGGAAGGGAAGATATCGGGGTTCAGAAAAAAAAAAACACCTTAGACCTTATTAGTACTGAAAAAAGTGACTGAGAGAGTAACAACTGCAGAATGAAATGCTTATGTTCCTTTCTGCAATTTTTTATGAGAATTATCTAAACTGATTAAGGTGATCCATAATGAAAGTATTAATAGGTAGCAGGTAAGTTTTCCCAGGCAGTTTTCCACAGTAGATGGCATCTTTACCATCATATAATTGACTGAAAGATGTAGAGAATGCAAAATCCCACTGTGCTTATTATTGATTGATAACAAAAAAGTGTTTGCTTCAGTGAAGTAAAATGTCACCTTAAAGGGTCTTTTCCAAGAATGTATCTCCCATTCATACATAAAAATAATTTAAGATTTCTTAAACAAATGAATAACAGAAATAATCTTATTAAAATTCCCCTAATCATAAACATCAAATTAGGCATAAAACTAGGTGGCATATATTTGCAAAAAGGTGTTTTCCACTGGGATAGAGGAGATTCAGCACAATACGAAAGTTGAAGAGGGATTGACTAGGTGGTATCACAGTGGATACAGAATTGAACTTGGAGTCAGAGTTTGAGTCCTACTTTAGATACTTACTAGCTGCATAACCCTGGGCAAGTCAACTTAGGCCCTCTCAGCCTCAGTTTTTTATTGAGTAAAATGGGGATAATATTTGTATTCACCTTACAGATTTGTTGTGAGGATCAAATGAAATAACATACACAATGTGTTTGCAAAACTTAAAGCACTATATAAATGTTAATTATTGTTGTTGTTGTTGTTATTATTATTACTATTACCATGTCTAATGAAGTTTCCCAGATACTCCTTGTTTGCTGATGAAATTGTGCTTGTTGCTTCAATACTTGGATCACTGAAGAGCCTCCTGGAAGAGATCTGTGAGCACTCAAAAGAGTTTGGGTTAACCATCCACTCAAAGGAAAACAAATGGCTGAGGAATGAATGTTGTCCAAATTATTGTGTACTTTTGGGTGGATAATTAATAGTGCTTATGCATCAATATACATACATACCTACATATCTATATCTATATATATCTATATATCTATATATCTATAAAATATGTATATTTAGGACAGTCAGTACAAATGGATGATGAGATGGGCCTAGAATTAAAGAAGAGGAGGAAAGAAGGCCAGAGTGCCTTCAGAAAATTACAAAGTTCTTTTAATGATCCCCAGTTTTCCCCAGGAACAAAGACTCATCTTTCTAATACTAATGTTCTACTGGTGTCAAGTTACTCTAAGGCGTGGAACACAACAATCTCTAAAGAAATGAAAATGATTATCATACAGAAGGTAATAGAAAGGTCTCCCTGTTCCTTTCTTTGCCTGTCCCTGCATATTTCCCTTTTTATTTTAATGTATTTATACTCTAAACTCTATTTCCCTCACTTCCTCTGTCTCTCTCCTTCTCTCTCTCCCTCTCCCCTCTTTTAATGTACCTACATGTCAACCTTCTTTTGTAAGGTTCAGATAGGAGTCAGATTCATGTGATGTTTCTCCTTCCACTCCCATATCTGTATACATTTTCCTGATGTGCCTCCATTATTAGAAATAGTTCCTCCCTTTTTTCTCATTTATTCTAAAATATATTCCCCTTTCTTCTCCTTTATTTGCTGTCTTAAAACCACAAAACAAAACCATACCTAAGTTCCGAGTTTATCTCTTTTCTCCTCTTTGATGCTTGAAGAAAGTGGGATTGTAATTTTTCCCCCTCTTAGGACATAAGTACTTGGTAATCATTTCTCTTTTGAAGAAGCTCAAATATACTTATCTTTCTAGGTGTCTTTTGTCTCTTGTGCTAGCATTTCAAAGATTTTACCCAGTTTTTGGTTATTTCTCAGATATCCAAGGAATTCTTTAAACTCATCTCTTCTGTAAAAAGCCTATCCACCACCAGCCCTATAGGAGTATACTAAGTTTTATAGGGTAAGATATTTTTTTGTTTTGCCGTTTGTTATTTCATATTCCAATATTTCCTTTTGTTTTGACAGTTGCTACTAAAACTTGTGAGATTCTGGTTGGTCTTTGTCTCTTTCTTCCTTGATGTTCACAATATATATTTTTTAATATAGAAATTCTTTAACATTTAGTGCTCTGTCATTCTGGAGGTGTTACATTTGTAGTTTCTTTATATTTTCACTTTGTGGTTTGAATAATCTTTTGTGATATCCATAGAAACAGACTTTTTGCTTAGTCTTGTTTCTAGGGAGTCCAGTGATTTTAATATCATTTCTTAGCCTAATTTCTAGGTCACCTGTTGTTGATAATAGTTACGGTAACTCTAATCAGTCACACACTAAGCTTCTGTCAGAGAATGCAGATCAATCAGTGAACCAGGGAAGTTTCTCAAGAGCCATGTCATCGTGGGTGAAGGGCCACTGAGCTAGCACAGGGGACAAAGCACTGGAGCTAGGACTGGAAGTCTCAGCTTCAAGCAAAGTCATAACCTGTTCATAACACTTATTTGTTGGGCAGCCATATTTTCCTAGACACGTATTGAGGTTGTCCCAATCTCCTGCTCAAATTGTCAAATGTGTCTTCCCAGCCCTATGTGACAGTGGCAGGTGAGGCCCAGAATGAAAGCCTGTCACCACATAGGCGGGGCTCTGAACAAAAAGTGAGATCCTCAAAAAGGTTGGTCGTAGGGAGTCAAAGGACATTGAGGTAGTGTAAATCAAATTCACCAAAGTATCCTACTTAATATATTTCTTCCCTTCCTTCACTGGCCCCTATTGGGGAACAGACTCTAGTGGCAATTAGAGAAACGTGATGTAGTTGCATGATTAAGGCACTCAACTTGGAGTCAGGATCTAGATTAAAATTCTCTCTTAGGTTTATTAGCTGTATGCTCTGGGTAAGTCAATTATCCTCTCTGTCCCTCAATTTCCTCACCTGCAAAATGAGTAGAGATAGACTTAATGGTGTCTAAGCCCTCTTCCAGTTCCAAATAGGATGTAATGTTATGAATTCATTTTATGTGGTCAGGTAGTCAGGATTCCCTATCCTAGCAACCAAAAAAGAGACAAACAATCCCCAGCCAGAACCTCAAACTCATTTACCTGACTTTGTGAAAGTGAATCTTCTATGAGTTCCTAAGTTGATAGAAGATTGCAGATGGCAGAAGTTCTGAGTTGTCCCCATTAGCCTAGATCACCATTAACTATTGTTCTAATGACTCATTAGTTTTCTATTTCAATTATTGGTACTTCAGAAGCTCCTTGGTGATGACCATCTAAATTCTGGCCCCTTTTTTGAAAGAAATCTCATTCTGAGGGTTAGTAATAGGATAAGACCAAGGCTTTCTTAGTGCTAGTGATGGTTCCCATTTTGCATCCTCATTCTGGCTCTCATTCTTTTTCTCTACAGCCCTAATATCAGTGAGATATAATACATTCTCCAGAGAGACTCTGGGTCAGAAGCCATGTTTTCCACATGGAATCTATTGATACTCAACCCCAACAACATTACACTTCTCACCTGAATTGTTACTAAGTCTATTATCTGTCCCTAGGATACAAGCTTTGACATCACCCTTTCCCCTCATTTAGACAACTTTTCGAACATACATGTCTTACTTAACAACAAATACATTGCATTTTAAAATTACTATCATAGCTCCCCTTCCAAAGTTGTCTAAATGAGGCTCACTAGGAGGTATGGATAGATATCTCTGTAACTTGGCCCACCATTCTCCAAAGCAGAATTTGATTTAATCCTAGAGAGAACAGGTGAAGGAGCTATAAGACTGGTTACTTAGTATTCTGAGAGAGAATACCAGATGAGAATTATATTTATCTGCCTTCATAAATATCTCTAGTAGGGGCATGATTTTTAGGTTGAAGACAATTTCCTGGTCACTATCCATAAAAGGGGAAAGGGTGATGTCAAAGCTTGTATCCTTAGGCTCGACTCCTTCCAACTAAGTGCTAGTTGTATAAAAAATCATAGATAGTAAATAGTGAGTAACCCATTTATCTAAATACATAACAAATAGAAATTAGAAAAGTCATACAAGTTAGAAAATACACAGAGGGAGCTCTCCCATTGAGACCAATATATGTCAATCCAATCAAGAGACACCCCAGTCTCACCAGAGGGGAAAATCTTTGATGCCTTCAGGGATGCAGGCTGTAAATCAGGGTTATATTGAGTTATCAGCTCCTCTACATGTCTGCTGTTTTCTGAAATCTCTTTCCTCTTTTCATAGGTTTCTCCTTGAAGAGAGTTTGGAACCACATAAATCTATATTGAAACAGAAATGCAGAATTTCCTTTCCAAAGCTCTCACACCAACTCTGGTTTTTAGGACTGTGATGTTGAGTCATCATTCTCTCCACCAATTAAGAATCACTTCTGAGCAGCAGTACATGAAATATTCCAGGCTTCAAACCTGGGTTACACAAGAATCTGAAGAGCTGTAATGTGGAAATATACTTAGATTTGTTCCGTTTGGCTATGGATGAAAGTACTAAGCTGATAGTTGAAAGTCAAAGAGGCAAATTTTTCAGTTAAAGCAAGACAATGTTTCCTACCAATTTGTACCATCCAGAAGTGGTATAGGTTTCTTCCAGATAGAGTGAGTTCCTCTGTCACCAAAAGTCAAGTAAAACCTGGATGACTACTTCTTGGGTTTGTTGTTGAGGGGATCCCTATTCATGTATAGATTGAACTAGATGACATTGGGGAAGTTATTTCCAATTCTGAGTTGGCTGTGGTTCATTTTAGACCATTCTGTGACAACTACCAAGTCAGGTCTAGACATGGACAAAGAACCCTACAACCTTAGAGATTTCTCTGGATTTTAGGCCCTCATTTAGTACAACATTCTTTTCACAAGACCAGAATTGCAGTGTAAGTTTATTAATTTTCAGTCCAGTTCTCTTTCTAGGATATCACAGAGCTGATCCATGCTCAGACTCTCATATCTTCCTGATCCAAGTCCCCTGAATAGAAGGACCACTCCTTGCTCCTCATGGTGAGACAACTTCTGGAAGACATCAAGTTCATAGAATCAGGGAATGTAACAGCCTGGCAATAACTTCAGAAATAATCTAGTCCAATGCCCTTCTATGTTACAGATCAGAAAGTTATGGTTCCAAAAAGGGGGAATCATTTGCCAAAAGTCATACAGCTAATTAGTGGCAGGTCTCCGAACTCCTAGTCTTCGTCCAGAAGTAGCTAGGTGGTAGAGTGGCTGTTGAACTTGGCGTCAGAATATTTGAGTTCAAATCCATCCTCAGATACCAGGGTGACCCTGGACAAGTCCCTTAACCAGTGTCTGCCTCAGTTTCCTCCACTGTAAAGTGAAAACAATAATTGAATCCATATTCCAGAGTTGTGAAGATCAAATGAGATTGGTAAAAGGCTTATCACAGTGCTTGGCATATAGTAAGTGCTTAATAAATGTTTCCTTTGTCTAGTGCTCTTTTCACTATCCCATACTTCTTTTCCTGCCCTGTCACTGTTGATGCCTAATCCAGCTTGGCAGTCTAACCCTATACCTCTCAAGTTGAGATCTGAAGATCCACAGAAGAGATTTTGCTCTTTTTGGATTGGGACTAGTGTTGTCCCTGAGGGGCCTTATCCTTCCTGAAGAGGATGCTCAGGTTTTCAGGAACTCCTCTGCCCTGAGGACTATCTTCTTTTAGAAAATGGTTTTTCCTCACTTTTTTTCCCATACCTGACAGGTGCCAAGAGAGGCTGGCACCTGATGTGATGGATGTGAGATTGCATATACTATTAGCATATACTGCAAGTTTAACTTAATGGGTGTAACTTGTGTAATAGGTCCTGACCTCTGACACGATAGACTAAATTCAATCTTGGAGAGTTTTCTCTCTGATAATAGCTTTGAATTATTTTGTTTCTATCTTCAACTTCTCTTGGGCACTGGAAATCTGTCTCCTTTCTCTCAAAAGTCCCCAGAAAGCAACAGAGTAAAAGGAGATTCAACTCAGAAAAGATTTATTTAGATAGTAAGGAACACTTCTCTTTCTGTCTCCTCAAGGTATGACTTAGTGTTCTTAAAATTAACAATATCAATTAATGAAATCTCTGCTTTGTGCATCAGTATTGAGTGTCTCACAAAATCATGGAGTCTCAGTCTTGGAAGGAATCTCAGAGGCTGACTCATCCAACCCTGAATTAAAATCTCCACCTCAACAGACTTGAAAATTGTTCATGCACCCTTTTCTTGTAGACCTCTGTTGAGGAAGACTCATGTCCTGAGGTAGCTCATTCCATATTAGGATAGTACTAGTTTTTATAAAATTACTTTATTTTGTTTTTATATTCCTCCACTTCCCAATATGTTCTTCCCTTCCTCTCCCATTCCAAAGATACATTCCTTAAGACAAAGTCCAAGTTCCACAAAAATTACCAAACAATAAACCAGTCTGATAGTATATGAAATTCATGGGAATTTTAAAGTTCTGCTTTATTTCTCATCTCCATCCCTCTGGGGTTTATGTGCTGTGGTCTCTATTCAGCATTTTATGGATCTCTGTGGGGATCAAGAATTTGGTAACAGCTTCCTGATCCATGATTTTCAGGGGAGCCCTGGCCCACCCTGTGGACAGCTCTCTCACACTGAGCCTGTATTTCTCAGTTTAGCTCTTTGCACTGCTGCTTGGTGCTCCACCTATTTTGCCTAGCATCCCAAGATGTTTCCATTCCACATGGCTGTTGGCCCATGTGCTTCCTGCACATGATTTCCAATGAATTCCATCCTGAGGTCTGTGGAGGCTGGGGAAGGAGGTCTTGGTTCCAATCCTCTCGGTATATTTCTACAATGTTGCTAATGCTCATATTAGTGGAATGGGACCCATGATTAGAAAATGGTACAGCTTATTCTTTTTTAAAAGAACAGACTAGATAATGTGGTGATAGGAAGGACAGAGTAGCAGTGTATTTAGCAAAGATTTAATCATGTGAAGAAATTTAGAAACTAGAATGTGAACATTTGGTGAAGATTGGTGTAGGTAGAAACAGAATCAGTATAGTAATTGAAGTATCCTACAGATGACCTGGATGGAAAGAGGGGATGGATAATTTTAGGAACATCTCAGATTTGGTATGGAAGCAAGAACGTGAATTATTAGATGTCTCCTAGATCTCTTTTTTCTTCACAAAGCATAACAGTTAATAATTTTTTGGCTTACCTTAATGATCCTTTCATCCTTCAAAAGGAGAAGGGGACAAATAATGAGGAACTTCCATTTTGCACCTGGTTCTCATTAACAAGGAGGAATTGATTACTGAAATAGATATTATGGGAATTTTGAGGAGAAGTGACTATTTCACTTCATAGAATTTGTGATACAGTAGAAGAAATCTTGGCATAGTCTGACATATAGTACAGCTATGTCAATATATGTGTATTTGTATATATTTGTACTCTATCCTATGTATATATATGTTAACACTCACATATACATGTATATATTGTATTGACATATATAGTATCTTTATTACATTTAGATGTATATGTATACATATACATCTGTGTTATATAGAAGTATATGTATATATCTATATATGTATACCCTGCCTTAATCAGGTCAAATCCGTATTGCTGTGTTCAGTCTGGGCATCTCATTTTTAGGAAGCAGATTAATTGGCTAAAGAACATCTGGGGTTGGGGTGGACATAGAGGGAGATTAGGATGATGAAGGGTTTCAAGATCATGTCATATGAAGACTGATTGAAAGAATGGAGATTGTTTAGCCTGGAAAATAGAAATCTTTGGAGGAATATGGCAGCTGTCCTAAATTATTTTAAGAACTTTTCATGCATAAGAGGCATTAGATATACTCTGACTCCAGAGGACAGAACTGATAGCAATGAATGGGTAGAAATTGCACAGAAGCAGATTTAATCTCCTTATAAGAAAAAAAATAACTTGCTAATAATAAGAATTCAAAAGTGAAATGATCTGCCTCTAAAAATCATGGGCTCTATCTCTCTGCAAATCTTCAAGCAGAGACTGGATGACCACAGGGTAGGTATGCTATAACTGGCATTTTAAATTCAGGTGTAGGTTGGCTCCCTCATTCGCAGTCCCTTCCAACTCAGAGATTCAGATTCTTTGACTTAGTGATTAGTAAGGTCTTTTCAGCTTTATGATGATGCATGTAAAAGGTCTCTGGAAATCATAAAATGTTATATTGCATGTCATATTGCATATCATAATATATAAATGTTAGGGAATGAGAGGAATGGGGAAGTGGGTGAGGAGATGTCCTTAAGACTCCTCTCCCTCTCCCCCTTCTATATTAAGACCTCAAGGAAATCAGAATTCAAACCCAGAGAAGGTGTGTTTTTTTCATTGCCTCCCAGAAAATCTTACCTTGTTTTTTCTTGTGCCTCAGGTAAAACCCCATGCCAGTCAGAATGATGACAATCACCATTTCCAAGACAGACAGAAGAGTATACCAGAAAGGATCAAAAATGACTAAAGTACCTGAAAGGAGAAGTCGCAAAGAGTGGTGAGGAGACTTCCTGGCCAAGTATGATTTTGTTTTGATCAGATTTCTCACTGGACAGACTTAGAAGGTGAGCGTACTCAGCCGAATCCTGGGTTCCTCCCAGAGCCAAACCTCACCCCAGTGTCCAAGAAAAACCGTTTCCAAAGAAATTGGGAGTATGGCCTTTAAGAGAGATTGTGGTTTTATTCTCCTGGAAGTCTGGATTATAGACTCAGAATCTTTATGCAAAGATTTAATTGTCTAACTCCTTTGCTTAAAAATCTTCTTTGGCTCCCCATTGCCGGATGAGTAAAACTCATTCACTTTCGTGATTTTGTTCACACTGTTAAACTTTGTTTTCCTTTTATCTCCTCCTGACTCTATACTGTCTTTTCCACTCCTCTTTGCTCTCCAGTCCTAGAATTTTGTCTCCCTTCTTCTTGAGAGCCAGCATGGTACATGTGGGTCCAAATTCTGCCTCCATCCTTACCTAGGCAATACCAGGCCACTTCCCATGGAGTCATTGGGACCTTCCCTCCTTGCTACCTTGACCAAAACAAATGAACACCTAAGCCTGTGTTGTTACTTATTTGGAAAGGTTTGACAATCTGCTTTCTTATGACAATAGAACTCTCTCCTCCTTCAAAATACCTGTGTTTCATAGTCAAAGGTCCAACAGGCTAAAATTCCCTTCCTCTGCTGCTATTACCTGCTCCTTCA
Organism: Vombatus ursinus; assembly: GCF_900497805.2. Taxonomy (NCBI): domain Eukaryota; kingdom Metazoa; phylum Chordata; class Mammalia; order Diprotodontia; family Vombatidae; genus Vombatus; species Vombatus ursinus. The sequence goes on along the minus strand of NW_020954616.1, from coordinate 361,949 downwards.
TCCCCATCCACCTTGACTTTGCCCTTCCCAAGTCTCAGCTCCTTCTGTTCTTTCCTTCCACTCTACCCTCTGAAAGTTTCAGTCTATTGTTAACAAACTATCTTTCATAGTCTCTTCCTCACACATTCCAATATTCTTGGTGTCCCTCTAGAAGACTATATTATTGGCCATCCTGTCACGTAAGAGTGTACCTTCTCTTCTTCTATTAATTTAAACCATGATTATACTACCTCCCCTAGCACTGAGTTAGTAACTATGTATACAAAGGAAAAAAAAAAGAATAGCCCCTGCCCTCAAGGAGCTAACATCATGCTGAATAAATATGTATACAGAAGAGTAAGGACAAAATGTGTCTACAAAACAAATACATAATATAATCAATGTTGTAGTACCATATATTCTTAGCTCAGATGAATTGGTTTCACTCCTGGGGCTCCTCTAAAAATCACTTGCTGTCTTTCTCTAATTATGCTTCAACTTAGAATATACTTGGGAAATCTCGGAACATACTTGTATCTAGGTCATTTTTGTTATTCAGTTGTGTCTAATTCTTCATGACCCCATTTGGGTTTTCTTGGCAAAGATAGTGGAGCAGTTTGCCATTTCCCTCTCCAGCTCGTTTTACAGATGAGGAACTGAGAAAAACAGGGTTAAGTGACTTTCCTGGGGTCACAGAACTAGTAAGTGTCTGAGACCAGATCTGAACTCAGGAAGATGACTCTTCTTGACTCTGAGACCAGCTCTCTATACAATGTGCCACCTAACTGCCCAGGTGATATATTTCTTGGCCAGATTCTGGCTGTAGCTACTGGTTACCATTTAATTCCCTGCCCTTTCTCAAGTTGTTTAGCACTGTCTCCACCCTAATCAGTGTCCCTATACTTGGGGGCTTCAAAATCCATTTTTATTTCCACTCAAGCACCTGGTCTTTCAATTTCTTAATCTTCTTCACTTTCTTGATCTAGATCTTTACTCAAGGATGTTCTGGTAGACAATTAACAACTGGCTCCCTGAAAAAATGCACCTACAATGTGCTTTTAAATTTAATGTATATAATTAACCTGTTCCTATATCTAGACCAGTGGTGTTAAACTCATTCAGAAAATGCATAAGGATCCAGGCAGCCAGCATATTAACTTAGAAAACCAAAGATTACCATTATGTCATTATCTAATCTTGTTCCTGCCTTCACTCTGCATGTCTGATACTTCTAGACAATCAACAAAACAATAGAGTATGCCCTCATTTTTTGCTAATGCTGATTTCTGAGGCTCATATTGAAAATTTAACAATTGACTCCCAGTGGAGCACACTGCCTCTCCCTCAGTCGTACAGGAATGGTTATACCACTTATCTCCCTACTGCCCATAAATATTTGACTTCCATGATGCAAGGACTTTGTAGTTCCTCTCTTAGACCATAGAGTCTTATCTTTCCATCTCTTCTTCTGCCTCATTCTTCTTCAACCTATTCTTCATCCTTCTTGTGGCCTCCAATTGCTCTACCCCTTTCCAGTACATTACCTCTTCTCCATTCATATTTTTGACCCAATTGATCAATTAATCAATCAATCAACAAGCATTCATTAAGTACCTACTCTGTGCCAGGCACTGCCCCTTGGTGGTAGGGTAATATAGACAAAAATGAAATAGCCTCTATTTTCAAGGAGCTCATACCCTATTTGAAGAAATAGTATACACACATTTCAGAATATCTAGAAGACAAATAGAGAATAATTTATGGACTACTATTAACTGGAGGAATTAGGAAAGACTTCATGTATGAGATCATATTTCTTTTAGGCATAGAAAGAAAAAAGGGATTCTAAGAGGTACAAGGAGGGAGGGCATTCCAGGCAAAGGGACCGATTATGCAAAGGTATAGATCAGAGACAGAGTGTCTTGCTTGAAGAAAAGCAAGAGGGACAGTTTGGCCCAAATACAGTGTTCATGAAAGAGGTTAATATATAATACAGTTAGAAAGATAGGCTGGAATCAGTTAGTGAAGGGTTCTAAATGCTAAGCAGAAGAGTTTGTATATGGATCCTAGAGGCAATGAGGAATCACTGGATCTTATTAAGCAAGGAAGTGACAGGCCCGTGTTTTAAGAATATCACTTTGTCAGCCATGAAGAGCACAGATTAGAGAGGGGAGAGATTGAAAGTTATGGGGAGAATGTAGGAAAGAAGGAAAAACAGCATTTGTTGAGTGCTTGCTCCGTGTAAAGTACTATGCTAACCTTTGTGAATACAAATAGAAAAGCAAGGCAATTCTTCCTGTCAAAATATATGGGAAATTTCAGCTATAAGGCAGGTAGAAAGGCCCCATGGTCCTTAGAGAACATTGGCAAAATAAATGGTAATGCATTTTCTTAAATATGTGGGGAGAAAGGAATAAGAAGACTGGAAAAGTAGGAGGAGGCTAGGATGTGAAGGCCTTTGAATGCCAGACAGAGCATTTTATATTTAATCCTGGAGGCAATGGGAAGCCACTGGAATTTCTTGATTAGGAGTGGGGGAGGGGCATGACATGATCAGATCTACATTTTAAGAAAATCACTTTAGTGGCATAATGGAAGATGGATTGGAGTGGGGAAAGACTTGAAGCAGACAGACCCACCAGCAGGCTACTACAAAAATCCAGGAAGAGGTGATGAGTGGTAGCAGTGCCAGAGGAAAGAAAAGGATGTAGTCAAGATATTTAAGAAATCCATAGGCCTTGGAAACAATTGGAGATGAAGGGGTAAAAGAGAGTGAGGAGTCCCTGATGACTCCTAGGTTGCAGGCCTGAGGTTCTGGGTCATAGCAGTGGGGAATCTGCACCCTAAAGGCCACATGTGGCCTTCTAGCTCTTTGGGTGATGCCTTTTGACTGAGTCCAAGTTTTACAGAACAAATCCTTTTACTAAGGGGATTTGTTCTATGGAGTTTGGATTTAGTCAAAGGGCCCTATTTGAAGACCTAGAGGGCCACATGTGGTCTCAAAGCCACAGGTTCCCTACCCCTGTGACTTAGAGATGGGTTTTTGGGACACTTCTTTCTGGATCTTTTCCTACATTTTGTTGGTTCTTCTCAGTAGCCTTTACATGGTCACCATCCATGCTTAACCCCATTGCTCCTTTTTGCCACCACCACCTTTCCCCCTCTCCCAGCAACTAGGTAGCACAGTGGATAAAGCATGGAATTTGGAGTCAGAAAGACCTGAGTTTGAATCCTGCCTCAGGAAATATGCTAGCTATGTAACTTTGGGCAAGTCATTACCCCCCTCTGTTTCAATTTTCTCATTTCTAAAATGGATATTGTAATAATAGCACCTTCTTCACAGAGTTCTGAATATCAAATAAGTGAACATATAAAATGCTTTGTAAACTTTAAATCACTGTATAACAGGGGTGGAGCCAAGATGGCAGAGTAAAAGCAAGGACTTGCCTGAGCTTTCCCCCAAACCTCTCCAAATACCTTTAAAAAATGACTCTAAATAAACTCCAGAGCAGTACAACCCACAAAAAGACAGAGTCAAACAAATTTCCAGCCCAAGACAACCTGGAAGGTTGACAGGAAAGGTCTGTTGCACCAAGCTGAGAGGGGAGCATAGTCCAGCACAGGCTGCACCAGCACAGGCTGGGCCCCAGCAAACCCAGAACAGGCCTCAGGGGACTAAATCACTGGCAGCAGTGGTGGTTTCCAGACTTCTCAGACCACAAATGCTGAAGACAAGTTAGAAGATCAGTAGGAAAGGTCTGTCAGACCTGGGTGAGAGAGGAGTACAGTCCAGCCCTGGCCCCAGCAAACAAAGAGCAGGCCTTCGCAGTGACTGAATCAGCAGAGGCAGCCACAGCTGCTTCTGGAGCTCTCAGCCCAAATGGTGAGGGGATTGAACAACTGGTCAGAAGGAGATTATAGGCATCTCTTTGCTAGCATTGAAGCAGGACTCTGTTGCTTTGCCGATAATTGGATCTGGGTCACAGTCCTGGGGCAAGGTGGAGCACTAACATAGCAGAACTTGTGGCAGCAGTGGAGAGGAGACCCTCCTCACAGCTCCAGGGCAGAAAAGACTGTTTGTGGTCACTCACAGACCAGAGCACAGGCCAAGAGATGAGTAAACACCCCTCCATAGATCATATCACCCTGGAATAATGGAAAACTTACAGGTCCCTTGAAGTATCTCTGAAAACAGCTGCACACAACCTCTGAAGCTTGGAACAGTTCACCCCACACACTGGAGGCAGAGTCCTACCTTAAAAAAGAGTTAAAAAGTCAAGTAATTGGCTGAGAAAATGAGCAAACAACAGAAAAATCTTCTGACTATAGAAACTTACTTTGATGACAAGGAAGATCAAAACATAGACTCAGAAGAAGACAACAAAGTCAAAGCTCCTACACCCAAAGCCTCCAAGAAAAACATGAATTGGTGTCAGGCCACAGAAGAGCTCAAAAAGGATTTTGAAAATCAAGTAGGAGAAATAGAGGAAAATGTGGGAAAAGAAATGAGAGTGATGCAAGAAAATCATGAAAAATGAGTCAACAGCTTGGTAAAAGAGACACAAAAAATATTGTAGAAAATAGCACCTTAAAAAATAGACTAGGCCAAATGGCAAAAGAGGTCCAAGAAACCAATGAGGAGAAGAATGCCTTAAAAAGCAGAATTGACCAAATGGAAAAGAAAGTCAAAAAGCTTACTGAAGAAAAGAATTCCTTAAAAATTAGAATAGAGGAAATGGAAGCCAGTGACTCTATGATAAATCAAGAAATTAAAAAAAAACCAAAAGAATGAAAAAATGGAAAACAATATGAAATACCTCATTAGAAAAACAACTGACCTGCAAAATGGATCCAGGAGAGATAATTTAAAAATTATTGAACTACCTGAAAGTCATGATCTAAAAAAGAGCCTAGAAGTCATCTTTCAAGAAATTATCAAGGAAAACTGCCCTGATATTCTAGAACCAGAGGGGAAAATAGAAATTGAAAGAATCCACCAATCACTTCCTCACCACCTGCCATAATGAAAACTCCCAGGAATATTTTAGCAAAATTCCAGAGTTCCCAGGTCAAACAGAAAATATTGCAAGCAGCCAGAGAGAAATAATTCAAGAATTGTGGAACCACAATCAGGATAACACAAGATTTAGAAGCTTCTATATTAAAGGATCTGAGGGCTTGGAATATAATATTCTGGAGGTCAAAGGAGCTAGGATTAAAAGCAAGAATCACCTACCCAGCAAAATTGAGTATAATCCATGAGGAGAAAAAATGGATATTCAATGAGATAGATTCTTGAGAAAAGACCAGAGCTAAATAGAAAATTTGACTTTCAAATATAAGATTCAAGAGAAGCATGAAAAGGAAAACAGAAAAGAAAAATCATAAGGGACTTATGATTTAACTTAAAGTTAAATTATCTACATTCCTACCTAGAAAGATGGTATTTGTAACTCATAAGACCTTTCTTATTATTAGGGTAGTTAGAAGGAATGTGTATAGACAGAGGGCACAGGTGTGAATTGAATATGAAGGGATGATATCTAAAAATGAAATTAAGGGATGAGACAGGAATGTACTTGGAGAAAGAGAAAGGGAGAGGTAGAATGGGGTAAGTTATCTCACATAAAAGAGGCAAGAAAAAGCTTTTACAGTGGAGGGGAAGAAGGGGGAGGTGGAAGGGAATGAGTGAGTCTTACTCTCATCAGAACTGGCTTAAAGAAGGAGTAACATAGACACTCAATTAGGTATGGAAATGTATCTTACCCTACAGGAGAGTAGAGGGGAAGGGGAGAAGATAAGAGGGGTGATAGAAAGGAGGGCAGATTGGGGGAGGGAGTAATCAGAAGCAAACACTTTTGAGGAGGGACAGGGTGAAATGAGAGAATAGAATAAATGGGGGACCGAATACGATGGAAAGAAATATAGTTAGTCTTTTACAACATGACTATTATGGAAGTGTTTTTCATGACTATACATCTATAACCTGTGTTGAATTGCTTGCCTTTTCAATGGGGGGGGGCTGGAAAGGGAGGAAGGGAGAGAATTTGGAACTCAAAGTTTTAAAAATGAATGTTTAAATTGTTTTTAAACGTAACAAGAAAAAAATACCAAGTAAAAATTAAAAAGAAGAAAACTCCCCCAAATAATCACTATATAACTGCTGCCTACTTATTAGACTTGAGTATCTGGTCCAGAACCATCTTCTCTTCTCTCTCTATACTCTCTGCTTGGTGATCTCAAGAACTTCTATTGGTTCAGTTATCATCTTTATACAAATGACTCTCCAAACCATTTATCCAGATGCCATCTCTCTCCTATGTCCCCAGCTGCCTGTTTCACATCTTCACTTGGGTAACTTAAAATTCAAAGTCAACAAGCTAAAAAATTCACTCTTTATTTTCCTTCCTCTAAACCAACTCCTCTCACAAAGTTCTCTATGTCTGTTGAGAGTATTAGGAATGTTCCAGTCACTCATATTGACAACCTTGGAGTTGTTCTGAATTTTTCCCTCTCCCTCTTCACCCATATAAGATTAGTATCTTAGTCTTGGATATTATATCTCCTCAACATCTTTCTAATCCTTGTCTTCTCTCCACACAAATAGGCACCATACCAGTACTAGCCCTCACAACCTTTCACCTGGACCACTGCTATAACCTCCTGATTGATCTCCCTGCTTCCATTCTGTCCTCTGATCAGTTCACAAAGAGCTACCAAATTGACTATGTAATTATCCCATTGAAGAACCTTGCCTAATATTTCTGGAATAACATACAATATTCTTAGAATGTCATTTAAACCTGTCACCTTTTGGTTTCATCCTGCTTGTCCAGGTTTATTTCACATTACTTGCCTCCACATACTACGCTCTAGTCAAACTGGCTTACTTGTACTCTGATAGTGAAGCCCTAACTTCTGCCTCTGTGCCTTTGCAAAGGCTGTCCTTGACCTTAGAATGCATTCAGGCCTCCTCTTTGCCTCTTGGAATCCTTAGCTCCTCTCAAGGATCAACTTAGGTGCCATCTCCTACAACAGTCCTTTCTAGATCTCCCCAGCAGTCTGCACTTCTACCCAAAACTATGATGTATTTACTTCTATTTACTCATCTTTTAATGTCCTTTGGGACATTAATGGTAGGATGTAAACTCCTCAAAGGCAGAGATTATTTCATTTTGTTTTTCTATCCTCCTTGCCTATGTCAGAGTCTTGCACATAGTAGATGCTTAACAAATTTTTGTTGATTGATCAATTGTTTACTAGCTATATGATTCTGGGGAAATCTCTGAGTCTTTATTTCCTCCTCTGTGAAAAGGAGATTATAATAATACCCACATTACCCACCTGATAGGGTTGGTGTGAGATTCAAGTGAAAGAATGTCTGTAAAACACTTTGCAAATTTTAAAGCACTAAATAAATGTCAGCTATATTCATCAGTTGAAATTTTAGCCATTCCTCAAAATCCACTTCAAATATCAATTCCTCTATGAAATTCCTTCCACTGTTCACATGTATATAACAACCTTCCTTGAACTTTATATGGTGCTTTGTTTTGCACTTTTACATATATTATTATTAATTAGAGCTGTGTTGGTTTCTTATCCCTTCAGTACATTGTAAGGTTCTTAAGGGCAAGATGTTTGTCTTAGCTCTTTGTATATAGCACCATGCTCATCTGAGCACAGGTCTTAATGAAGATTTCATTGAATTAAATTGAACTGAAAGGTATCTGTAGGCTCTACTGGATATGGGTTCTCTTCCTATTGTGCTTTAAATGGGCTCTGTTTCTTTGAAGACCAGACCCCCTTAAGCCTCCTTGCTATAGCTGCTGAGGTTTTAGCAAGGCAAGTATAGATGATTACTTACACAGAGATTACCTGCACACCATCCCCTTTCAGGATATTATCACCTCTTACCTGGACTTTTGTAAGAGCTTTTAAAATCATCTCCCTTCTTCCAATTTCTCTCCTCTCCAATCCATCTTAAACACAGTCAGCAAAGTGATATTTCTATAACCTGGCTCTGACCATGTCACACCACCCTCACCCCCTTCAGTGGCTCTTAGTCAACTAAAATTAAATGCAAAATCCTTAATCTGGCATTTAAAGTCCTTCATGATTTGACTCCAGTTTACCTTTCCAGACTTACCTTATATCACTGCCTCTCACATACACTACATTTCAGTCCCAAATTAACTTAATTGCTATTCCTTAAACTTGAGATTCCCATCTCTGTGCCTTTGTACAAGCTGTCCTCTATGCCTAGGATGCTTTCTCTCTTTACCTCCCCCTCTTGGATTTCCTAGTTTCCTTGAAGGTTCATATTGGGTTCTATTGCCTATGAGAGTCCTTTCCTCCTGATCCTCCCAGTTGTTAGTACTTCCTCCCTACTATTACCTTATACTTACATTTTTATATTCTCTATTTTCTTATTTACATGTGTTTTATCTCCCACAAAGAAAGTAAACTTCTTGAGGGCAGTAACAACTTTTCTTTTTCTATGTATGTGCTTAGCACAGTGCCTTGTGTATTATAAACACTTAAAATACACTGCTTAGCTAATTACTCATTAAGTAATTTGAACAAGTCTATTAGTCTTAATTTCCCAAGTCTTCAATCACTAGTATTGTGGAGATCAAATGTGACAACATATGCAAATACATTGCAAGCCTTAAAGCACTGTAATAAAATCAGTTCTGTAATAAATTCATCTCTAATTTGCATTCTTTAAAGGCTAGTTCAAGTTCTGTCTCCTCCATGAAGTCTTCCCCAACCCAACTATAAAAAAATAACCTTCCCACTCAGACTTTAAGGAGCACTTTTCTTTATACTTCTTTAATGTACTTGTAATATAATATTATTATAGTTATATGTATTAGTATCACCCCTACTAGAATGTATGTTTCATGAGGGTAAGGGACTGTACCTTCTTTTTTTCAGCATGTAACACAACACAGTCTTTAGTAAGCCTTAATAAATTTGTTGAATAAAATTGAACTGAAAAGTGCTTGTGACCTTGCCTGGATTTGATTTCTGTCTTCATTGGGTTCTATCTTGAAACTGCCCATGTAAAGACCAGACCTTCTGGGGCCTATTTCCTACAACTGCTCAGGGTGTTTCCTGAGGCTTTTGGGAAGAAGGGACAGATGATTACCTGCACAAGGATATTGAACAAATTTGGATTGAGAATTGTTGGTGACAGGGTTTATGGCTGTGCAGGTGTAATTTATGGGAGCATCCTTAGGTCTTTGGAAGATGAAAAGACTAGATTTCCCATTGGATTCAACAGCTTGTTCTCCCAGAGGAGTCCACTGGTACTTCACAGCTTCTCCTCCCTCCTCCATGAAGCATGTCAGAGAGATGTTACAGGTGTTGTTCTCAGAGGCTACAAAAGTCAAAGTAATTTTTGGTGGTGCCAGTTGTCCTAAAGGATGGAACAATATAAGGCATAAGAATGAGTCTATAATGAAACCACCTTCTTTATAAACTTTCTTAATTTGTCCAATTTTGAACTCTCTATAAATCAATTTTGAGAAACATTCTTGCTAAAATAGCCTATATACAAGGCAAGCAGATAAAGACTTTGGAGTCATTTTCATCAAAGTGGTAATGAATGAGATTGCCAAGTGGGAAAAGTATAAGAGCAGAAGAGGACCAAGGATAGAACCTTGAACAATACTCACATTAAAAGGTGAAGAATAACAAAGTGAGTACTGAAAGGGACAGAAAAGGAGCATTTAGAGAAGTAAGAGGAAAACTGAGAAAACTAAAAAAGTTTTTTAAATCAAGGGAAAAGAAGGTACCTAGTAAGAGGAAATTTTAGAATCATAGAAACGACCAACAACATGATATGTTGCAGAGATTTCAAGGAGGAAGAAGACTGAAAAAAAACCCCATGGAATTTGGCATTTATAAGGTCCTTGAAAACTTTAGAGAAGACAGTTTCCATAGAGTCATTGGAGCTTGGGCTATTTTATAAAGGGTTGAGAAGGTGAGTAGTATGGAAGAAGAGCCATTGGGTATAGGCAGCATTTTTCAAGAGTTTAGCAGTGGATGGTAGGAGACTAAAGGGATGGTAGCTGTATAAATGATAAGGGTTAAGAAAAGGTTTTTTTTTTTTAAGATTAGAGAGATCTGAACATTTTTTGTAGGCAAATGGAAAAGAGCCCATAGTGAGAGATATAAGGGCAAAATCTGGATCTGCCTGAAGACAAAACTCATGTCCTATCTAGCCCTCTTTTTCCTCAGACTTTCTAGAGTAATCCTAAGGTCTCGTACTGATAGCCACTGAATAGTCCAGGAAATATTTGATTGAAAACTTTAGTATTCCTTTGAAGAATAACTTGGAAAATAACCCAGTGGAACAAGACAAAACTAAATCAGGAAATCCCATTCCTTTTCTAGTTTTGGTGCTATGCATGTGACCTTAGGCAAATCACCTCACTTCTCTGGGCCTCAGTTTCCTTGGATGAAAAATGAGGGTTTGTACTAGAGGACCTCTTTGGTCTCTCAGCCCAAATATTGTAAGAGTCCACTACTATAGTCTTACTGTAGACATGCAGGGTATAGTTCTTGGTGATGGTGAAGGTGGTAGAAGTTGTAGGATTCTGAAGATTTATGTCAGCTCTGTAGGATCCAGCATCCTCCATCTTCAGGGGGCTAATCTTCAAGTTATATGTATTGGGTGGGACATTCAGTCGATCCCTATAATTTTGATGGGTTGTAATGATCTTGACAGATTGTCCTTCTGGTTGCACAAGAGCAACAGATGTACGGGAGGCCCAGTTAATGTTCTCAAGTTTATATCCATTTGGTATTTCTGTGGGTAGAATAGCTGACTCTCCCAGAATCCCTGTCACCATTACTGGGGCATCATTCTCTCTGGAAGCTCTTGGCTCTGTAGAAGCAAAAGGGAAACTGTAATAGCTATTAAACTTGATTTCTATTCCATAACATTTCCTTAAGCCATTTGAGATAAATCCTATAGCTGCCATTATAAAAGTAGGTTGGGGGGGGCAGCTAGGTGGCACAGAGGATAGAGCACTGGCTCTGAAGTCAGGAGGACCTGATTTCTAATCTGACCTCAGACCAGACACTTGACACTTACTAGCTGTGTGACCCTGAGCAAGTCACTAAAACCCAATTGCCTCAAAAAAAGTAGATGGAGAGAATGGGAAGTTAATAAGTTCTCAATAATTCTAGTTCTTAAAATTGAGTTGTGATGACTACTACTCTGTGGGGAACATGTACTGGCAATTTGTTTGGATATAGGTTTTCTTACATGAACTCTGATATTTTATCATTCTTCTTAATCCCACCTCGTTTAATTCTTTGAGGAGGCACCATATTATGGTATCTCCCTCTAGTCCCCTCTCCTCTAGAAATTTATGGGTGCAAGAGAAGGCTGTTGATTTTCTCTATGAAAATTTCCATTATATTAGTGCACCAAATAAATATATTGCATAATCAAGGATCTGCACATTTGTTGATGTGGAAATTCCTTCCACCAACTCAGACATAGGCCATCTGTGAGAAAGTAGATAAATCTCAGAGGTTAAGCAGCTTGTCCAGTGTCCTATAGGTAGCAAGGATCAGAGGTGAGTCCTGAATACAGGTCTTCCTGATTCCATTTCCAGCTTTTTATATTTGACATGCACAACAGCAACAGGCATGTGGAAGTCCAGGCAGTTTTCTCAATAATCATTCCAGCTAGCATCTCCAAGGATAGAATGACTGACTCTCTCAGAGTCCCTATCACCATCAGTAGGGCTGGGTTCTCTCTAGAAGTTCCTGGTGGAACTGGTGGCAGATGGAAATGAGAGACTGAAACAGTAGCCAAGTTCAACCCTTGGGCCCCTGACATTCCCTAAGCTTCAGAGTTTTATGATTTCAGATTCCATTCCAGAAATGTAATAGAATACCTTATATAGAGGAGACCTAAATTAGGTGATTCAGGTTCAGGATTCAAATGGAATGAAACTGGAAGGCCATTTAATAATCAAAAATAAGTTCACTTATACATAACATAGGAAGTGTATTCTGCAAGGATAAAGTACTGATTCAATCAGACAAAATTTTCTGCTCTTATTTTTGTACTTACACCAACAGGAATATCTGTCAATGACCTGAGCATTCATCCCCTGGAAGGTACTGAGTTCCCCATCACTGGAGATCTTCAAGTGAATGCTGAATGACAAGCTGCTAGAGAAGTTACAAGTTTCCTATTGAGTATAGTTTGAACTATATGTGCTCTATGGCTCCTTCGAGGATTCCAAGATTCTCTTTAGGTCCACCTTATTCAATTTCTTGAGGACAAATTATTATGGAAACTTCCTCTGTCCTCTTTCCCCAAGCATTACTTCAGGGTATGAAATTTACATTATTTTGATGGATCATGAGTATATTCTACATGGAAATCTGTTTTAATATATCAAGAATCTGTATTCTTTGGCTTGAGAAATCCCTCCACTAACTCATACATAAGCCATCTTTAGCTTATAATAGGTAAGATTCTTAGAGAGTTTCCTGAAACCTGGAGTGTTAAGGCAATTTGCCTGTGGACACATAGTTAATGAAAGCCACAGCAAGATTTTTTTTTTTAGTGGGAAGAGGCAATCTGGGTAAAGTGATTCGCCCAGGGTTACACAACTAGTAAGTGTGTAAGGCTGAATTTGAACTCAGGTCCTCCTGCCTCCAGGGCCAGTGCTCTATCCATTGTGCCACCCAATTGCCCCTTGGAGGAAGGAGCTGAACTTGGGTCTATCTGATTTCAAGTCCAGCCCTCTATTCATGATACCTTATTAACACATTAGGGTTTATTATTCACATTACAGAAGAATTCATAATAGTATTCTTTAAATGATTTACTCTCTAGTTTTGTTCTCCCAAGATAAGCAAAGTTGCGCAGTGGATGCAGAGATGGCCTCAGAGTTAGGATAACTTGGGTTTGACTCTGACATGAACTGTCTGTGTCACTGAACCTAAGTCACTTAACCTCTCAGGACCCCTAAGCCACTCTCTAAGACTATACTGTGTAGAACAGTAGATCTTCTTTGCCTACACTAATGAAATCACAGAACCCAAAATGCAATTATACAATTAGATTTACACATGACTCCATTGTATAAAGTGAATTTCAACTATATCCCTGTTTCATCAGGCTACAGATTGTGAGACATCTGGATTCTGAGACACAGGAAGAGATTTCTCTACTTCAATTTTGTCATCTGTGTTCAAATAGAATTTTGCCAAAGTCCTTGCATGAAGTATTTTTGGGGAAGGGGGAACAAAGTTTATAAGGGCAAGAGGAATCCAAGGAAATGCTTTTAGAAACTGATTATTTCCAGTCAAGACTCATTTGTAGGAAGAGGAAGGATGATTATGCCACTGGAGTTGGTTATAGGGGCAATATTTTGTTTTTTGCACCTCCGCTCTCCTCTTTTCCATGTCTTTTCTCCTTTGGAGGAGTCTTTTCTCTCAACCTAAACCCAGAGGTCTTACATTCTCATACTTTGTCATATTCTTTCCCCTCTCTGCTATGTTAAACCTTACTTTCCTGAAATTTCATTTCCACTAAAGTGTAATTTGCACAATTGATTTTGTGAACCCAAATATAGGGTACTGCATTTATTCCTACTAAATTTCACCTTTTTTGAGTCGACTCATCATTCTAGTCTACTCTGACCTTTTGAATATGGATTCTGCTATCCATTGTCCCTGTCATATTTGTACCATTCACAAGTTTGATAAGCGTGCTACTTATGGATTCAGACAAGTCACTGAAAAAATATTGCTCAGCACAGGGCCTGAGGTAGACAACTGTGACATGGTAATAGAAACTTTTCTTCATGTTGACATCAATTCATTTAATCACTACTTCTTGGGCTCAATCATTCAAATAGGACCAAATCCTAGAAAATTATTCTAGGATCTAGCTAGTTACATTTCTTCATCCAGTCAGCTAAATATTATTGAACAGGTTGTCACTCTTAATGTTTAATTGTTGGTCAGTGACAAGTAGATATCCCATAAGAGCAACTGGATTGCATCCAAAGTGATGTTCTCAGTGAAAACCTGTTTCAAAAGCATCTCTCACAGACTCCAAGTAGTGTTATTATAGCTTTAAGAGCAACAGGTGAATGGTTAGATTCATATAGAATGGTGAAAAGTGTTAAGACTGGAAAATTGAAGTTCACTTCAGAAATTAGCTATGGAGTAAGGGCAATGGGTTTATTTTATCTGTTGGCCATGGGAATTTATGAAAAGTAATTTGAGAAAATGGGTTAATGTTAAATGCCTTTTCCTATGGAGTCAGAAAAAAAGATATCTGTTTTTTCTGTAATCCTTGAGGATCTGTGAAAAGTCTATGGAGCCTATGGAGACAGAATGAATCCATTGAGAAAATGGCTGAATGTGCAATGCCTCTCTCTATGAAGGGAGGGAGGGGGGAATAGTTTGTCTGTGAGCCATAAGTGTCTGTAAAAATCTGTGGAGAACACACAGGAAGGTAGTGAGGAAAAACTTCTTCCTTGCTGGAACTATTTGAAATGTCTTGTTATAAAGACAATCTTATGAAGAACTTTAGAGAATCTCAAAAAAGTTTTCTACAGTTCCTGAAGTGAAGACAAAGAGAAAAGTTTAATTCTGTGGAGAAATAGGAATAATATGTTTAATAGACTTTCATTGTTTTCTGAAGTGAGTTGAATGATTTGAGACTGAATTTTCAAACAAGTGGAGTTAGTTACTGAAGCTTTGAGGTGACTTGGACTGTGACATTGGTCATAACCAAAATATTGTGAATTACTATGTCTTTATCTTTGTTATTAATTCAGTGTATTAAATTATCTATATAGTAATTTTAATAATTATTTATAAACAGAGTTAAATAAGAGTAAATAAGCTATGTGTTTCATTAAATAATTAAAATTTAATGAATTGGGGTGGGATCTCTTTCTAATCACTTACACAATAAGAAAGAAGTAAGTTCATGAACGAGAAATTAATTATCTAAACAGCCCCCTAAATCACTACAGAGCTTAGAAGGATAAAATTAAATATATAGTAATAGTGAGTAAAGTGGCCAGCTGGAGGTAACCGATCTAAAGTGTGTGTGGTCAGGCCTCAGAACTCATAATATGGATGGAGTAGATGTGTAGTTTCTTTCCATCCTGTTACAGGTTGGGGCTCATTCATGATTTTTGAGTTTTTTCCCATTTCCTATAAGTAGTTTCTTAAATAATTTAAATCTAAAGTGTTTGACAAAGAGAAGTTTTGACTAAATGCGAGGCTAACTCATTGATTCTTTCTCATTAGAGAGGTGAATGAAGGAGCTTGCAGAATAGGCTTCATAGTATGTTCAGAGGCAACAAGAAACATTTCATAGGATACATGATCTTCTCACCTAATAGTGCTGGTGATGAGCATTAGCTAATAGATCAACAGAAGACAACTGTAGTTTATGCATTAATATCTTTCTCAGAGGTTAAAGTCAAGAAACTCTCAAGTTTCTTCATTTGTAAAATAAGGAGAACTAGATTAGCTGACCTCTGAGGTCTTGTATATGAAATATGACATGACTTACAAGAAGCCTGAAAATTTTCTCCCTCTCTGAGTTACATATACACATATATGTATACATATATGTACATACATATGTACATATACACACATACATACATACATACATATATATATATATTAAACCAAGATGTGGCCACTGTGCATGCAACATGTAGCTTCTTGGAGCCACAGATGAGAACTGGGTGAAAGGTGGACACCAAAGGTAGATGAGCAGCCATGAAAAGGGCTCAGCAAGCCATCACACCAGAGATGCTAGTCCTCCCTGAACTCCCTATATAGCCAGTCTGAGCTAAACCAGGTTGAGGGTGACTGACAGGCCTCAAAAGTCAGTGAGTTAGGCTCATGTTTACCCCAAGCATGTGAAGACTTCCCCTGGTGTAATGGGTGGATGAGAACAATTTATCACAATGACCATGAAGGTGACTGAAGCTGGTGTAGTGGAGTGCTTAGAGGTTGGTCAGATATTCAAGATGCCAAGGTCATCTACCAACCTGTGCCTTATCCAATCATCCCGAGGTTTTTTTTTTGCCACTAGACTTCTATGACTCCAAGAGAGAGGGAGGCTGATGACTTTGAGCAAACTCTGCCTCACTTCAATCCAATTCACACACAAGTGAAGACACCAAAGCATGTTATCGTTGGTCCTCTTTGAAAATAAGATTAAATAACAACAATATTTTCATGTATATCAAATGCCAATTTAGCGTAAAAGAAAGGGCATAGAGTTGTAGTCAGACAGCTTGGGTTCCAATTCTTTCACTTACTGACTGGGTGGTTTTGGTCAAGTCATTTCACCTCAGTTTCCTCATTTGCATAATAGGGATAATAATTCTTGCATTGCCTATTTTTCCCCTGGTTGTTTGTAAACTATAAGGAACCTGATACATGTGAGCTATGATTATTTTTGGGAGCCACTTAGTACAGAATTTAAGTACTAAGAAATACCATGAGTCAAGGCTATTTGTTGTTCACACAGGGCCACATTCTGGTTCCCTTAAGGATCCTTCAGTATCCAGAACACTGAGAGCAAAATTATAGCTCTATAACACTGCAAGTCATTGTAGCTAGTGTCTAGCTAACATAGGTTCTAGATTATGAGAACAGGAAGGGACCTAAAAAGATCACCTTTTACAGCTGTCTTTTTTTTTTTTTCAGATGAGAAAAGTGTGGTCAAGACATGGGATATGAACAGTTCAAAGTCATGGAGCTGCTAGTCAATAGCACAGCCTGGATTGAAATCCTTTGACTCTAAATTCAGTGAACCTTCCATTTTACCCTCTACTTCTTTTCTGAAGATATTGCTATTATCTCACTGTAGCCTTTTTTGCCAGGAGTACTGCAGCTTAATCAAGAGCCAAGTGCTTCAAGATTTCCCTTCCTTTACTCTGCTCCCCAATCCAGGTTGCATTATATTTCTCAGGACTGTGGGGAAGGGTACAGGGAACAACAACAAGGGATTTGGGCATTGTCCACTCACCACTTTGATCTGAATGGGAAAACCAGCTCTTGAAATGCATGCAGTCTGAAATCTTAAGGGCCTGAGGTACTTCAGCCTATTACCTCCCTTCTTTTCAGGAACACTCCTTTTCTTTTATTTAAAATGTATTATTTATTTATTTATAACATTCATTTAAAATTTTTTTGTGAGGTCTGAATTCTCTCCCTTTCTCTTTTCCCTTCCACACCCATTGAGAAGGCAAACAATATGATATCAATTATGCAATATGCAGAATATTTCCATATTAGCTATGTTGCAAAATAAATAAGGCAAGAAAAAAATAAAGTGAAAAAATATACTTCAATTTGAATTCAGAGTTCATCAGTTCTCTCTCTGGAGGTGGATAGCATGTTTCATTGTGAGTCCTTTAGAATTGCATTGGAGCACTGCATTGATTAGAGTAGCCAAGTCTTTTCACAGTTCATCATTGTTACAATATTTTTACAACTATGTGCAATGATTTCCTGGTTTTACTCACTTCATTCTGTATCAATTCATAGACGTCTTCCCAGGTTTTTCTGAAACAATCTTATTGTCATTTCTTATAGGACAATAATATTCCATCATAATCACATATATCACAACTTGTTCAGCCATTCCCCAACGGATGGGCATTCCCTCATCTTCTAATTCATTACTACCACAAAAGGAGCTGCTATAAATATTTTTGTACATATAGGCCCTTTTCTTTTTTCTTTGATTTCTTTGGGATACAGACTTAGTAGTGGTATTGCTGGGTCAAGGGATATGTATAGTTTTACTGCCCCTTGAGCATAGTTCCAAATTGTTCTCCAGAAAGGCTGCACCAGTTCACAACTCCACTAAGATTGTGTTAGTGGTTGGAACACTCCTTTTCAAGGTCCAGTAGAATGAAAATTCTTTGAGATTAGGAATGATTTCATTTTTGTCTCTTGTTCAGCTCCTGGTGCACAGCCTACTATTAAGTGCCTACACATAATAAATATTTGTTGACTGACTATATCTTCAGCACTTAGCACAGAACCTTATACACAGTAGCTACTTAATTTATATTTATTGAAAGGAATTTAATTGAATTAGAATGTGATTCATCCCTTTACCACAATATATACACAGCTTTTGTGCATCAGGAGATCTTGAACAGTTGGGCTCAACAGTAGTCAGACAAACAGACCACTGTTACTCTGGGCCATGCCAAAGCTAGGGCTGTATAGTGATTCAGTCTCAGGAGTGAAAAATGCAAAGACCTTAATAAATTAAAATAATATAACTTCTAAAGTTAAAAGGATATAAAAATTTACTCCCCTCTGTCTCTATAGTTACCAAAACAAGTCACTAGGTCAGGAACTCAGTAAGCATTAATAAATGCTTATTAACTAATTGACAGACTGAGTATTCTCCATAGGCAGTAGGAGCCTAGGTATAATCCCTGACTTAATTCCTTCCCAGGCTTGGCCTACTAGACTTCAATTGGCAAAAAAGCAAATGGCTTCCTCACATCGTTAAAGGACCAGCTCAGTCTACGTTTTGCCAGAACCAAAACCCAGTATATTGGGTGCTGAGCATTGATCCAAAGAAGGGGAAGTAAACAGCAAGGGGATGGTAGCAAGGGTGAGAGGAGGAGAAAGAGATTCCAGGATTGTAAACATAACTTCCTTCAAGATCTATGACAGCCCCATTCATTACTGGAACAAAAGAAATATAGTCCTTCACACATCTATGTGGCTAATAATTCTGGCTATTTTCTTGAAAACACTGAGAGGATGTAGGACATAAATGTATGTGTGTTTGCATAGTGCTTTCCACTTAAGCATTTAATAAATGCTTATTAGTTAATCATTCTATAAAATGGAGATAATAACATGTGTTCTGCATACCCTTCAGGATTGTTGTTAAGGATCAGAACCCTAGCCAAGGGATATCTCCTAGAATTCTAACACCATACAATGTTAAAGCTGAAAGGGATACTACAACCTAATTGACTCATTTCACAAATGAGGAGCTTGAGGCCAAAAAAGAGAAGGGAATATGCATATATATAGTGTCAACTATGTGCCAGGCGCTGTGTTAAGGGATTTTTTATAAATATTATCTTATTTGATCCTCACAACAATGCTGTATAGGTGCTATTATTATCTCCATTTAAAAGTTAAGGAAACTGAAGTAGATAAATGACATACCCAGGGTCAAACAGCTAGCCAGTGTCTGAGGCTGGATTTGAACCCAGGTCTTTCTGCCAAGCCCAACTTTTCCAGTTGCATCACCAGTTGCCAAGAGATGAAGATAGTTTTGAATGCAAATGGATAAAAAAAGACCCCTTCAAAGTAGGAAAAGGCACAAGACTGTTTGCATTTTTTCCTCATAACTCACATTGGTGGCCAGCTCAGTCCCTTAATATTTCAGGAGGAAGGAAAACCATAATGGTAAGCATTTCAGTTAAAAAGCAAATTCTAAAAGGAAACTGTCAGCCCAGCTCGAAACCACTAGAGACTGCATGGGGCTCAGTTTCTGCCTCTGTATGGCAGCCTATCACATTTAGAAGCCAGAGAGGGGACTAATAACAGCTAAAACTTACCTGTGAACAGGTAGAAGAGCAAGAACCAGAGGTAGTATTTGGTCATGTTCTTTTCAGGTCCCAGTCCTCTGACAGGAAGCAATGAAAGAGCCAATTGGAGGCAGCTCCTTTATTTTTCTTCCCCCCCCCTTTTTTTAAAGTAATATGACGCATTATAGAAATGAAACTTAAGCAATAGCTACATGTGCTGAAGAACTTTTGTAAAAGTCACAGAGGTGATGGTAATGTAAGATACAGAGTAAGAGGCCTTGGAAGTTCTCTAAATATTATTTGCAGGTGATATTATGCTAATTTCATCAAGTCTTATTGAAAGGATCCACCAATCACCTCCTGAAAGAGATCCCAAAATGAAATATGTATCAAAGTTATCTACATCTATGTTTTATCCTTTTACTAGGTTGTAAGTTTTATAAGGTCAGGAACCATGTCTTAGTTAAACTTTGTATTTCTCCCAGAGGCTACTATAGAGCTCTACACACAATAGGTCCATAAAATGTTTTTTGATTGACAAAAAGAAAGGTTCCTAAGCTGATTCACAGAAGTCTGTTCAATTCTTAATAAAGTTGAACTAATTGTTCTCATTGTATGAATATCACTTTAAAACCCAATCCCCAGTTGTAACAACGTTTCTATGGAAAAATACATTCAGAGTTCCAGTTTAGGGTGCCAGGAACACAGCTACTTTGGGGGCCAACTCCATGCCCACTTCTCCCACTTCTTGTTTAGTTGGAGTGAGCACTTCTCTAGATCCAAGGCACAACTGTGTGGCCACTGGTAGTGACTTCCATGACTAAAGGAAAATCTCTACTGAGGGCCTGGGGTTGTTGAATGGGGAAGATAGAAGACTGGAGTGCAAGAGCTTGAGGGATAAATATTTCTTTGCAGCCAAGGCTTCCCAACTAATGTAAATCCTCGGTGAGATCTCTGGGAACTCCCTTTGGGCCTAAGAGAAT
Source organism: Vombatus ursinus (assembly GCF_900497805.2). Classification (NCBI taxonomy): domain Eukaryota; kingdom Metazoa; phylum Chordata; class Mammalia; order Diprotodontia; family Vombatidae; genus Vombatus; species Vombatus ursinus. The sequence goes on along the minus strand of NW_020954616.1, from coordinate 341,386 downwards.
GACCTATCTGCTTCCCTTCCCAGTGACACGATCTGTGGTTTTAAACTAGGGATTTTTTCCTGCCTTTGGCTTACTATAAAACAGAACAGTCCTGCACACAACCCTTTTCAGGTTTGGTCAATTGCCATTTACAGTGATCTTTGAGCCTTCTAGACTAAACATCCCCAAAGTGGAAGTTTTATCTTAGTGTAGTGTAGGAAGGATATTGATGAACTGAAGTGTTTAGAGACAAGAGCCACCAGGATAGTGAGAAGACTAGTGGCCACGATGCAGAAGGATATAAGAGGCCTATGGGGCAAGAAGTTTTTCAAACAAAAGTCAAACAAGGTCCCACAGTCCAGGCTTAGCAGGTCCATGGCACAACAGGCCAGCTGTGAGGCCTCCAGCCCCAGTACAGAAGGCAAACTATCAGCCCCAGAGGCCCTGACCCAGAATGCCAGTGACCAGGCCCCTGGTCTCCAGAGCAAGAAGCTTAAGACAGTGCCCCCTGTGCCATAAGAGCAGAGCTCAGCTTTAAAAGTCACAAAATAGACTGGAAAATGAGCAAAAAACAAAAAGAGCCCTCTCCATAGAAAGCTACTATGGCAACAGGGAAGATCAAAACACAAACTCAGAAGAAGACAACAATGTCAAAACACCTGCATATAAAGCCTCAAAGAGGAATATGAATTGGCATCAAGCCCCAAAAGTCCTCTTGGAAAAACTCAAAAAGGATTTTAAAAATTAAATAAAAGAGGTGGAAGAAAAATTGGGAAAAGAAATCAGAGTGATTCAAGAAAATTATGAAAAAGTCAATAGCTTGGAAAAAGAAAACAACTCCCTAAAAAGTGGAATTGGCCAAATGAAAAAGGAGGTATAAAAATCCACTGAAGAAAACAACTCCTTAAAAATTAGAATTGGGGGGAAGCTAGGTGGTGCAGTAGATAGAGCACCGGCCCTGAAGTCAGGAAGACCTGAGTTCAAATCTGGCCTCCGACCAAACACTTGACACTTACTAGCTGTGTGACCTTGAGCAAGTCACTTAACCCCAATTGCCTAAAAAAAAAAAAGTAGAATTGGTCAAGTAGAAAAAGAAGTACAAAAGCTAACTGAAGAAAATAATTGCCTAAAAATTAGAATTGAACAAGTGGAAGCTAATGACTCAATAAGACATCAAAGATCAATCAAACAAAATCAAAAGACTGAAAAAATAGAAGAAAATGTAAAATATCTCATTGGAAAAACAACTGACCTGGAAAATAGATCCAGGAGAGATAATTCAAGAATTACTGGACTACCCTAAAGCCATGATAAAAAAAAAGAGGGCCTGTACAACATTTTTCAAGAAATTATCAAGGAAAACTGCCCTGATATCCTAGAACTCAAGGGTAAAATAGTAATTGAAAGGATCCACTGATCACCTAGTGAAAGAGATCCCAAAACGAAAACTCTAAGGAATATTATAGATAAATTCCAAAACTCTCAAGTCAAGGAGAAAATACTGTGAGCAGTCAGAAAGAAACAATTCAAATATCAAGGAGCCACTGTCAGGATCACACAGGGCTTAGCAGCCTATATATTAAAGGATTTCAGGGCTTGGGCTATGATATTGTAGAAGGAAAAGGAGCTTAGATTATTACCAAGAATCAACTACCCAGCAAAATTGAATTTTCAAATTTCAAAGTTGAAATTTGAGGGGGCAGATGGATCCAAGACTTTTCTGTTATGTCAGGAATATGATGAGAGTCTATCACCTCTTTACCTTGTTTTCCAATGTTTCCAGTGCCTTTTAGAAGTTTCTCAAAGCTTATAGACAATTTGTTTAGACAAATCAGCTACAAATAGATGTGATGGAAACTGAAAGGACAAATGAAACAGAGTGAATATATTTATGCTCAGCATCAAAAAAGCTTGACAAGAGGAGCTGATTGGGTGCATCTTATCTGTAACCTGAGAGAGTAAAGAGATGACTGGCATGTAGTTGCTCTAACTCAGCAAAAAGTAAGGAATGGTGAATCTGCTGTTGGGAAAGGGGACTCTAGAATTCTTTTAAAATTTTATTTTATTTTTTTTTTTGTTCTTATTCTGAATTTAAGAAATAAAACAAGTATTTCCATAACAAAGTAAAATAGGAAAAAAAAACAGGATTGTACATGAAACTACAAATCTATTATGTACAACTTGCTTTTCTTTTTAAGTATATAATAAAATTATCATGTAACTTTCTTTTTCTTCCCCCTCCTTCCCACAAACCCTGTTGTAGAGAAGCCTATATCGTTAGACATAAATATGTATATATATGCATATATGTATGTATGTATAAATGTATGTATATATACATGTGTATGTATATCCATGCTATATATACTTCTATTTATCAGTTCTTTATCTGAATGAGATAGCATCTTCCTTCATAGGTCCTTTGTAGTTAATTTAGTTATAATATATATATAATTATAATAGTCAAAATGACTCGGCCACTCAAGGTGCTCTTTTTTTTCTTTTTTTAAAATTTTATTTCTTTATTTGTTTTTAGTTTTCAACATTCACTTCTATAAGATTTTGAGTTCTAACTTTTCTCCCCCTTCCTCTGGTCCCCCCTCCCTGAGATGGCATGCAATCTGATATAAGCTATACATGTATTAAACATATTTCCATATTAGTCATGTTGTAAAGAAGAATTAGAACCCCCCCCCAAAAAAAAACCATGAGAAAGAAGAAACACAAAAAAAAGAGAGAAAATAGTATGGTTTGATCTGCATTCAGACTCCATAGTTCTTTCTCTGGATGTGGATAGAATTTTCTATCACGAGTCTTTTGAAATTGTTTTAGATGCTTGTATTGCTGAGAAAAGTTAAGCCTATCAAAGCTGGTCATCGCACAATGTTGTTGTTACTATGTACAATGTTCTCCTGGTTCTGATTACTTTACTTAGCATAAGTTCATATAAGTCTTTCCAGGTTTTTCTGAAGTCCACCTGTTCATCATTTCTTATGGAATAATAGTATTCCATTGCATTCATATACCACAACTTGTTCAACCATTTCCCAATTGATGGACATTCCCTCAATTTCAAATTCTTGGCCACTGCAAAAAGAGCTATCATAAATATTTTTGTACATGCGGGTCCTTTTTCCATTTTTATGATCTCTTTGGGATACAAACATAGAAGTTTATTGCTGGATCAAAGGGCATGCACATTTTCATAGCCTTTTTGGGCATAGTTCCAAATTGCTCTCCAGAATGGTTGGATCAGTTCATAACTCCACCAACAACATTAGTGTTTCAAATTTTCCCACATCTTCTCCAACGTTTATCATTTGCCTGTTTTGTCAGGTTAGCAAATCTGATAGGTGTGATGTGGTGCCTCAGAGTTGTTTTAATTTGCATTTCTCTAATCAATAGTGATTTAGAGCATTTTTTTCATATGACCATAGATAGCTTTGATTTCTTTGTCTGAAAACTACCTGTTCATATCCTTTGACCATTCATCAATGGGGAAATGACTTTTATTCTTGTAAATTTGACTCAGTTCTCTATATATTTAAGAAATGAGGCCTTTATTAGAAACACTGACTGTAAAAACTATTTTCCAGCTTTCTGCTTACCTTCTAATCTTGGTTGCATTGGCTTTGTGCAAAACCTTTTTAATTTAATGTAATCAAAATTATCTATTTTGCATTTCATAATGTTCTCTATCTCTTGTTTGGTCATAAATTCTTCACTTCTCCATAGATCTGACAGGTAAACCATTCCTTGCTCTTCTAATTTGCTTGTAGTCTCACTCTTTATGTCTAAATCATGTACCCATTTTGACCTTATCTTGGCATATGGTATATGATGTTGGTCTGTCTAGTTTCTGCCATACTATTTTCCAGTTTTCCCAAGAGTTTTTGTTAAATAATGAGTTCTTATCCAAGAAGCTGGAACCCTTGGGCTTATCAAACTGTAGATTACTACAGTGATTGACTATTGTGTTTTGTGAATCTAACCTATTCCACTGATCCACCACTCTTTTTTTTTTAGCCAGTACCAAGTAGTTTTGATGACTGCTGCCTTATAATATAGTTTTAGATCTAGTAAGGCTAGGTCTCCTTCCCTTGCATTTCTTTTAATTATTTCCCTTGATATTCTAGAACTTTTGTTCTTACAGATGAATTTTGTTATTATTTTTTCTAATTCTATAAAATAATTTTTGGCAGTTTAATTTGTATGGCACTAAATAAGTAAGGTAATTTAGGTAGAATCGTCATTTTTGTTATATTAGCTCGGCCTACCTGTGAGCAAATGATATTTTTCCAGTTATTTAGATCTGACTTTCTTTGCATGAAAAGTGTTTTGTAATTGTGTTCATATGGTTCATATAATCTTGGCAAGTAGACTCCCAAATATTTTATGTTGTCTATAGTTCCTTTAAATGGAATTTCTCCTTCTATCTCTTGCTTCTGGGCTTTGTTAGTAATATATAGAAATGCTGATGATTTATGTGAGTTTATTTTATATTCTGCAACTTTGCTAAAGTTGTTAATTATTTCAAGTAGCTTTTAGTTAATTCTTTAGGATTCTCTAAGTATACCAACATATCAAAGAGTGATAGCTTTGTTTCTTCATTTCCTATTCTAATTCCTTCAATTTCTTTTTCTTTTCTTACTGCTAAAGCTAACATTTCTAGTACAATATTAAATAACAGTGGTGATAATGGGCATCCTTGTTTCACCCCTGATCTTACCAGAAATACTTCTAGCTTATCGCCATTAAATATAATGCTTGCTGATGGTTTTAGATAGATGCTACCTATCATTTTAAAGAAAACTCTCTATAAGAATGTTTCTATGCTCTCTAGTGTTTTTAATAGCAATGGGTGCTATATTTTGTCAGATTTTGTAATATTTTGTTTATGCTTTTCTCTCTCCTTTTTTCTCTTTCTTTCCTCACTAGTGTTTTGCTTCTGACCATTGCCTCCCTCAATCTGCCCTCCTATCAGCCCCACCTCCCCTTTCTTTCTTCTTGACCCTACTACTTCCTATACTTCCTATTTTGATAGTGTTTTATTTTTTCCCATGTCAAGACAATTTTTAGCACTCATTTTTACAAGATTTTTAGTTCCAAACTTTTCTCCCTCACTCCTCTTCTGAAATTGGTAGGCAATTTGATATAGGTTTTACCTATGCAATCATGTAGAATATATTTCCATATTAGTCACAGTTGTGAAAGAAGAATAGATCAAAAGGGGAAAAACATGAAAAAGAATAGAGTATGTGAAAAAAGTATGCTTTGATCTGCATTCAGAGTTCATCAGTTCTTTATCTGGATGTGGATAACATTTTCCTTTGTGAGTCCTTTGTGCTTTTCTTGCATCATTGCATTGCTGAGAAGAGCTGAGTCGTTCATAGTTGATCATCATACAATGTTGCTGACACTGTGTACAATTTTTTCCTGGTTCTGCTCATTTCACTTTGCATCAGTTCATACATATCTTTCCAGGTTTTTATGAAATATGCCTGTTAATCATTTTTTATTGCACAATAGTATTCCACTGCATTCATATACCAAAGCTTGTTCAACCATTCCCCAATTGATGGGCATCCTCTTAATTTCTAATATTTTGCCACCATGAAAAGGGCTACTATAAATATTTTTGCACATGTAAGTGATTTTCTCTTTTTCATGATCTCTTTGGGATTCAGACCTAGTAGAGGATGAAAGGGTATGCACAGTTTAGTTGCCCTTTAGGCATAGTTCCTAATTGCTCTCCAGAATGGTTGGATCAGTTCACGACTCCACCAACAATGCATTATTTTCCCAATTTTCCCACATCCTCTTCAACATTTATCATTTTCCTTTTTTTGTCATATTAGCCAGTTTGGTAGATTTGAGGTGGTACCTCACAGTTGTTTTAATATGCATTTGTGCAGTCAAAAGAGATTTAGGGCACTTCTTCATATGCCTATAGATAGCTTTGATTTCTTCATCTGAAAACTACCTGTTCATATCCTTTGACTATTTATCAATTGAGCAATGGCTTGTATTCTTATAAATTCAGATCTCTATATATTTGAGAAATGAAGCCTTTATTAGAAACGTTTTCTGTAAAGATTGTTTCCCAGCTTTCTGCTTTCCTTTCTTTTCCGGTTCCTTGGCTGCATTGGTTTTGTTTGTGCAAAAATGTTTTAGTTTAATATAATCAAAATGATCTATTTTACATTTCAGAATGCACTCTACCTAATATTTGGTCATGAACCTGCAATTCACTTAACTTTGCCTTTAAGAATTTGAATGTTAGGGGAAGCTAGGTGGCACAGTGGATAGAGCACTGGTCTTGGAGGCAGGAGGACCTGAGTTCAGATCTGGTCTCAGACTTGACACTTGCTAGCTGTGTGACCCTGGGCAAGTCACTTAACCCCAATTGCCTTCCCCCCCCCAAAAAGAATTTGAATGCTATACCACTTGGTGCATACATATTTAGCATTGGTATTACTTCATTATCTATGATAGTAAGATGTAGTTTCCTTCCTTATCTCTTTTAATTAGGCCTATTTTTGCTTTTCAAAAATCATGTTTTAATTTTTACCCCAGTTACATGTCAAGAAAATTTTTAGAGTTATTTGTCCAAGATTTTGAGTTCTGAACTTTTCTTCCTTCTTCTTCCCCTCCCCTCCTCTCACATCTTCTGAAAATGGTAGGTAGTTTGATACAGTTTATACATATGCTATCATGGAAAAAATATTTCCATATTAATCACAGTTGTGAAAGAAACAGATCAAAAGAAAAAACCACAAGAACTCTCTAATCTATTCTTTCTCCTGTTTGTCCTCTCTCTCCTTTCACCCTTTACCTTCTCACCAGTGTTTTGCCTCTCTCTACCATCTGCTCTCCCTTTTGTCAGTCTCTTCCCCTCATCCCCCATCTTGCTTGATTTCCTCCCCTCCTACTTCTCTGTTGGGTAAGATAGATTTTTATATTTAATTAATTGTGTATATTATTCCCTTTTTGAACCAATACTGATGACAGTAAGGTTCAAGTGATGCTCATCGCCCACCCTCCCATTTTCCCTTCCATTGTAATAGGTCTTTCATGCCTCTTCATGTGAAATAATTTATCCTATTTTACCTTCCCCTTCCTTCTGTACCCATTGTACTCCTCTTTCTCATTCCTTAGAATTTTTTTTGTTATTCCCTCAAATGTACCTTATGCCCGTACCCTCTCTCTATGTATATTCCTTCTAGCTGTACTATTAGTGATGCAGTTTTTAAGAATTACAAATATCATCTTCCCATGCAGGGATGTAAATCATTTAGCTCTATCGAATCTCTTATGTTTTCTTTCCTTTTCTCCCTATTATTCTTCTCTTGGGTCTTGATATTAAAGGTTAAATTTTTGGTTTAGCTCTGGTCTTCTCCTTATTGAAATCCATCTATTTCATTGAAAAGTCATTTTTTCCCTTGATGTATTATGCTTAACTTTGCTGGGTAACTGATTCTTGATTGTCGTCCTAGCTTTTTTGCCTTTTGGAATATCTCATTTCATGAACTCCATGCCTTTAATGTTGTAGCTGACAAGTCCTGTGTGATCCTGATTGTGACTCCTTGATATTTGAATTGTTTCTTTCTGACCAGTTGTAGTATTTTTTCCTTGACCTGACAGTTCTGAAATTTAGCTATAATGTTCCTTGTTTTTTTTTTTATTTTGAGATCTCTTTCCTGAGGTGATTACTGGATTCTGTCAATGCCTATTTTTTTTTTTTTGGTGGGGCAATTGAGATTAAGTGGCTTGCCCAGAGTCTCGTTATGTGTTATGTGTTATGTGTCTGAGGCTGGATTTGAACTCAGGTCCTCCTGACTTCAGGGCCAATGCATGTCCACTGTACCACCTAGCTGCCTTTAAATGTCTATTTTGCCCTCTAGTTTCAGGATATTAGGGCAATTTTTCTTGATAATTTCTTGAAAGATGCTATCCAAGTCCCCCATTTTATTATGGCTTTCAGGTAGTCCAATGATTCTGATATTGTCTCTCCTGGATCTATTTTCCATGTTTTTCCCATGAGGTATTTTACATTTTCTTTCATTTTTTCCATTTTTTGGGATTTTGTTTAATTGATTCTTATTGTTTCATAGAGTCAAGAGCTTCCACTTGCCCAATTCTAACTTTAAGGTGTTGTTTACAAGCTATTGACTCTTTTTTTCATAATTCTCTTGCATCATTCTCATTTCTTTTCCTAATTTTTCTTCTATCTTTCTTGTATGATTTTTAAGCTCCTTTTTGACTTCCTCCATAAGTTCTTTCTGGGTCTGAGACAACTTCTTGCTTTTCTTTTGGTTTTTGCCCATAGGTGTTTTAACATCACTGTTGTCTTCTGAGTTTGTGTCTTGGTCTTCTTTGTCACCGAAATAACTTTCTATGATTATATTCTTTTGTTGTTGTTGTTGTTGTTGTTTTGCTCATCATTTTTTGACCTTTTTCCTTTCTTTTAGATTTCAGCTCTGCTCCCAGAGTGGAAGGGCCACTGTCTTGGTCTTCTTGTGTCAGGGGCTGCAGACCCTGGCTGTTTACCTGGTGCTGCACTGATGTTGCCGTGAGGTCCCTGGGGGACCCTTGTGTCTGGTGCTACACTGCTGGGGTGGGGAGATGGCTGGCATTGCTGGAGGCCATAGGGGTCTGGTAGCTTATCTGGTGCTGAGCTGGAGTCCTAGTGGTGGTGTCTGACATGTATTGAGGCTCAGTGGGATTTTTCTGCATTTCTTCAGGGCTACACTGAAGCACCTGGTGGTTCTCAGAGTTTAAGTTTGCTGGTTCCACTGGTTATGCTAAGGCCCTTGGGGGGGGCGCAGTCCTTAGTGTTGGCAAATGTCTGCTCCACCACACTGGAACTGAGGATCTCTCTGGTTTGTTGAGGCGGGGCTTGCTGCTGGCTTGCTGAAATGTTTCTTGTTGTGGAATGTGCTGGCCTTTTACCCAAGTGAGATGGATCTTTGTTGCCGGTCATCCAAGTCTCCTGGGCTAAAAGACATCTCCACCCCATCTTTCCACTGGCTACATTGTTCCAGGATTTTTGGTACTGCTAAACCTCCTTCCTTCAATTTTTTTTATTAGTTCCTTTGATATTCTTGACCTTTTGTTCTTTCAAATTAATTGTTATTATTTTTCTAAATCATTTTTATATTGGCTCTGCCTACCCATGAACAATTAATATGTCTCCAATTATTTAGATCTGATTATATTTGTATAGAAATTTTTTAAATAATTTTTTCATATAGTTCCTGTCTTTGTTTTGTCAGATATACTCACAGGTATTTTATATTGTCTAGAGTTATTTTAAATGGGTTATCTTTTTTTTCATGGTTTTGTTGGTGATATATAGGAATGCTGATGATTTATATGGGTTTACTAATTTATATCTTTCTACTTTGCTAAAAATTATTGTTTCAACTAACTTTTTAGTGCAGTCTTTAGGATTTTCCAAGTGTATCATCATATCTTCTGCAAAAGGGATACTTTTATTACCTCATTCCCCATTCTGATTCCCTCTATTTAATTTTCTTCTCTTATTGCTAGGATTTCCAAAATAATATTGAATAATTATTGGTGACAGTAGGCATTCTTGTTTCACACCTGATCTTACTGGGAAGGCTTCTAGCATAACCCCATTTCAAATAATACTTGTTGATGGTTTTAGGAAAACAATTCTTATCATTTTAAAGAAAAATCCATTTATACCTATACTTTCAGGTTTTTTAATAGAAACGAGTGTTGTACTTTATCAAAAAGCTTTTTCTGCATCTATTGATATAATCATATGATTTTTGTTACTTTTATTATTGATATAATCAATTATATTAATAGTTTACTTTATTTTAAGCCATCCCTGCATTTTTGATATAAATCCCCCTTGGTTACAATGTATATATTTTGTGATATATTGTTGTAATAGCCTAGGTAGAATCCTATTTAGGATTTTTACATCTATATTTATTAACAAAATTGGTCTACACTTTTCTTTCTCTGTTTTTACTCTTCCTGGTTAGGTATCAAGATCATATTTGTTTCATAAAAGGAGTTTGGTAGGATCCCTTCTTTGCCTATTACTCTAAATAATTTATTTAGTATTGAAATTAGTTGGTTTTTAAGTATTTGATGGCATTCACTCGTAAGTCCATCTGGTCTTGGTGCTTTACTCTTAGGAAGCTGCTCAATTTATTGAATTATTTGAAATGGGGATAAGCTAGAAGCCTTCCCAGTAAGATCAGGTGTGAAACAAGGATGTCCACTGTCACTATTATCATTTAATATTATATTGGAAATATAGGATGGTCATTTTATTTTTCTAAAATAAGGCTATTTAGATATTCTATTTCCTCTTCTGCTAATCTAGGTAGTTTATATTTTTGTAAATATCCTTCAATTTCACTTATATTGTTAAATTTATTGGCATATTATTGGGCAAAATAACTCATAATAGCTTTGATTACATCTTCACTAGTGGTATATTAACCTTTTTCATTTTTAATACTCGTGATTTTGTTTTCTTCTCTTTTTAAAAATCATATTAACCAATGGTTTCTCTATTTTATATAAAACCAACTTGTAGTTTGGTTTATTTATTTATTAATTCAATTTTCTACACTCAATTTTATTAATCCCATCTTTATTTCTTAGGATTTTTAATTTAATGTTTAATTGGAGATTTTTAGTTTGTTCTTTTTTAAATTGCGCACTCAATTTATTGGTCTGCTCTTTCTGTATTTGACTTTTTTGCTTTTGCTATATCCCATAGGTTTTGATATGTTGTCTCATTATTGTCATTTTTTAAAATGAAATTATTGTTTCCATGATTTGTTTTTTAATCCACTCATTCTTTAATATTAGATTGTTTAGTCTCCAATGAGTTTTGTGTGTGTGTGTGTGTGTGTGTGTGTGGCAACTGGGGTTAAATGACTTGCCCAGAGTCACACAGCTAGTGAGTGCTATGTGTCTGGGACTGGATTTGAACTTAAGTCCTCCTCACTCCAGGGTTGGTGCTCTATCCACTGCATCACCTAGCTACCCCTCTCCAATTAGTTTTTATTCTGTGTTTCCATGGTCTGTGCACTGTGATCTGAGAAGGATGCAGTTAATATTTCTGCTTTTCTGCTTTTAAGTATAAAATTTTATGCCTGAATATATGGTCAATCTTTGTAAAGTCACCATGTACCACTGAGCAAAAGGCGTATTCCTTTCTATTCCCTTTTAATTCTCTCCAGATATCTATCATATATAGATTATCTAAAATTCGATTCACTTCCTTGACTTCTTTCTTATTTAGTTTTTGGTTAGATTTATCTGGTTCTTAGAGGAGAAGATTAAAGTCCCCCACTATTATAGTACTACTGTCTGTTTTCACTTGTAATTCATTTAACTTTTCTTATAAAAATTTGGATGCTATAGTAGTTGGTGTATATAGGTTTAGTATTGATATTGCTTCATTGTTTATGGTACCCTTTATCATAATGTAGTTTCTCTCTTTATCTCTTTTGATTAAATCTTTTTTAGCTTTAAACTTTGTCTGACATCATGATTGCTATCCCTGCTTTTATTTTTTACATCAACTGAAGCATAATAAATTCTACTCTGGCACTTTATTTTAACTCTGTGTGTATCTCTCATTTCTAAATGTGTTTCGTGTAAACCATATATTGTCAGATTCTGGTTTTTAATCCATTCTGCTATCTGGTTCCATTTTTATGGGTGAATTAATCCTATTCACATTCAAAGTTATAATGACTATTTTTTGTATTTCCTTTCATCCTATTTTCCCCCACTGTTATGCTTCTCAATCTCTCTTTTTACACTATCCCTCCTCACACATCTAGTTTAATTCTAATCACTACCTCTCATCCACACCCTTTTAAAGAATCCCTTCCTTGTCCTCTACCCTTAACTTCCTATTTCTTATTCTACCCACCCTTCTAAGAGTCCCTCCCTTATTCTATCCTCTCACACTCTTATGTCTTTATAAACATAGAAGACTTTATACCTTTCTAGATGTACATATTGTTCTCTCTTTACCCCAGATCCAGTGAGAGTAAGGTTCCAGCACTACCCTACCTGCTTCCTCTGTATCAGTTCTTCCTTTCACACCTCATTTGTGTGAGATGATTACTACCTTTTACCTTTTTCTACCCAATTTTGTTTTTTAGAATCACACCATCACACTCAGCTCAACCTTTCTTCCAAACTACCTAAGTAATAATGACAGTCTTAAGAATACTGATAATATTTTCACATATAAAAAGTAAACTGCTTGACCTTATTGAGTCTCTTATAATCAGTCTTTAATGTTTACCTTATATTTCTCTTAGATCTTATATGTTGAATTTTCCATTGAGTTCTGGTCTTTTTGTCATAAATATCTGAAAGTCTTTCAGTTCATTAAGTATCTATTTTTTTTCCCTTTTAGGATTATATTCAACTTTGCTAGGTAAGTTATTTTTGGTCTGAACCCCAGCTCTTTTGCTCTTTGAAAATAACATTCCAAGACTTACAGTCCTTTAGTGTGGATGCTGCTAGGTCTTGGGTAATTCTGATTGTAGCTCCACAGTATTTAAATTATTTTTTTCTTGTTGCTTGTAATATTTTCTCTTTAATCTGCAAGCTTTGAAACTTGGCTATAATATTCCTATAAGTTTTTCTCTTGCTATCTCTTTCAGATGGTGATGAGTGGATTTTTTCCATTTCTACTTTACCTTCTCATTCTAGAACATCAGGGCAATTTTCCTTAATAATTTCTTTTAATAGTGTATCAAGATTCTTTTTTCTTTTGGCTGTAATTTTCAGGTGGTCCAACAATTCATATGTTATCTCTCCTCAATATTTTCTCCAGAGCAATTGTTTTTCTAATGAGATATTTCACATTCTCTTCTAATTTTTCATTCTTTTGATTTTGTTTTAGTATTTCTTTGTGTCTTTTAATGTCATTTGTTTCCCTTTGCCCAATACTAATTTTCAAGGCATTATTTTCTACCTTAAGTTCTTGGATCTCTTTTTCCAATTGGTTGACTTGGTTTTCATAATTTTCTTGGATTACTCTTAATTTTTCCTAATTTTTCTCCAATCTCTCTTATTTGATTTTTAATTTTTTTCAAAGTTCTTCCAAGAACTCTTTTTCGACTTGTGACTATTTGGCATTTCTCTTTGAGGTAGGAGTGGCTTTTATTTTTTTACTTCCCTATCTTCCTCTGAATATGAACCTAGATCTTCTCTATCCCCATAGTAGCTATTTACGGTTGGGTTCTTTCTCATTTGTTTACTTGTTCCTATTTTGTTTTATTTTATTTTTAGCAGCTTATTATTATAACCAAGTTCTAGTCTCAAGGTGTGGGTAATGGTGTCTGGGCTTCAGGTCCTTCTTACTATTTTTTTTCCTGAACTTTGTCAGGGTCCAACCTTGAGCACTCCTCTTCAACCCTAAGCCACGGTTAGAGCATCCAGTCATGCTGTCCCACAAAAGCTCTTGTTCCCTGTGTTCCCTTCAAGGACTGCAAACTTCAGCTCTATTCTCTGCCCTGGAACAGAAACCAGGGACTCCACTCTTCTGCAAATGCCCATAGCCAGCAGGGTTCCCACCTTTATGCTCCCTCACTCACTAGGTATGTGCTTGTTCCTTCTTGCCCACGGCTACACACTGGGACTATATCTGATCAGCACAACTGGGTCTGGTGTCCCAAGACAGCAGGAGGTCTTTCAATTTTCCCCTACTCCACAGTCTGACCCTCACACTGTCCATGATATGAAAGCTCCTGAGGCTGAGGCTACTTCCCAACTCAGCTGCTCCCAGGGCTTGTTGTTTGTTGATTCAGAGGAGTTGACCTGGAGGTGTTTGCACTTCTGGGGCCACCACCACCCTTGGAGTTTGAGTCTTTCCTAAGGTCCTCTCACCTTGTCTTTGGAGGACAACTGCTTTACCCCAACTTTTGTTTATTTTTGTTGCTCTATATTCACTTTGAGACAATGTTCAGTCACATTTATTGAAAAAAATTTGGAGAGCTTGGAATTTTCTGACCTACTCTGCCATCTTCCTAGAATCCTTCTAGACTCTAGACTTCTTAAAGTTTCTATAGCCATACTTTTTTCAGCCAGTTAGGATGGAGATGAGAGGCTAACTATCGTTAATGCTGAAAACAGTTTGATTCATTCCCAGGTATATTGCTCTGGGTAGTCTCCCCCTAAAAGAAGGACACTTCCCTGAAGCAAGAACAGTAGCAACACAAGTGGGAAGGAAATTCAGGTAGCAGCAGCATCCTGGAAGAGAACCACTGAGTAGCAGCTTCAGAAGTAGAGAGCAGTGGCAATGGATATGACTTCAGCAAAAGACACTTCTGAAGACAAAGTGGAATGGCAGTTAGGAGAGCTCCAGCACTCTACTACAGTACTGTGGAAGGTGACACCAATAGTAGCAGTGATGTGCAGTGGGTTTCTGGCAGACAGAGGTATGAAAACTCAACTAGGAGAGATTTCTCCAGTTGTGAGGCAAGATAGAGACCAATCTTTTCTAACTGGTGCGTGAATCTGTGGGGTATTGTACTCATTTGCAAATGAATACACAGCATCATCTTAATGCATTATTTTCCCCTGCTATTTACTTTGCTATTTTGCTCCAACTAAATATGTTATTATTTCTGATTCCTGCCATGGTCATTGGTAGAGAAGTCATAGGATGGAATCTGAGACATATTTTTCTTCCATAGTGGACCCAAATAATACTTGATTGCAGAGTCAAATGGGTTACCTGTTATACTGGTAATCAACTGTACACATGAAAAAAATAACCAAGAGGCAGAGTAATATATGATAAAGGAGTGATATAGCCAATTGTGTTTATAGGAGTTCAAAGGAGCAAGGAGGGTGCTGAGAAAGATTGATGGAGGAACTAAGACTTAAATTAGACTTTGAATGTTGAGAAATATTTTTAGGCTATTAAAGATAGAAGGAACTTAAGCAATTGTCTAGGGCAACAGCCTTCCTTTTTGTAATGCCCGGAAGTGACAGTTGCAGTGGCAGTAGAGCAGAATGGGAAGATAGCACATGCTAAGTTGCAGAGGAGTGTCAAATGCTTCATAAACATCTACAGTGGGGCTTAGAAATATAAGAAAGATCATCTCTAGACTCCCTTACCTAATACAGAAACTATAGAGGGATCTCTAGAGTCCTGTGGAGCCCCTGGGATAAACAAGTTTGGGTAGACTCCAGGTTGGTCCATTGTGGCACTCCTTTCATGATCTTAGCAACAGGGGTATGGGGAGAATGGGAAGAAAGCCAGGCAGAGCCCGTAGCAGGAGAAAGTTCTGGAGCCCTGTGGCAAGAGAAAGCCATAGGCAGAGCCCATCATCAGAGCAACCCTGAAATTCCTTGAAGGAGGGCCTAGTCTGACCCAGGACCAAGCAGGTTCTGGTCACAACATTCAGTTGTTCAGCTTGACCTAAGTGCAAGGCTCTCAACCTAGATACTTAGATGAGTGACCCAAGGAAAATCCAAAATATGAAGAAATATCTTGGTTTGAAACATGCTTAGGGGGCAAACCTTGATGAGGATAATAACCTTACAACTTCAGGTAAAGACTCTGAGGGAAGAAAATGTTTTGGCCACAAGGACTGCAAAAATTTAAGGAGATTCAGAATGGAAAACTGACATCTTTGTAGTGAATGCCTTAAAAATTAGCATGGACAAGAAATAATAAAAACAAAATAAAAAAATTGACAAGAACAGAGAAAATGTTGGAAACATAATATAAAAAGTAAGTAACCTGAAAGATAGGTCGAAGAGAGATATTCTAAGAGGAGGGAGGGAAAAGAAAGAGAATAAACATTTAAATAGTGCTGATAAGTTTAAACTGTTTACTTTCCTACATGGGAAGATAATACACATCAATTCTAAGAACTTTATCATTATTAGGGCAATTAAAAGGAGTTTAGACAGAAGGCATGTGTTAGAGTCAGTTATGTTGGAATGATCTCCAAAAAAAATGAAGGGGTGAGAAAGAGGGAGAAGAGAAAAGATAGATGTACAAGGGGGAAAATTCTTTTGCACAAAAGAGGTGTGAAAAGAATAACTTTTATAGTAGAGGGGGAAATGGGGACTGGGCAATGCTTGAACCCCACTCTTATTGGAACTGGTTCAAAAAGGGAAGAAGATATATACCTACTTAGTTAGATATAGAAATCTATCTTACCCAATAGGGAAATGGGAGGGGAAGGAAATAAAAGAAAGGGAAGGGGGCTGATAAAAGGGAACATGGATTAAGAGAGCAGTTGTCAAAAGCAAAGTGGACTTTTGAGGAGGGACAGGATAAAATGAGAGAGATAGAGAGAGAGATAGAGAGAGAGAGAGAGAGAGAGAGAGAGAGAGAGAGAGAGAAGAAGAAGAAGAAGAAAAAGAAGACGTAGAAGTAGAAGAAGAAACAGAAGAAAATGGGATGAAGGGAAATACACAGTTAGTAATTGTAACCGTGAATGTGAATGGGATAAACTTACCCATAAAACAGAAGTGGAGAGCAGAATGGGTTAGAAACCAGAATCCAACAATATGTTGTGTACACTTGAAACAGACATACAGAATTAAAATAAAGGGTTGGAGCAGAATCTATTATGCTTTAGCTGAAGTTTAAAAAAAGGTAGGGGTAGCAATCATGATATCAGAAAAAGCAAATAGAAAAAGAGACCTAATTGAAAGATTTAATCAGGGAATCTATATTTTGCTAAAAGGTATCATAGACAATCAAGTAATATCAAAATATTGTATAGCAAGTTTCTCTGATAAAGATCTAATTTCTCAAATATGTAGAGAACTGAGTCAGATTAAAAAAAATTAGAGCCTTTCCTCAATTGAGATACAGTCAAAGGATATGAACACGCAGTTTTCAGAAGAGGAAATCAAAGCTATCTATAGTCATACAAAAAAGTACTTTAAATCACTACTGATTAGAGAAATACGAAATAAAACAACTTTGAGGTACCACCTCACACCTATTAGAAATGATTAATGCTGGTTGAGATGAGGGGAAATAGAAACACTGGTAAATTGTTGCTGGAGTAGTGAACTGGCCCAGCCTTTTTGGAGAACAATTTGGAAGTATGCCTAAAGGGCTATGAAACTATGCATACTCTTTGATCCAGCAACACCTCTAAGTCTAGATCACAAAGAGATCAAAGAAAAGGGAAAAGGACCCATAAGTAGAAAAATATTTCTAGCAACTATTCTTATGGTGGCAAAGAATTGGAAAGGGAGGGAATGCTCATCAACTGGGGAATGACTGAACAAGTGGCATATGATTTTGATGGAATTTTATTGTGCTATAAGAAATGATGAAGGGTGTGGTTTTAGAAAAACATGGCTAGACCTACATGAACTAATGCAAAGTGAAGTCAGAAGAATTGAGAGATAATTGTGCACAATAACAATAGTAATTTTTGTAATAATGATCAACTGTGAAAGACTTAGCTTTTCTAATCAATACAGTGATGCAAGACAATTCCAAAGGTCTCATGATGAAAAAATACATGCATAATGGATATATTGCTTGCTTTCTGAGTGGGTGGGGGAAGGATGGGAAAGAGAGAGAGAATTTGGACCTCAAAATTTAGATAGAAAAGAATGTCAAAAATAAATAATAATTTAAAAAAGTACTATCTATGTGATGTTAGACAAGTCATTCCCTTCCCTGGGCCTCAGCTTACTAAATTATAAAATGAGAAGTTTTGTTAATGTGACCTCTGAGATCCCTTCCAAAGGTGAAACTCTCTGTTTTGTTTTATCCTTTATTATTTTCAAACAGTTCCTTATTTCACTAGTGTGGGAACTGTAGACACAAATATTGATCAAAACCCTTCCATGCCTTGGTCAATGATTTCATGAGTATCTGTGCCATGCAAATTTGTCTCCTTATAATCAAATATGCTGAGCATCTCTGAATTAGAAGGAAGGTCCTTACATGGCAGATACACATGCCACCATCAGGTCCATACTTAAACCTTTTCCATCTTGGTAGCACTTTTCAGAGTTTATAATCTATTCTCTGGTCATGTAGGGTTACACCCTTGCTGTTGTGAGATACTAGAGGAAGGCTTCAGTAGAGACCTTTACATTCACACTTGTGAACTACCATAGCTACAGTAGCTTGGTAAATAACTGCTGCCTTAATAGGGAGGAAATGTCAATCTCAGAAGCCCATGGAAAACTAGAATGATAAACATCAAGATGAAAGAGATAATTTCTACAGTGATATAGATCACTTCAAAGCAATAGCAAACCTAACTTTGGTTGAATCAATAATTAATTGAGATGTAGGCAAAAGAAAGCATTGACTTTCTCAGAAGAAGTGACTAAGAAGTTAGTGTTTAATTCTTATTGCTCAGTGAATTCATGGTCCTTTAACTGGAGCCCACCCCTCCTGTATTCTTTCACAACCAAAACTATGTAGATAACAACTTCCTTATGCACACTCATGACATACACATGATAATCTAAAATGTGTAATAATCTAAAATCTACATTTAAGAAAAGCTGGTATGCTATGTTAAGTTGTTTATAGCCTTTCCTTAATTAATAGGTATTTTAATGATAGAGATTTACAGTCAATTTCTAGAAGAAGAAAATACATTAGTAGGGGTTTATGAACTGTGATTTGAGTGAATGAGATACTTTGCAGATCAGCAGCTACTGAAAACTATTGTCTGTCATTTCAGGACCATAAATTTAGAGTTAGAAGGGGTCCAAGAAGTCATCCAGTCTAACTCCTTCTTTTTATAGATGAGGAAACTGAGGTCCAGCAAACTAAGTAGCTTGCCTAAGATCATATAGTTTGTAAGTGGGATTAAATTCAATTTTATTTTATTTTCAGTTCCAACTTTTCTCCTTCCCTTCTCTACTCACACACATTGAGAGGGCAAGAAAAACAAAACCTATTACAAATATTTATAGTCATGAAAAACCAATTCCCACATTAGCCATGTCAAAAAGAAAGAAAAGAATATATGCTTCAATTTATATTCTGTGTCCTTCAGTTCTATCTCTAGAGGTGGATAACATGTTTCATCATGAGTTCTTTAGAGTTGTGGTCAGTCATTGTGCTGTTTAGAGCTACTGCATTTTTCAAAGTTTATTGTCTTTACAATGTTGTTGTTACTGTGTAAATTGCTCTCTGGGTTCTAGAGAACCTATATTCTATTAAAGTTTTTACAAAATATAGATATAAATTTTCTGTCATTTCAGTCAGATTCAACTCTTTGTGACCCCATTTGGGATTTTCTTGGCAGAGATACTAGAATGGTTTGCCGCTTCCTTCGGCTCATTTTTCAGATGAAGAATCAAGACAAACAGTTAAAGGACTTGTCTGGGGTCACACAGGTACTAAATATCTGAGACTGGATTTGAACTCATGAATTTGAGCCTTCCTGATGCTAAGTCCACTGCTCTATCCACTGTACTATCTAGCTACCTGGAGAGATAAATACTTTGAGAAGGGAAGGAATTCTCTGTCTCCAGTATTCTCTTCCTTCTTCCCCTCACCTTTAACCTAATCTCCCTCATCCGCACACATATAATGTCCCATTCTAAAGCTGCTCTTTCCTTCTACTGGACACTCTGGAATGCCTAGTCCATAGGTAACACAATTGCTCTTATCTTAAAACTTTTCCTTTCTTACTTTTTCCATCTTCTTAAAATCATTGAATCCTGGTTCCTTCCTGATGACATAACTTTCCTGGATACCTCTTCTAATACTGGTTGCCCTTTCACTTAGATCCCTGACTCGGTGGTCAAGATGGGGGAGTTAGAATATTCCTTTTTCCCCAATGCCACTTCAAGGATCTCTGCCTCTGTCATTCAATAACTTCTCCTCTTTTGAGGTTCACTCAATCCATACTTACCAGCCAATCAAGATTCTGGTGGCCACTGACTTCCGGGACACTCTCCTTTTCTCAAGGAGTTCAGTGTCTGGATCACATACTTTCTCTCCTCCCCAACTCCTGCTTTCATACTAAAGGACTTGGACATACATTTTAATACTTCTTCAAATACCCTAACCTCACAGTTGTTTGACATTCATTTCCCATCACCTACTCATCTATTCAACCTCAGCTGTACAGGTACTATTATGCCCTTGATGTTGCTGTCACCCCCAAATGTTCTATTTCCTTGTTCATGAATTCTGAAATTCCCTTACAGGATCACAATATATCATTGTTTTGCCACTCCCTCTGCTCTTATAATCCCAAATCCTGTTTTTCATCCTCACTGTGACCTCCATTTTTTTTTGACTCTTCAGTTCTTTCCCAGGATATTTACTTCTGCACTGACTGACTATTCTTTCTTCTTTTGCCTATCTTGACTCCTTAATGAACCAGTTCAATCTTACACTGCCATATTCTTTAGAGGTCCTTGCTCCCTTATCTTATCACCAATGCTGTCTTGCCAGTTCTCAGCCTTGGCTTACTCTCACCATATATTCATTGTCTTTGATACCACTCATGTGCTGCTGAATGAAGCTGGAGAAAAATGGTGAAATCATGCTAACTGGGTCTAATACAAATTTATGTTACATAATCTCAACTTGGCCCTCCCTTCTTAAGCATCCAATAGCTCCTCTTTCCACCACTCTCTAAGCTGAGAACTTTGCTTCACTTTTCACAGAAAAATTGAGGCCATTTGCCAAGAACTCCTTCTTCTCTTGTCTTCCTGATGTCAGATCACTCAGATAACGTCCATCACTAATTTCTCCTTCATTCTTGCTTCACATGAAGAGGTGGCCCTTCTCCTTGCAAAGGCTAACCTCCTACATGTACAAGTGATCCCATTCTCTCCCATCTTTTCCAGAAGATGGCCCTTTCCATCATCCCTAGTCTCTTGCTAATCTTCAGTCCTTCTACTTATACTGGCTGCTTTAAGGATTTGACCATCTCAGTGTATAGTTAAGGTGAGGTGAAGGAGTAGTTCATGGGAAATGAGTAAATCAAGAATCTATGAGGGCAGAGTGTTTGAAGGGGTGTCATTATGTATGGTCCAGTCCATTAGCATGAAGGCAGGATTTGGAGAGGAGAAAAGAATTGTGAGCCAAGTACAGAACTCATTGAAGAAAAAAGAAGAATGCTCTGGAAGCGAGTAGACACCAGCACCAGAATTTTGACTGGGTGGCAAATATGGACTGAGTGAACCTCAAATACACCCATGTCTCTGCCATACTACAGAACCCCTCAAATCTTCACCAGCTTGCCCCATATCTTTCCTACCCTGTGTGACTAAACTCCTTGAAAAGGCTGTCTCTAATCAGTGCCTCCAATTACTTTCTTCTCACTCTCCACTTAACTCTTAGTATCTGGCTTCTGGCCTCATCATTCAGTTGAAATTACTCTCTCCAAAGTTACCAATGATCTCTTAATTGACATATCTAATTGCTTTTACTCAATCTTCATCTTTGACCTCTAGGAAGCCTGTGATATTATTGCTTACCTTATTTTCCTCGATACTCTCTTTGCTCTGGGTTTTCGTGACACTACTCTTGTCAAGTTCTCCTATCTTTCCGACCACTTCAACTCAGTCTTTTTGCTAGATCTTCATCTAGGTCATGTTATCTAACCACAGTTGTCTCCCAAAGCTCTGCCCTGGGCCCTGTTCCCTTCTCCCTCCTTACTTCACTTGGTAATCTCATCAGCTCCCGTGGATTAGGTTACTATCTCTATGTTTAAGTTTTCCAGATGTACTTATCCAGCCCTAACTTCTCTGCTGACCTCCAATCTCACATGTCTAATTGCCTATTGGATATCTTGAACTAGATGTTCTGTTGACAGTTGAAACATACCATGTCCAAAACTGAACTCATCTTTCTCCCCAAGCCCTCCCCTCTTTAAAAATTTTCCATCTAAATCATTGAAGTAATATTTATTGTTCATGGGTAGATAAAACCAATATTAAAAAATGTCAATTTTACCTAACTAATCTATTTATTCAATGCCATCTGAATTGGATTACTTAAAATTATCTTACTGAGTTAGAAAAAATAATAACAAAGTTCATTTGGAAGAACAAAAGGTCAGGAGCTTCAATGAAGCTGGGGAAAAAAGATGTAAAGGTAGTAGATTCAAGAGTATCATATCTTAAACTCCATCATAAGGTGAGAGTATTGTTAAAGTGTAAAATGGCTAAGTTCGATTACTTTAAATTAATATTTTCTTGTATAAATAAAACCTATGTAGCCAAGAATAGAAGGAATGCAGAAAATTGGGGGAAAACTTTCATAGACAATCTCTTAGATTGGATGTGATTGGTTTAGTGTAGGAAATGATGAGCTAGTTGATTTAGAAAAATAAGGAAAGACTGGGACTTATAAAGGAAGATGCTATCCATCTTTGGAGAAACAGACAAGTGGAAATAAGCATAGTACAATCTTACATATATGTTTATGAATATACATGTGTATATTTGTGTATGTTTATAGATATCTATATATGTATATATGCATCTTCACTTAATTGTAGTCTTCTTTAGAGCAGGGGGAGGGGGAAGGGGAAAATGAAGCAAAAAGTATACAGCAGGGAACGAAAGAAAACCTACAAGGAAGCAAAGAAAAACTGGGAAGCTTCGAAAACAATATGTAGCATTTATTATGTAGATTTTCTTGAAATGGAAATTTATTATTTTATATTGAATCCTATCTTATGTTCTGTTGTGTACATGGCAATTATTTTTTCTTTTCTCATTTTGTATTTAAGTTTAAAATAACAAAAATAAAAATAAAATAAAATAAAATAAAGTTTTCCCATTACTATCAAGGACACCACCATCCTCCCAGTCCTCCAGACTTTCAATCTAAGTGTTCTTGGCTCCTCACTCTCCTTAACCCCTTCTATCTAACATGTTGCCAATTCTGTCAATTTTACCTTTGTAACATCTCTTCTTTAAGAACCCATGCTTCAAGGGGCAGCTAGGTGGCGCAGTGAATGGAGCTCTGGCCTTGGAGTCAGGAGGACCATTCAAACCCAGCCTCAGACACTTAACACTTAACTAGCAGTGTAACCTTGGGCAAGTCACTTAACCCTGATTGCCTCACCAAAAAAAAAGAAAAGAAAAGAAAAGAAAAGAACCCATGCTTCAGAAAATACAATTAAGCCAACAAAAATTTATTGAGTACCTACTCCATGCAATGCCTCCCCTTGGGGAATGCAGGGACTCACGTGAAAGAAACTTGGGTGAAGGGTTGATTTTTGAAGGGAAATCTTATGTATCTTAAAGACAACAGAAAAGTAACATACAGCCCTTAGGAAGACTGTCTGGATTTTATTTATGTCCAAGAGGTAGAAATAGTCATTTCAAAAGGTGAGGTAATTTACTCCCAACCAGAGTCTTTTCTCAGATAGTGGCTCCATTCCTCAATCTCAAAACAAAACCATAAGATCCAGTCAGCACAATATGTGGGTCCTGGGGAACACTAGGGCTCCCCTGGGCCTTGTCCTGGAACATCAATGATCTAAGACTGGGAATGGGTCTGTTCCTTTTCATTCAGTTAGAGTCAAAAGAAAACTTGACATTTGGGAAGAAACAAAGGGGGAAACCAATCTCCAAGGTTTCAGTTTTTTATCTGTATCATGAAAACCTGGTGGTAAAGCTTTTGGGTTACAGATATAAGTACAAAAGGACATAAAAGACAGGAGAATAGAAGTACAAAAGAATATCAAAGACAAGAGGACAGACTAATAATCTCAACCTTTGTTTCTCCCTTCTTTAGGAGCACATAGAGACCAAGGGTCCCAGCTCCTGCCAGACCCCTGGAGGAAGGGAATTCTACAAAGTTTCCCCTTTTCTCCATTTGTACACTTCAAATGGAGCCAATCTTCAGGGAAAAACCAGACTTCAGAAATTGAGCCTGGAGGGCCACAAGCCAGATGTAAACTGTGGTTAGGGAATATAGTGGACCAGGGGCTTCACAAGTTCTAGTCAGAATCTCCCCATTTCTGTGAAGCAGAGAGCCAAAGGGCCCATGGGATAGTGGTCAGGGATTTCAGCGAAAATTGTGGGCCTCCAATGTTTCAATAAGTGCCTATTTTTAAGGAGAGATTAAAGGAAGCTCCAAGTCTGACAGTAAAAAGCTGTCAATAAGGTACCGGGGATTTTGAAATTCATTCCAGAAACTGACAAAATAGCTTGTGGCCAGATTGGCCCTGAAGTTCACGCCCTTTGTTCTGTATGGCACTTAACCAGTGGAGTCCTCATCCTTCTATAAAAATTAATAAATTGTTGATAAATTACTAAATTATTGATCAATAAAAATTAATAAATGACTAAATTGATGATTGTATTGTAATTGATCACAGCTCCATGCGTCAAAGTCAATGTTCATGAATTAAGGGCCTATGACCTCAATGGGAAATAGGCTCCTGATTTCCACAAACTGACACTGACTCTTGAGGCTTAACACATGGAAGGATCTCAAGGTACTTCTTCTTTTTTTTAAATGACTCGCCATTTCCTTTATTTGTACAAAATAGTGAATGGTCATACCCTGCCTGGGAAAAAAAATGTTGGTTTAGGTTTAAACAAGTCCTTTTGTCCTGAAGCATTTATTTTGAAGTCTTGAGGCTAACAGCTTTAGCCCCAGCACCTTTGGGTTTGGATTTGGCAGGCCTGGGGTCAGTAGGCTGAGCGGCCTGGGAATCACTGGGCTTTGTGACCTTAGAATCAGACTTGGCTGCCTTGAAATCAGACTTGGTGACCTTGGGTTCAGTGGGCTTGGTAGCCTTGGGGGTCAGTGGTTTTGGCAACCTTAGAGTCAGGCGTTGTGATCCTGGGGCCGGCCATCTTAGCCAACATGCTGGCACTGGCCTTGGGGATCTTGGGCCTGAGGAGCCTTGCCTTGGAGGCCTTGGTACTCAAGGCCTTGAAGGCTTCTGCTCAGGCCTTGATGGCTTTAGCATTGTTGGCCTTCATCTTCCTCAGCCCCTTCTTATTATGTTTTTTGGCAAAGTGCATGTTTCCCAGAAACTTGGGGTTAACCCCTTTCAGAGACTCATATCTCTGTGACCTAGGTTTCTCGATGCCATTTCTATGCCATTTTCATGATTGCTTGTGGGTGGTATGGTTGTTAGGCTTAGCCATCTTTATGATACAGCCTACGCTAACAGGCACTCCACTGACCAGAAGAAGCCAAAGCAAGAGAGAGAAAGAAGGAAGAAGCATGCCTGAAGGTACTTTTAACAAACATGAATTCATGTTCCAGTTGCCACATGCCCAAGAGGGTTACAATAACACTACTATTTTACAAATAGGATAACTGAGTCATATAAAGAGGAAACCAGTTTGCTCAAACCAGCTACCTGGAGAAGTAGGAATGAGTTTTGGAACAAAATTCAAACTACCAAAACTTCAGATCTTTCTCCTGTTTTATTGATGAACAATTGGTTGCCTGCAGTTAAATCCAGACATCCTGACTTCCAGTCCCTGGACTTTATCCCTCAACCCTTGAAAAGAATAAAGCACTCTGAAGTTCAGGTTCTCATTTCTCTTTCCTCTGCAAGAGAAAACCAGGAAGAATGAATTTCTTCTCTGCATCTCAGCTTCCTACTCAGACCCCAATCTCTGCTGGAGAACAGGTGAAGACTCCTCAGTTATGGATCAATCCCCCCATTCACTGCCTTTGATATTACGCACATGCTGCTGAATGAAGTAGGAGAAAAATCACAAAACTATTCTGGGAGGTTCACTAGAAATTTATGTTACATAATCCGAACTGGGCCCTCACTGCTGCCAGGCAATCCTACTATACTTCCCTTATCAACTCACCATTCCACACTCTACAGCAGCTCTTCCAAGCCTTTTCATACATCCTCAAACCTTCCATGGCTCCTCCTACCCTTGTCCTTTCAACCAAGAACCCCGACTCATATTTTACTGAAAAAAATGAGGCTATTTGTCAAGAGCTCCCTTTTCTCCCTCTTCATTTCATGTCACTCTGATTCTTTCTGCTACTATCTCCTTCTTTACTCCATCTCAAGTGATGAGGTGGCCCTTCTCCTTACCAAGACAAACCCCTCTCTATGCAAACCAATTCTATTCCTTCCCACCTTCTCTAATGGATTTTTCCCTCAATCATCCTCATTCTCTCACTTATCTTTAATCTCTCCATGTCTATTGGCTGCTTTCCTGCTGCCTACAAACATAGGCTTTAGAGTCAAAAGGGATTTGGTTCAAATACTTCTTCAGACAATGGTTAGCTATGTAACTCTGGGCAAGTCACTTAACCTCTCTGATCCTCATTTTCTATTTCTTCCTTACCCTCACTTGATCCTTCTATCCCACCTGGGTAATATCTCATATCTCTTTTCCCTTTTATAGTTAAACTTGAAAATTCTGTCTATTAAATGTCGCACTGGAGCCAGCTTGTACTGACGTAGTTGCTACACTGTGCATGCCCTTTGACCCAGCTATGCATATTTGTAGCAGTTTTTTTCATTGTAGCCAAAATTGGAATCTACAGGGGTGTCCTTATTGAGAAATGGCTAAATCACTTGTGGCATATTAATGTAATGAACAATTATTAGGCCACAGGAAATTATGAGATGGACAATTTTAGGGGGAAAAACTGGGAAAGCCTCTATGAACTGATGCAGAGCAAAGGGAGCCAAAACAGAACAATTTTTATAATGATAATAACATTATAATTTTATGCAAATTTGGAATAGAGTTCAGATGAATGCCCTTTAGCAATACTAGGAAGGGTTAGAATGGTTGGCTAATACCTATAAATATGCACAGCATAGGAGAATATGGACAGATGCAACAGGGTTAAAGTTGCATTTGACATCCTCAACCTCCACATTCACACAGGACAGAATGCTGTAGGTGTCAGCCCAGATGAGTAGTGGGATGTGCTCTCCATAGCTCTGGGCCCAAACTTGCTGAGGGTCCAAGATTCCACAGGATTTTCAGACAAAGTTTCTGCTGAGGAAGCTGTCATACAGCTGGTGGGGATAATGGGGTCAGGCAGCATGAACCAGGACAAAACAAGGGTTTCTGAAAATTAACCAAAAAATCGACTCTGAGGAAGGTGGAATTATAACTATGCCTCATCAGCAAGAGAGTTTTGGCAGCTAGCTCTAATTAGAACTGGGTGCAGTTTTGTTAAGCTATCAGAGTTATGTAACAGGAAACATTAGTAAGAGAGTCAGACCCTAGTTTCCTTTAGCTTTTTAAAATAGAGATAAACAGCTTTGTAAGAATTTAGTACTCTGATCAACATAAAAATAAATCTCAAAGAAGGAAAATGAAAATACATGACCCAGATCCTGACAGGTAATCAACTTAAAATGCAGAAAGAGATAGGTAATTTCAGATATGGCTAACGTGAGAGTTTGTTTTGCTAGATCACACAGCTATTTATTAAGATTATATTGTTAAGGTTTGTTTTATTTGTTCATGGGAGGGGGTAGCGGGAGGAACAGATGGATTAAAATGCTTATTAACTGGAATAAATAAAAACTATTTGAAAATAAAATATGAATCAAGAAAAAAATAGAAAATGAGGATCAGAGAGGTTAAGTGACTTGCCCAGAGTTACATAGCTAGCCATTGTCTGAAGAAGTATTTGAACCAAATCCCTTTTGACTCTAAAGCCCAGAACTCTTACAAAGTACTTTTGTCACAGCAGCCCTTTAAGGTAGACAGTGCCAGTATTATTATACTCAGAGAGGCTCAGAGGGGTTGTGACTTACCCACAACCACACAAGTAGTTAGGTGTTGGAGGTGGGACTTGACTCAAAGCCAGCTCTGTAGTCTACCCAGTGCTTCTTAAACTTTTTCCACTAGCGACCCCTTTTCACCTGAGAAATTTTTTACGTGACCCTGGGTATGTAGGTATATAAAATAGGTACGTAAATCAAACATTTACTGTTAATAAATTATAAAGAAAATTATTTTAAAACAATTCTTTGGTATACATATAGTTTTATCATTTATTAAAGACAATAGTCTTGAATCTGAGCCAAAGTGTTTCTAGTAGCATTTGTTGGTGTTTCGTGGCAAGACAACATTCAAAGTACGCATGTTGTGTGTTCAGAACCAAGGCTGCAGTGAAGTTCCATGATGCAACATGGGCAAGTGCTGCTGGAAACACCTCGGATTCGTTATGTGTTTGATTTTGAATTAATTTTTGGTTGTTGTGTGTTCAGAAACCTTTTACTGTTGCCACATTTTTTGCAGCCCCCACATTCACTTACTCGACCCCATTTGAGGCTGCAACCCATGGTTTAATAAGTGCTGGACACCATGTTGGTTTATAAAGATAGATAGATAGATAGATAGATAGAAAGATAGATAGATAGATAGATAAGTAGACAGGTAAAAGATAATACATTTAACAGGGACTCATTACGTGCCAGTTATTGTGCTAAATTTTGGGGCTACAAACACAGAAAACAAAAATGATCCTGGCATAAGATAACACGTAAAGGGGAAGCTGGAAAGGGTAGTAACAGTGATAATACATATTGCAGGTTTCTGAGTCACCTCAACATCAGACTCTGTTCCTGGGACCCAGGGGTCTAATGCTTTTTACTCTATATTTCTAGGAACCAGGCCACCATACCACTTCCTGGCCATTTCCAAATCTCTGATAGTTGAATTTTTGCCTTATTTTGCCCAGACTCAGGCCAGACAGCTGCTTCCAGATTGTGTTGTTACTCATGAATCCCCCTCTTCTCTCCCCTTTCTAGCTCCCTTTTATGTGTCATCTTTCCCATTTAGAATATAAGCTCTTTGGGGGCAGGAATTGTCTTATTAGCTTTTTAGATGTATCCCCAGCATATAACGCAATGCTGGGCATATAATAAATGTTTAATAAATTCATTTTGTTTATTTTTTTCATTCATTAATTTTTTTCAAAGTCCTTTGCCCTCGTGGTAGATTTCTCATGGAAGCACTTCAGTTTACCAATATCCTTATTAAAAGGAAACATCCAGAAATAAATAAAATCTCTGACCAGGGTGAAGTACAGATATCACCTCCACCTTCCTGGGCATGATATCTCTCTCTAAATGTAACCTAGGATTATGTTAACTTTTTAATCTGCCATATCAGTGTTCACTCATCCTGGGCTTGAGATCACTCAAGCTCAAAACCTGGTAGTCTTATCTCCCACTTCCACTTCTCTCTCTATCCCTCATCTCCTATGTTCAATGTGTTACCACGTCCCACTCCACTGAAGTCCTCCTCCAATGTCATATAATGGAATGGAGGTGATCATGGATTCCCATGACCCATGACACTCCTATCTATCCTCTGCCAAAGTGATTTTCTTTTTTTTTTTCAGCCAAAGACAAGGTTTATTAGAATATCCATCATGTTGGGCAGACTCTTAAGGAGTCTGAACATTAGTAAGCAGTGGCTAGATTTTAAGAATCTGAGCCTCTTAATGGAGGCAAGATGGACCTTATACACAGAAAGACTATGGGAGGTATCTAGGATTGGCCAAGTAGTCTATGAGGTAATAGAAATCCAGGGACCTGGACCACATTGCCAAGGAAGAATGGAGAAATGGCCTGGGGCCATAGGGAGGTCCACAATGAAAGGCCAGTTGATGGGATTATATCCTCAGGGGATATGGAGATTTGGCCATGTGGGAAAGTCCAGGGTTTTTCCTTTCTGGGGCCCAGATCCCAACCCCATCATTCCCCCCTCAAACAAATGGGACCTAAACACTTTTGGAGTAAGGGGCAAAGGTCTCGGCTTCTGAAACTGCTTCGGGCTGGCAAGGGGTGTAGAGCTGTCCCTGCCTTGAGAGGGTCCCAAAGAGGAGGTTGACTGGATCTGAGCACAGGCTGCATCCAGGGAATGGTGGGGGACATTGGCTGGTATTTGCTGTTTGCTACCAACTGTAGGTGAATGGCCCATAGCCTGGAAGACACAAATCTGACAGAAAAGACTGCAGGGCCCAGATATAAAGCAGGGACTAGATTTAGGGCCCAACTTTGAGAAGATAAAACATCCTTCACTCTGGATTCAGATAATTCAGTTTTCCAACCATGCAGTATCAAATCCACCTCATAGCCAGACTCAGGAATAGCCAGGTAGGTAACATTCCCTTTCAAAGGAACATAATGGGGAAACTGATCCAGGAGGATCCCATCTTAGACTGAGGCTAAAATTGTCCTCTTAGCTTTTCTCAATGCTGACTTCCCACCAATATTACCTTCTCTGAATAGCTTGTGGCATTTCTCTCAGATGGTGGATTGTTGATTATCATCAGCAGCTCAAAATAAATCCTATGAGCTTTCATCTCAAACAGCAAGTTTTACTAATCACAGCTTAGGAAAAACTTGTCCAGTATTTACATCTCAAACTTAAATTTATCCTAATGTAAAAAGCCAATTTTTAGAGATTTCTATACACTTGCAAATTCTCAGCAAGCCATATATAACCCAAACAAGCTTTTTGGCTAGTTTACACATTAAAACAATAACCAACAATAACTAAATTATTTTAGCAGTAACCAAATTATGAAAAGTTGCTTGACATAACTGATACAGAAAGTTCACCAATTTGAAACTTGAAACAAACCCATTACCAATCAGGTGACTTCAGTTTTGTTAAATGCACTTCCAAATTACTTTACACAGAGAATCAACATCTCATCATTAACAATTAAAACTAAAACTTTAAGAAGAGCATGCTTACCCAAGTTCAGAGGCCAGATTCTTTACCTTGAGCAGGATGTGCTGAACCTGGGTGACGCTTCCAGGCAAAGGCTACCCTAGGGCCCAAGGTCATTGCCAGGGGGGCCCATGCCGTAGCTGCTGCCCCTCCCCCCTTCCCCCCAGGTGGGGGGAAGCGAAATCAAAGGTGAGGGGTAAAGGGTGAAACTCTCTTCTCCTATGAGAGGGGTTAACAGATACCCTCTTGACTCAAGGGAAGGGGGTGACCAGGGTTGTAAGGAGAAGTTTCAAAACTCCTTAATGATCAATCACAAAACCTCCAGAATATGCCCAGATATTTTTAGCTGTTCTAACTTTCCCTGTAAACTCCATGAAGGCAGATTCAGAGGTGCAGAGGGAAGGGAGTAAGTAAACCTCAGGGAACCAAAAAGCAACTGCAGGTTTCCCCAATTCCCTAGCACTGAGGGAATTCATACACTTCTGGAAAGGGCATCCATCCTTGTCCTCTATGCTGTGGAAGGTGTACCCTGGTTCATGGCCTTGAAACAACCCAGTGGACCGAGAACCTGAGAGTGTCAGGCCAAGTGTGAGACAGCCTCGTAACTGTCTGCCAGAAAAGCACCTCCAAGCCTTGATATTTGGAGAGTGACCCCAACTGCAGAGCAAGAAAGGAGGGGAGGGGGAAGGTTTACATACCTTCCAGTCTTGGCTGGAGAAGATCTTGGGGTTAGGCAGTTTCCCTGTACGGGCCACCAAAATGATGCGGTTTAGGGGTTCAGGGGTCCTGGGACCCTAAAATCACAACATGTGGGTCCTGCCCGAAATAATTTGACCCAAGCCTTCTTTCAGCCAAAAACAAGGTTTATTAGAACATCTATCACATTGGACAGACTCTTAAGAGTCTGGATTTCTATTACCTCATAGACTACTTGGTCAATCCTAGATACCTCCCATAGTCTTTCTGTATATGAAGTCCATCTTGCCTCCATTAAGAGGCTCAGATTCTTAAAGAATCCATGAACATTAGTAAGCAGTGTCTAGATTTTAAGAATCTGAGCCCAAAGTGATTTTCCATAAGTGCATATATGACTGTATCACTCCTGTACCCAATAAATTCTTCTGACTCCTTATTTTCTCTAGCATAAAAAAACTCCTCAGTTTAGTTTTTAAAGCTTTTTGCAACCTGACCCTAGCCTTTCTTTCTAGACTCATCGAATATTATTTTTTTTTAAGACAATTGGGGTTAAGTGACTTGCCCTGGGTCACACAGCTAGTGTCAAATGTTTGGTCTGAGGCCAGATTTGAACTTAGGTCTTCTTGACTTTAAGGCTGGTGCTCTATCCACTGCACCACCTAGCTGCCCCTGAACATTTTTATTTCTCCCTCACTCTGTGATCCAGCCACACCAGCTTTCTCTTTCTTCCTCATGTGCTTCTCAATCTCTCTTCTCTATACCTTTTCACTGGCTGTCCTCCTTGCCAAGAATGCACTCCTTCTTTACCTTTGTCTCAAAGAATCCTGTTTTTCCTTCAAGATATAACTTAGACATCATCTTCTACATGAAGCTTTTTTGTTCTCCTCCTTTCCCTGCCCCAACAGCCAGGACTATGTCTCCCAAAATACCTTGGATTTTGCATTTGTTTTTGCTCTCTTTGTATTTATCTTGTATATACTTACATATATGCTTTCTGTCTCCCTTGTTGGACTGTATGGTCTTGGAGACTAGAGATTGATTCATTCTTTGTGTTTGTATCCCCAGTGCCTGGCATAGTATCTGGCACATGGTAGCTGTTTAATAAATAAATAACATACATAATAAATAAATAATAAATTATTGATTGATTGTTTTATTCTTGAGGCTATGCCAATAGCATGCAAGCTCTGTCATTTCCTATCAAGCTGGAACAGACCCAGGAATAATCTGCGTGTCTCTTGTCTGAGCATCAGTTTAGCTAAATATGGAGAGGCTCAATAAGTAAATGAACATTTATTAAGCACTTATTGTGTGACTGGGTACTATACCAAAGTGCTGAGGATGCAAAAAGAGCAAAAGAAAATCCTTGCCCTCAAGGAGCTCACAATCTAATGCAGGAGACAACACACAAACAAATATAGCAAACATGCTACATACAGGATAAATAGGAAACAATTAATATAAGGAAAGCACAAGAATTCAGAATGTTGGGAAAGACTTTCATCAGAAGATGAGATTTAAATTGGTACTTACAGGAAGCCAAGGAAGCCAGTATGTGGAGATGAGGAGGGAGAATATTCTAGGCATGGAGGAAAGGTAGAGAAAATGTTCAGAGTTCAGAGATGGAGTGTCTTATTGGTGGAATAGCCAGACCAGTGTCCCTGGATCAAAGAGTATGTGTAGGGGAGTAAGGTGTAAGAAAACTGGAAAGGTAGAAGGAGAAGCTAAGTTACAAAAGCCTTTGATGGCCAAGCAGAACATTTTTTGTTTGATCTTAGATCTATGCTATAGAGAGACATTAGAATTTATTGAATAGGTGGTTGACATAGTCAAAGCCTGCAGGGATGTCAAGAAGAATGAGAGTAGAAAAAAGAATTTGGCAACTAAGTGATCATTGGTAATTTTAGAGTGAATAGTTTTGGTAGAATAATAACACTGGAAGCTGGATTGTAAGAAGTTGAGAAGAGAGTGAAAGGAAAGTGGATTCACCTATTGTAAATGGCCTTTT
Organism: Vombatus ursinus; assembly: GCF_900497805.2. NCBI lineage: Eukaryota > Metazoa > Chordata > Mammalia > Diprotodontia > Vombatidae > Vombatus > Vombatus ursinus. Next base: position 308,043 of record NW_020954616.1, on the reverse strand, counting down.
CAAGGAGTTTAACCACAAAGGACAGAAAATATATAGGATAATAATTAGCAGGGATGGAATGATTGAGTGAAGGTTTTTAATGATGGGAAAGACATGAACATGTTTGTAGGCGGTAGGAAATGAACCAGTAGACAGGAAGAGATTGAAAATAAGTGATAGAATGAGGATGATGGGGGTGGGGGGGATCTGTTGGAAGACAGGAAGCATTAAGATTGTTTGAGCAAGTGGATGGATTAGTTTTAGTAAGGAGTAAAGCCACCTCATCATGTGAGACAGAGATGAAGAGTTAGTGGCAGAAGACAAATGAGTGATACAAGATGGGGAAGAGGGAGCAAAAAGAGTTCACAGTGAATGACCTAAATTTTTCTGTAAAATATGAGGAAGTTTCTCAGTTGAGAGAGTGGGGGAAGGGTAGGGGAGCCATGGGAAGTTTGAGGAGGGATGAAAAGGTTTAAGAAAGCCTTTGTGGAGAGTAGGATAGTGAGTTGATAAGGCAGGTATAGAAGAATTATGTAGCAGCAGTGAGGGCTTAGTTGAGGTTGTATAATATAAGTTTGTATGGACCTAGTCAGCATGGTTGCATGATTTTCTCCATCTTTGTTCAGCAGCATGAGCATAGGAGTGAGAGTGGCAAATGGTGGGCATGATCCAAGGCTGAAGCTTGACAAGGCATAATTGGTTAGATGATAAGAAGGCTAGGGATTCAGGAGAGGAGGAGAGTGTAGTGTTGAATTAGTTTACCAAGGGATCAAGATGGGGATAAGAGGAAAGAGTGGTTAGTGTAAGGGAGATAGCCTGAAAGAAAATTTAGGGGTTAAAGGTTTGGCAGTCATGTAGTTGAAAAGTAAGATTTTGTCAGGGAAGACAGGGGAAGAGATGAAAAACCAAAAGATTATGGTCAGCAAGGGGATTTCAGAATTTTTGAATGTGGAGGTGTTATATTTTGTGGGCCATGGTAAGATCAAGGGTATGACTATCTTTGTGTGCACCTGAGATGGAGCAGAGTAGTAGGTCATGAGAAGTGAGTAGGTTGAGGAACTGAGTGGTTAAGGTGTTTGAGGGAGAATATATTGAAGTCGCCTAGTGTGAGGACAGGAGTTAGTGAGAAACAAATTGTGAACCATGTACCAAACTCATTGAAGGAGGCAGGAGAGTGAACTGAAGATCTTCAGGCAAGAGCTATCAGGATTTTGATTGGGAAGTATATATGAATAGCATGAACTTCGAAGGAGGAGAGGTTCCTGAGTGATAGAAGGAGAACCTGGAAATGCAATTGGGAGCAAGGAATATTCTAACTTACCTGTCTCAACCAGTGAGCTGAGGGGAATGAGTGAAGGTATAGCCAGGACTAAAAAGGATTGTCAAGGAGACTGTGTCATCAGGACAGAGCCAGGTCTTTTAGTAATAGCTAGTAAGTGGAAGAGTAGTAGAGGAAAATATTTAGAATGAAGGTAAGTTTGTTGCCTATGGAACAGGCATTCCACAGGGCACAGTGAAAGGGTTAGGTGGTATTTGATTGACTTTGGGATAGGAGAGTTGAGGGGAATAGGCATAAGGAATTGGGAAATGGGGGTGAGGAATGGGGTTTGGATGATGACCTGAGGTTCAAAATCACTGGGATGTAAACGGTATGACCAAGTGTGAGAATGTTCATCACTGAGTGGAGAATGTTACTTCACTTCCCAAAGGAGACTGGAGGAAAGTGTAGCATGAGATGAGAGGCACACAGTCAAATGATCAGATAGAAGGTCCCACTTTATTACTTCTCTTCCCTCCAAAGGATGGAGATTTGGCAAGAAAGGGTGCTGGAAGAGGTGGAAGTCAAACTTATACAGCAGAGGATAGAAGTCCCATTCCCCACCAACTTTTCTCTTTTTCTTCCCTCAAGAGTCAGGTTCATCATTAAAGGGTTCAACAAGAAGTGGTAATTTTTAGTTCAGAAAATTTTTTTGGCTTCAGAAACTCATGAAGTCTAAGTGCTAAAGCATGGTGGGATTGCTGATTTCCACTGTTAAGGAAAATATGCTCCTGCCCTGATGAATTCATGAATTCTTATAATTTGAAAGAAATGCCAAATCCTATTAAACCATGAGAAGAGGTTGGGGAAACAGTGATCACAACTTCTTTCAGTAAAAGTTAGAAAAAGGGTTTTAACTTGGGCTAAGAGTAAGGAAAAGGAGAAAATATGATGACAAATGTTTTAGAGAACTTGGTGGAGTTTCATGTATTCAATTTTGTGTGCCATACTCTAAGAAGGATGTTGAAAAGTTGGAAATGTCCAGAAGAAGTCAACAGCATGGTGAAAGGCCTGGAGATAATAATATGAATGGTCAGATGAAGGATTCGTTTTTTTTTTAATTTTATTTTTACTTAACGAAAATTTGTTTCTCTCCTCACACATCCCCTGTGACCCCATGGAAAAAAAAAAGAAAAACAAAACCTTTGTAACTAATGAGCATAGCAAAGTAAAACAAATTCCTACCAAAGTTGTACAGAGACAAATTTAAATTTGATGCATGGAAAAGCTTCTTAACACTTAGAACTATTCTAAATGGATTACTCTGGAGGTAGTAGATCCCCTTCCCCCCTCATTCTTTAAGTGAGGGGATCCTTGTTCAGTAGTGGGTTGGATAATCAAGTTGTCAAACTATGGCTCTTAGGTCAAATCGAGGCTCTACCTGTTTTTGAATAACCTTCAAGTAAAATAGTGTTTACATTTTAAAATAAAGTTATATTGTATTTAAAAACATAAAAAACCATTCTTTGCTCATACAGTACAAAAAGAGGCTGTGGGGCTGGCCACAGTTTTCTGACCCTTAGAATAAATAGTCTCTGAGGTCCCTTGCAACTCTGATATTCTGTAAGGAAGATTTGGGTTGGAAAGGGGTTAGATTCAAGGGAATGTACAGAAGTATTAAGACCAAGTAATATAATATATGGCATCTTTTAAACCAGAAATATGTGGTGTGCCCTAATCGTGTCTGAGGGACAAGAGTATCTACACTAAAGACGACTATGGGCACTTTACTTCTGAGGACAGAGAGCAAAGGAGAAAGGGTTATGGTTCCAAGGCCCTAATTTCCCAGAATAAATACTGCAAGTTCTTGGGTTGTGGCTTCAACCCAACTTCCTGTACTGAGCAGCATGGTGCAGAGTTAAAAAAAAAAAAAACTTGAATTTTGAGTTGGAAATTTGGGTCTACATTTGGACTCTGCAACTTATTAATCCAATGAGTTTTTTTAACCTGTATAACCTTGGACCAGATATTTAATTTTTGGGGGCCTCAGTTTCCTTGTTCGTCAAGTGAGGAGGTTGGATTCAATAACCTCAGAGGTCTTTTCCATTCTACCATTCTATAGTCCTATGACTTGTCCATTTAAAGTGGTACATCCAACTCACTTCCTATTTTGAGGCTGTTTCCTCTTTTTCCTGTCATGTGCGGGTTTGCATATGAATTTACACAACAGTGTCTATTTTTAAAATAGAACCCACAATTATTTATATAATTAACAGAGACAATACCCCTCAAATTTCAAGGGTTACACATAAAACTCCCCAAATAGCATACAAGTTTCCATTTTGAATACTTCTTATTTATAAGATGGTGCCATTAGGAACAGAAAATATCAGATAGGCAGTCAGACATACACCTAAACTAGTCCATAATATAAGCCAAGCCAGTATCTCTGTTCTTCAATACTACCGGGTCTCTGAAGAACCCTCACAGACCAGGAGAACTAACCAACTGGGATCTCAACTTTGCCACAGACTCACCCAAACCAGCGTTTGATTCTGGACATATTTCTTAAATTCTCCATCTCTGAAAGTGGCTCTTTTTGTAAAGTGGATATCTAAACCCAGCTAGTTCTCTATTCTTTACAGTGCAGTCAGGGTGGATGAGATTTGCTTTGCCTATTTGGAAAAAGAAGAAGAAGAAATAAGTAGTTGTGCTATTGTTATTCCACTATGTAAATGGCTACATTGTATTTGCTAGTCTAGAAAAATGAAAAACATGCAGTGACGTGTTGCAAGTGGGGCATCTTACAAACTCTGCTTCCCCTTTCAGTATCTGCGTGGTTGGATGGTTTAAGCAGTTTGTGCTAGCTGGGTTGAAGCGGTTTGTTTTAGGGAACGTGTCCTGTCTTGACCTTCTGCCTGTGCAAATTCTTCCTATCTTTTTAAGGCTCAGCTAAAGTCATGTCAATTTCATGAAGCCTTTCCTGACTTTTCTAGCCCTTATTGATCACTTTCATCACTGAACTCCTGGGATCTAGACCATACAACTGAGAACGCAATTATCTGTAGTCAAAATTTCCTGGTTTTATTTTATGTTTGTTTAGCTTTAGAGTAAGGAAACCTTGGGTTAAATTCCTTCATAATCACATAATCACTGTATGACTCTGAATAGGTTGCTTAAACTCAAAGTATCCCTATACAGCTCTGTAACGCTATAAGTTGCAGACCAGGGGCCAAGCTGAGTTGGTAGAGGGGATTACCGCTCTGGGAGTTCCATATGCCGATGAAATCACATGTCCAATTCCCCCTCCCCCAATCCTTGCCTCTGCATTTAAAAAGAGCAGGGAAAATGTCTTTTCTTATGTTTTTATCCTCCACTGTACCTGACAAAGTTTCTTGCATATTATAGAGACTCAGTAAGTACTTGTTAATAATTTATATAACACTAGTGTTCTACTGATAGATATTTAACAACTGGCTGTACCAAAAAACAAAGTGAGCAAGACACACTTTTAAGTTTAGTCTGCATTAACATTTTCTCCATCACTTCTTTAAGTCTAGAAATCAATAAAATGTTAAATCAAGCCCTGATTTGTAGCCTTTGTCAAATTTTGAGGTGTAAATGCTTAAATGCTTACACTGAAAATTTTAAAATCAGCTCTCTTGAGAAAGTTTGAGCTGGTTTGAATCAGCTCTATATTGCATCCTGAGGTTTACAAAGTTTGCTTTCAGTAATCCTGAGAGGTAGATAGTGAATTTTATAGTTGAAGAAATTGAGGTTCAGAAGGGTTAAGTGATTTATCCATTGTCATATAGCTGTTAAGTACCTGAGCTCTAACCCATGTCTTCTGACTCCAAGTTCAACACTCTTTCCACTACATTATACTGACCAAAATTATAAGCAGCAAAATTTGGAGGACTCTGCTCAAGTCTCAACTGGATGGGTCTTTATCTAGTCCCTTACACATTATAGGGTAGTCTGAGAGCCTGTTCCTGTTTTTGCCTTCATTTCTCCATTTCTAGAGGGAAGAGATGCCTTCACAGTATGATTTATGATCATAGGATAAAAGATTTTTAGTTCTATAGATTAGGAAACTGAGGCCCAGAAAAGTTAGGTGACTGAGTCAATATCTCACAAGTAATAGGAGCCAGGATTTAAACCAAGGTCCTAGGATCCCAGATCCAAAGATTGAATGGATATCAAATGTCATCTACTTCAACATCTTCCTTTTACAAGTGAGGAAACTAAGGTTCCAATAGGTAAAGTGACTTGTCCAAGGTCACACAGCAGAGGTGGGATGTGAACTCAGGTCTCTATCTCCAAAGCCAGTGCCTTAGACTCCTGATTCAATATACTTTGTATGAAAGTACTTTGCCTCCACTAACTTAAATACTGTTTTATCTGTCTCTAATTGTTTCACATGGGCAAGATATGTTTCCTTCACAATATGTTAGGTCATGCCTTTGGGCCAAGGGTCATGTCTTATTCTTTTGTATTCTCCTCCAGTACCAAGATAAGAATAGGTTCATTGTTGACTTAACCGGAACTGAACAAATTCCAATTGGACAGAATGAAAAGGATGAAGAGATTGTCAGGTCTCCTATTTTTTGAAGGGATATTGAAGTTTGAGGTGCTTGAATGGTGAGGCTCAGCACGGATGTGGTATGATACAGAGGAAGGAGCCCTGGGTTTAGATGTGGTAATGACATATTAGTGTTAGATTGGTGACTGGTTGCTTTAAAGCTCTTTACTTTCTAAAAAGCCCATGGTCAAACACATACACACACACACACACACACACACGCAGAGAAAAAACTTCTGTTTTCAATTAAAAACACTAGTAGAGACCACACCTCCTATTTTGAGGAAGAAGTGGAGTACTACACATCAAGGCAGAAGCTAGGGACAAAATGGAGCTCTGTAGCCTGGTGCCCAGTTAAACCACGGCTGGCAGTGAATAGCAGAAGCCACAGGACCAGTGGGACAATGATAAGCAAAATATGCTCCAACTGGTATAACATACAAATTTTTTAAGAAGTTAAATGATTTACAGGAGGAAATAGATAGTAAAACTATCCTAGTGGTAGATCTTAATTTCCCCCTATCAAAACTAGATAAATCTAACAAAAAATAAATAAGAAAGAAGTTAAGAAGGTGAATAGATTTAGAAAAGTTATATATGATAGACCTCTGGAAAAAATTGAATGGGGAATAGAAAGAAATATATCTTTTGCTCAGCAATACATGGCACCAACACAAAAATTGAACAAGTATTAGGGCATAAAGACAGTATGAGACTAGCAGGGAATAACATCACCTGTGTGAGAGAGAACATACCATCCCCATACTTGTGGTGGAGATTCTAGGAGCAGACCTAGTGGGAACAACACAACGTTATCACCAGAAGATATTAGTAGCCATACTGCGTTGAGGTGTGAATTGCCCTCCTCATGTATGCTCTGACTCAGTGTATTCTACACATGTGCACCTCTCAGTGCCTGTTCCTTGCATACGCTCTTTATTCTTACTGATGGAATTCTGTCTTGGATCCTCTTCTGTCACTGGATGGCTTCATTAACTCCCATAGGTTTTTCTAGGAGTCATTCTCAATTCCTCACATGACCATATGACCTTAGTTGAGGTACTCATCTCTTCTCACCTGGATTACTGCAAGGGCCTTATAATTTATCACACCATCCTAAGGCTTCCTCTACCCTAATTCATCCTCTACAAATCTGCCTGAATGATTGTCAATAAGCACAAGTATGAGCACATCACTTTCCTACTCAATAAACTCCACTGACTTGTTATTGCTTTTAGGTCAAAATATAAAATCTTCTTCATAACCTTGCCCCAATTTGACTTTCAAGCTTCATTTCACATTACTTTCCTTCCTATACCCTATGATCTAGTCAAACTGGTCTCCTTGCTGTTCTTCACACAAAACCCTACACCTACCAATTCCATGTCCTTATATGATCATCACTCATGACTAGAATGCATTCCTCTCTCATCTCACCCTTATGGAATCCCTGACTTATTTCAAGACTCACCCAAAACCTCACTTTCTTTGTGAAGTCTTTCCTGATCCCCCCAATTGCCAATATTCCTTCCCTCCTTAAATTTTCTCATATTTATTTCTTCTATATACTTATATGTACATATGTGTATATGTATATATGCATATATGTGTATATATATATACACATATGTTGTCTCCACAGATAGAATTTTAGCTCCTTGAGAGCAGGGACCATTTCATTTTTGTTTTATATCCCCAGCACCTAGCATAATACCTGGCATATATTGTTGATTGATATATCGTATGATATTTCTGGGAAAATGTGCCCCAAGTTTTGAGGGAATTGCCATTGTTTTTACTGTGCTAATTCCTTAAATTCCTTTGCTTTGAACTAGTTATGTCACCTGGCTTACTAATAAAGGTAAATACATTGGTAGGGGTTTTAAGCAATGATTTTGAGAAGATGTAGCCCCATGGACTACCATGAATCTAAGATAGTTTTATTTCTGGTGGGGAGGTGGGACTCACTTTGCAAGTTATATGGAATCCTCAGGTGCTATATCTGTAACAAAAATCAGGCAGAAGTTAAAAGCAACACTGAACCCTCAGCACATCACCTGTGTTCCCATTTTCAAACCACTACTTCCTGTCAAAACACGAGTTCTCTCCCACTTCTGCTCAGTCATGCAGTGGAGCCTGGGAGACATTGAAAGCTAACACTCAGAAATCACATGTAACCTCTTGGGTTTCAGTATAGACACGGAAAAGCTTGTTCATTTTCTTTCTTTTTCTTTTTTTTTTTTTGAGCTTTGTTCATTTTCAAAGAAATCTAAGTCAGATCATCTTTCTTATCCTGTCAATCACAGTTTACTCATTTACAAAATGAAGGTGTTGAACTGGATGGTCTTTAAGATCCCTGTTAGCTCTAAATCCACGATTCTGTTATCTCTGTTGTGGATTATGGGCTGCCATTTCTCTTGAATTTGTTTGAGGATAGTAATCTAGCTGTTAGGGAAACTGCATAGGGACTGATACTCTTAATGGAAGACCCTCTGACTAAATCCCTGCCCTTTTTTTCCCCATTTCACCATCTGCAAAATGGAGAGCCTAAATTCAGCTGGTATACAACTTTGGTATACAAATTTGGGGTGCGTATGTCAACAATAATAATAATAATAATAATAATAATAATAATAAATTTCCTATAACACTCTAAGATTTATGGAACATTGTCCTTACAATACTTTGAAGTAGAGAATACAATATTGTCATTCTCATTCTTCAAATGGGTAAATAGCTCCTGAAAAAGAGGTTTAGGGTCCTGGATTAAGACCTAGTAGAGACAGAGAATGTTAGGGTAAGGTCTTTGATCCTCAGGATTCCAATGCTACAGAAATGCCAAAGATCTTTTTATTTCTTTCATATCCACCAATTTAGATGTTTAGGTCCAGGAAGAGGGGTCACACAGTAAGTGTCAAGTGTCTGAGGCCAGATTTGAACTCAGGTCCTCCTGACTCCAGGGCCAGTGCTCTATCCACTGTGCCACCTACCTACCCCCAAAACATGTATCTTAATATGAATTTTTACATTTAACTTTTAAAAGCTATTGTCCATTGAATAAGATGGAACAATACCTCCCAGCTGTTTGTTTTTCTGTGGCTCTCTAACACAGTGCTTTGAGCATAGCGTGTAATAAATGCTTGATTCATTCACTAATATGAACCCAAGCAAGTCACTTGACCTCTCAGTTCTCAAGGCAATCATTCCATAAACTCTAGAGAATGTACTGACCTCCATTAGTAAAGGAAGTTTCCTTATCTGAGAGTTTCCTAGACCAATGACATTAGGATTCCAGCCATTATCTTATTTTATAAATACTGTGGCTGGCCCCTGTCAGTTTTACAACCCGTTTCTGAAAAAAAAATCAGTAGTCTGCCTGCCAGTGATCCATGCTAATATGGTTTTTCATAATTTATGACATATTTTTGCTTATTTTCTAATATCATTAATTTCACTTTCTTGATTTGTTTTTGTACTAGACCTATCTTCATTGGTATAGGAACCTCTTGGTCCATTACGCTGATAAAGGAACTTTATTTTTAGAGGAGTCCTTAATTGACACCATCCAGCTTTCAGAGTCATAACCATGGTAAGGTGACTAGGTTTTTATCCTAGGGTCACAACTTCAGTTCAGGCTATAATCACCTCTTAACTTACTACAGCCTTAACTACAGTGACAGCTTTCTAATAACTCTCCCTCTTCTTGTCTCCCCATACCAAACCATCTTGCACTTAGTTGCCAAGGTGATTTTTCAAAAACTTAAGTGTGACAACATCAACCCCCTGCTCAAAGAGTTCCAGTGGCTCACTATTACCTTAAGGATCAGATATAAACTCCTCTGTTTGGCATTGAAAGCTCTAGCCCCCTCTTACCTTTCCAGCCTTCTAATACCTTAGTTTCCTTTTACACAATCTACCATTCAGTCACATGGTCTTACTTTCTGTTTCTTACAGATAACATTTCAACTTCTGACTTGTCACTGGCTGTCCTCAATGCTTGGAATACTCTTCTCCTTTACTTCTAGCACATAGTTCCCCTGGTTTCATTTAAGACTCTCATCTCTTCAGGAAGTCTTTGGTTTCCCCCATCCCCCTGCTGCCAATACCTTCTCTTTTCAGGTTATCTCTCTATACTCTTCTTACATCTTATATCTACCTAGATATTGACTTGTTTTCTCCTTCAATAAATGTGAGCTCCTTGAGGTCAGGGACTGGGTATTTTTGGTTGTTGTTGGTTTTCCTTTCTTTGTATCCCCAGGATTAGGACAATGCCTGGCACAGTAAGCTCTTTTAAGACCTTGGTGACTGACTTTTCTCTGATTGACTAGGGAGATAAACTTCATAAGGTACAGACAACATTTGCAACCAGGAAACACCTGAACTTAGGACTTAGTTTATAGAAATAACTAGTTAAAATAGAAGAGTAGTATATTATCTCTCAGTAGTCCCAGCCCAAGCAAACTCTTGCTTGGTCTAAAGCAAGTTGCAACTGCCCCACCTGCCAACAGCATTTGAGGACATCTTTCATGCTGCTAATTCTGGGTATAAAAATTGTTAGCTATGGTGCCACCAACAATGAAGATTTTAAGTTAACATAATGAAAACAGCATGCCTGGAAGTCAGATTAGAATCTAAGATAGGAGTAGCAAGGTGGAGCAGTAGATAGAGCACCAGCCCTGGAGTCAGGAGGACCTGAGTTCAAATCTGGTCTCAGACTTGACACTTACTAGCTGTGTGACCCTGGGCAAGTCACTCAACCCCAACTGCCTCTTCTGCCCCCCCCAAAAGGAATCTAAGACAAACTTTTAATGGAGATTGTGGAATTCCCACCTGGTCTGTGGCACAGTTTAGGTATGATATTGATTTAAAGAAAGTAAGTCTGGGCCATGTTACACAATGGAAGGAGCATAAAATTTAGGATCACAGTCTAGGGTTTGAGTTGGACAAGTCACTTAGCTTCTCTAGGCCTTAGTTTCTTAACTTGTGAAAGGGGGAAAAATAATACCTATACTGCATAGTTATGGAGGCTCAAATAAGATAATGTGCACAAAATATTATTTGGCAAGTGAATAGAGGTCGGGAATTGGAGTCAGGAAGACAGGTGTTCAAATCTGCCCTCAGACACTTACTAGGTGTACGACCCTGGGCAAGTCACTATTTGCCTCAGTTTCCTCATCTGTGAAATAAGGATAATAATAGCACCTAATTCCCAAGGTTGTTGGGAGGATAAAACTAGAAAATATTTGTAAAGTGCATTGCAAAACTTAAAGTGCTATATAAAGGCTAGTTATTATTAGTAATAAGTAGTAATAGTCATAGTAGTAATCTTAGTCATAATAGCAATAGTAGAAGTAGTACTACTACTACTATTATTACCTGTTATAGTTCAGTTGTTTTTAACTCTTTGTGATTCCATTTGGGGTTTTCTTGACAAATAAACTAGAATGGTTTGCCACTTCTTTCTCTAGCTCATTTGACACATAAGGAAACTAAGGCAAATAGGGTTAAATAACTTGCCTAGGGTCACACAGCTAGTAAATATCTGAAGCCGGATTTGAACTCTGGAAGATAGTCTTTCTGACTCCAGGCCTGGCACTATCCACTGCACCACCCAACTACCCAAACCACCACTGCTATTACTACTTCTATTACTATTACATGACTTCCTGAGGTTCCTGCCTGTGGACTTCTGTGTAATCTGTGAATCTGTAGACATAGGATGGCAGATATTATATTGTACTGAGACTCTTATATCAGTGGCCAAACTGAGTTTTTCATAGCCTAGTATTTTAGAGTTGAAAGGAACTCTTGGAGATCACCTAGTCTAATTCATTCATTTCACAGATGAAGAAACTAAGGTCTAGATTGGGCAGTGACTTGCCTAACATCTCATAGCTAGGTAATACTAGAGTCAGGACTCTGGGGCCAGGGATCAATTCACTACTTCTATCACAAATGTGTACTAAAAAATACCCGAGTATCACTGTCCCAGATCATTAGTTTTAGAACGACTAGATATAACTTACAAATAGCCTCAGACTCTTTAGATTCAGAAAGGGTGAGGGCTAAAGGTTACTTCTGCAACTAGTAGGAAAACATGTGATTCAGAATATTTTAGTTAAGCTCATCGTTCCTGCCATCTGCTGGCTCTGGGATATTTGGGAGATGAGGAAGCTCCATGCAATGTCCTGTATAAATAGCTTTCCTCAAGACAGAACTAACCCCAAAGGCACTCTCTCTCAATATCATATTCTTAGTGAGAGGTAACCCACTTCTTCTGGAGGCAACACAATCATCCCACTTTGGAACTGCTGTATTATTAGCAAGTTTTCTCCTTGTGCACCTAGTTGAAATCCACCTCTCTGCAACTTCCAATCATTGCTCCTAATTCTGCTTTCCAGGGCCAAAGTTTACAAGTCTAAAGCTTTTGGGGAGAATTAACTATGGCTGATGAGGAGAAGTAAAGATAAAAGAGGATTGTTTTACCTAAAAAAAAAAAATCTATGTTGGGAGCAGTATTGCATAGCGAATAAAGAGCTGGTTTCAGAGTCAGGAAGGCCTGGGTTCAAGTCATGCCTTTGACACATATTGGCTATTTAACCCTGGGCTAATCACTTGGCCTTTCAGTCCCCTAGGCAACTCTCTAAAACTATACATTGCAGAGTAGGTACTTCTCTTCTGTAATAGAAAGTTTCCTCATCAGGATTAACCTTTCTTCTGCAATAGCTTTCTAACTGTCTTAAGTCTTTCCCCACTCCAATCCATCATCCACTCAGCTACCAATATGACATTTTAAGACTAGCAAAAAAATGTTTCACTTAAGGGAAGGATCAAAGAAAGTATGGAGTGACTGCTTAGGGTAAAGGGAAAAGGATAATAGAGAAAAGACAAATCTACTTAATTCTTATTTCATTTCTATTCTGTTTCAGCTAAGAAAAATTATATTTTTATTGGAAAGGGGGAAAAGAACCATATTGGCTAGCAGGGAGTTGAAATCCAAGGTGAGAGCATAGGAAGAAAACATATTTAGGGGCAGCTAGGTGGCGCAGTGGATAGAGCACTGGCCTGGAGTCAGGAGGACCTGAGTTCAAATTGGACGTCAGACACATAACACTCATAGCTGTGTGACTCTGGGCAAGTCACGTAACCCCAATTGCCTCATATAAAAAACAAACAAACAAAAAAACCATATCTAGCTATCCTCAATAAGTTCAAGTCATCAGGACAATATGAACTCAGTGAATCCAGGGTTTTTTATCTTCTGGAACCAAACAGAACAAGTCCAAAAGCTAAACAGATACGGGCTGACCAAAGGACAGCAATTAACAGATTCATAGCAACTTGTAAGAAAGTCTCTGGTAGTGGAGGACCTCAGAAATTTATGTTTTGTGCTATTCAACACTTTCATCAATTATTCAAATGAAGATATGAATGCCATGCTAATTGAATTGAATTGTACATGACATAATACTAAGAGGGTTAGCTAACATGTTTTATGGAAAGATTGAGATTATAAAAGATTTTAATAGGCTAGAGTGATGGGTCAGATCTAATGAGATGAAATTTGATAGAGAGAAATAAAATCTTACATTAAAAATTTTTTTAAATTAAACTTAATTTCCAGATGGAGGAGTTGACACTAAATAAAAGTTTGAAAAAGATTGGAAGGGGATTTAGTAAAGAACAATATGAGTCAATAATGTAACTTGGAAGTCAAAAAAGCTTAACGTGAGTCAGCAGTGTAAAATCAAAATTAAAACATTAAATATCATCTTAGCTTGTGTTAAGAAAGGCCCGGGGCAAAGGAGGTGAGAGTTTCACTGTACACTGACCAGGTCAAATAGGATCTGAAGTACTGTATTCACTTATGGGCATTATATGTTAGGAAGACGATTGATAAACTAGAACATGTTCTGAGAGGGTTAAATAGATGGTGAGGGCAATAGAGGCTATGCTGAAGAAGGATCAGTTAGAGAAACTAGGAATGGCTTATCTGAAGACATGACTTACAATGGCATGGTAACTATATTTAAGTAATTGAAGACATGATTAGGAAGAGAGGTGAGATTTGTTCTTGTTCTTCGTGGGGGCAGAACTTGGAAAAATTGATAGATATTGCAGAGAGTCAGTAAAGCTATCAAAACAGAGAATGGTCTGCCTAAGGCAAATGAGATTCCCCTTCTTTTGTTGTTGTATTCAGTTGTTTTTCCGCTGTGTCTGACTCTTTGTGACCCCATTTGGAGTTTTCTTGGCAAAAATACTAGAATAGTTTGTCATGTCCTTCTCTAGCTCGTTTTGTAAATGAGGAAAATGAGGCAAACAAAGTTAAATGACTTGCCCAGGGTCATATAACTATTAAGTGTCTGAGGCCAGATTTGAACTCAGATCTTCCTGACTTTAGGCCTGGCCCTCTACCCACTGTGCTATCTAGCTGCCCAACAGCAAAATGAATGACCTCCAAATATTTAAAGATAGTTTAAAGTCTTCCCTTTTCCAGGCTAAATATTCCTACTTCTTTAAAACGCCTATTCTGTGGTGTGATCTCTGGACACCTCAACATGCTGACGTCCCTCTTCTAGATGTTCCAGTTGATCATTGCCTTTCGAAAATATGGTGTGACTAACTCAGGTGTTGTGCCTGGAACTTTCTGTCTTCTAATATTGTTGCCCCCTATCTGACTTCTAGTCCCTGAAAGCTTGAAAGAGAAGTAACTCTCCTTCTTTCCCCGCCCCCCTCCTATTTTGTAGATAAGGACCTTCAAAACCTTCATTCACTCTTGTACTGACCTTGACCACCCACTCTCAATATAAGATGCTCACTTTTTTGATGACATTTCCTTAAAAGAGATTTCCTAGGCAGAGACCAAGAAAGAGTTTGCTAATTTGAAAATTAACATACAGGATAGTACAAGGTGAGATTCTCATTACTCTAGCGAGGTGAACTTTGGACCAGTCTATCCCTTGGGGCTGTCAAGTTAAAGGAAAGCAGTCCATAGGGCACAGGGCCAGGGATATAATACGATTTTTGGAGTGAATTTTCAGTTCTTCAAGAGTTATCCAGTGGTCTGTGATGGGACAGGCTCTGAATATGTTTAAGAGCATAAGGGCTTTGCCAGAGAGACATAATAGGTTGGCAGAAGGCTATATTTTGCCTTAAAATGACTGGGAAAAGAAATTCATGTCAGGTTAGATAATACTAATAATTCACAGTTATATAACTTTTATTTTTAATGTTTTTATTTTAATTTTTTAATAGACAAAATCCATTTTTCTACTTCCCTCCTCCCATTAGAAAAAAAATAAAAACAAAACCTTTATAAACAAATATGTATAGTCAAGCAAAACCAATTCCTTCATTGGCCATGTCCAAAAAATATATGTAATTCTACATCCCAAGTTCATTACTTCTCTCTCAGAAGTCATGTTTCATCATCAGTCCTCTGGAATCATGATTGGTCATTCCAATGATCAGAGTTCTTAAGTCTTTCAAAGTTGTTGGTCTTTACAATGCTGTTAATGTATAAATTGTTCTTATAGTTCTATTTACTTCACTGTCAGTTCATACATGTCTTTCCAGGTTTTTCTAAAACTATACCTTTTATCATTTCTTACCATACATTCCATTAATATACTGTAATTTGTTCAGCCATTTCCCAATTCATGGACCCTTCTTTAGTTTCCAGTTCTTTGTCAATACAAAAAGAATTATTATAAATATTTTTGCATATATGAGTCCTTTTCTTCTTTTAAAAAAATCTCTTCAGATATAGACCTAATAGTGGTATGGATGAGTAGTTTAATAGGTTTTAAAGAACATTTCTTATAATAACATTGCTTACCAGTAGACCTACATGAGCCATTAGCTACATTTTTAGATGAGCAAGTTGAGGCTCAGAGAGGTTAAACAACTTGTCCAAGATGACATAAATGATACAAATCAGAAAAGACCCAATGTCAAGTTTTCTGATTCCAAGCCTCATCCTTTATCTTTTACACCACAATATTAAATGGTGTGATTCAATATCAGACAGGACCATAGTGAGGGAGGGGCTTTCCCAGTACCTTTTCTGGGCTTTCCCAGTACTCTGGGGAGCTTTCACAATCATGGCCTCAAAAATTGTTGTGATTAAGGGTAAAATCTTGCTGGATTCCCCTCATTTACCACCTGTCATCCATGTCCACTGCCAGGTGGTAAAGATAATTAGCTCCTCATAGGCTCCCTAACTTCATTTGGTCAATACAATTTCTCTCTGTGATACCAAAGAGAATATTAGAATACAAGAAATGTCACATGTGGTCAATCCAGAGGTCTAACCAGGCCTGACTTCTTTCCTGTACAGTCACTGAAGCATGTTTGAGGAGGAAGTAGTAGCACTCTTTACATAGTTACATAGTAACAATTGTACTCTAAGTGTCTCAGCATGAACTCTTTAATAACATCTGTTCAGCCTTCTGTTTGAAAGAATGACAGGCAACCTTCATATCAAATAATGAGACCCCCTCTTCTATCTACCCCCATCCTTCAAGTTCCAACCAAAATCTTACTTCTTCCATGAGACTTTCACAGATTATTCAGATGTCATTGTTCTCTCTCTCTCCCCTCATTTCTCTCCCTCCCTCTCTCTATCTCTCTTTCCCTCTCCCCCTCTCTCCATTTCATACTGTCAGTTTGTGGGTTTTCTAACCCTTCTTATGCATGTAACATATTTTTGCTTCTTTCTATAAGTACCACCCTTCCTAACATTAGGAAATGAATTGGTAGTGCTTACTAGAAAAAATATGTGCATATACAAATTTATACATAAGATTATTTTTCCTTAGGTCTAGGATTAAATATAAACTTTTTTATTTGGCATGAAAAACTCTTCAAAACCTGGCTTCTTATCTTTGAAGGCTTTGAGCATCTACAGTATTCCACCTCTCATCATGATGCCTTTGCCCTGGGTGACCTCCATGCTTGGGATGCTCTCCCTAATCACCTGTGACACTTAGAATTCTTAGCCTTTTTGAAAATTCAAACGCCTCCTTCAGCTGGAATCCTTTCTAATTTTTTTGTATACACTTATTTATGTATATGTTGACTCTCCCACTGGAATGTAAGCTCTTTGAGAGCAGGAACTGGTTTTTTTGCTTTTTCTTTGTATCCTCACAGCTTAACACAATGCTTAAAACAGTAAGCCTGTTAAAAATGCTTATCGATTTTCTTCTCTTGTTAAGACCATTACACTTTGAAAGTTTATTCTCTTTCCCTCCTACTGTTTCTTGTACAAAAGTCAGTATTGGTAATATTTCTCAGCTGCCTTAGGCTCTGTGTGTCTTTCCATTGTCATTCATCCATTTGGAATTTATATTCTTCTGAGATAATGCTGTTGCGAGATTCATAGGTATCTTAGCATCACTGAATTACAAAAGACCACAAGCAGTGTCCTCTCATAAATCAGGCACAAGCAGTTGAGGGCTGTAGATAGTTTGTGTGACAATCAAATAGACCAGAACCTACCAAGAACATTTGGAAATGAAACCAGAAAGAGGACGACAATACAATGTGAAATGGAACAGATCTATTGGGATTTCTACAACTATATAATCTCATCAGAAATTATAATGGACAAACAACATTTAGTCTCTATCATTTGGTTTCCCAATGTACTGTGTAAAGAAATGTCAATGACATGTAAGAAGTTGAGGTAGGGAAGACTAAGTGCACCAAACATTAGAAATCTGTACTGGAAATGTCACATTGAAAAATTTAAAGTAATGGAGTCTCCAAATGCTCTTCTCCATTGATCATGTTGTTCTTATTGCATGCTGCCCTACGACACTCTAGGATCTTCTCTATGACATTCAGTATTATTTAAAAAAGCTAAGCCTAGCCATTCACACTTCAGATATTTTTCTTTACTCCTGTTTGTATACTCAACTCCAATCTTTTCATCAGGAATGCCTGGAAGTCTTCCATTTCATTAAAGGCTGGTTTTTTCCACCTATAGGATTATACTCAATGTTTTGGAGTAATATAACCTTGGTTGATACCCTACATCTTTTGCCTTTTGAAATATCATATTCCATAGTCTCTGTTCCTTTATGGTAGTAGCTGCTAAATACTGTGTGATTCTGAATATAGTTCATCAGTACTTGAATTCTTTCTTTCTGGCTGCTTGCAGTATTTTTTTCCTCCACTTGGAAGTTCTGGATGTTGGCTATTACAAATGTTTCATTTGGGGTTTCTTTTAGGAGGTGATTAGTGGGTTATTTCTATTTTCACTTTGCTTCCTTGTTCTAATATTCTGGACAATTGTCTTTCATGCTTTCTTGAATACAATATCCAGGTTCTTTGTCTTGGTTGTGACTTTTAGGTAGGCCAGTGATTCTTAAACTATCTCTCCTTTATATTTTCCAGCTCAATTATTTTTAATAGATATATATCTTACATTTTCTTCTATTTTTTCAATCTTTTGACTCTGTTTTTAATATTTCTTGTTGTTTCATGGAGCCATCTCCTTATATTTGGTCTATTCTCATTTTCAGGATGAGAGGTGGAATACTGTAGATGCTCAAATTTCCAAATGTTCCAAATGTGCCTCTTATGCCAAACTCTTAATTCTAAATCTTTCCTTCAATCCATTTCTTTTCCAATTCTTTCCTTTACTCTTCTCATCTGATTAATAATTTCCTTCAAAACTTTTTAAAAAAAGCTTTTTTTTTTTTTGCTTTTTTATTCTAGGATTTCTAACTGACCTTAAGGCCAAGCTTTGTTTTTCTCTGAGGCTTTGCTTATAGGTGTTGGAGTTATTCTCCTCTTCTGGATTTGTGTCTTGAATGCCCTTGACATTATAATCACTCTTTCATTTATTTTTTATTTTTTGTTTGCTAATTCTTCTAGCCCTGCTTCCTAGATTGGGGCTTCACCTTAGGGTGAAGTTTTTCACTCTTCTTGTCGGGTCTACTATGGCCTTGTGTGGTTCTTGGCATCTTGGCTGGGGTCCTGCTTTATGTTTTTTGGGAATTGATTTCTATGTGCTTCAAGGGCAGCTTGAACATGAAAGCTGTGAACCTTTAGTGGGTCCTTTGCAGTCACATCAAGGGCATGGTCTGATTGTTATTCCTATTCTAGGCTTTCTGGGCTTGAGGCCATGGTTTGAGTCTAAGTACTACAACTGCATGGCACTCCAGTAAACAGTAGTTGACCCCAGCCCTTGCCAACTAGATGGAATGTTCAGCAGATTTAGAGCCACTACACTTCTGGCCTATCTCTGTTCTGGGCTCAGGGAAATTCTTATTATTGCTCTTCCCAATCATTTCCAAAGAATGTTGCTTACATTTCACACATCCTCTTCCTTTTCTAACTAGAACTTAGGCTCTGCTCCTGGAACCCTGGGGTCTGATAGATGAGCTTTAACTTTATCTTTCCTGAGACCAGGCCTCCAAACTACTTCCTTGACATTTCCAAATTATGCCACAGTACATGTACCCTCCCCCCTCTACCTTTCCCCAAATTTAGTTCCCCTTCATATATTGTCTTCCCTCATTAGAATGTAACAGAGACTATCTTATTTCTTGCATGTGTATCCCAATGTTTAGCACAGTGCTTGGAGTATAGTAATAAATTCTTAGTAATAGTAATAAAGTAACAAAATACAGTATATATTGTCAATTCAATTCCATAAACATTTATTAAGTACCTACTATGTGCCAGACACTGTAGTAAGTGATAGAGATACAAAAAGAGGCAAAAGACAGTCCCTGACCTCAAAGAGCTTGCAATTTAATGGGGGGACAACATGCAAGCAAATTCATACATACATACACACATATACATATATATAGCTATATAGCAGATAAATAGGAAATAATTAACAGAAGGAAGGAACTGGAATTAAGAGGAGTTGGGGAAGGCTCACTGTAGGAGATAGGATTTTAGTTAAGACTTAAAGAAGAACTCAAGGAGGTCTGTAGTCAGAATAGAAGAGGAAGAACATTCTAGGCATGAGGAGACAGCCAGTATAGTAATATATAGTAATATGATATATAATAAATTATAATAGCATAGTAATAAAGTTTTAAAATGTTTCTTTAATTCATTCATTATCACTTAATTGCTTTGTATATATTCAGCTCCACATATGTTGAGGGAAACATTTAAATTCCTTGGGATTAAGGGCTTACATTTTCTTTGTGTCCCCAGTACCTAGCACAGTGACTTACACATAATAAGTGCATAATAAATGCTTGTTAAATGGAATTGATTCATCAATACAGTTTCATATATCATGTTGATGGTCTAGAACCTAGGAGAAGAAGATAGAGCAGGTATGGTCTTTCCACTTGTATTTTGTAATTTGATGGGAGTGATAAAGACAAATACACATGAAACATGTGTCAGAACACTTTCAGCAAAAAAAAAAAAAAATGGGGACCAGAGCAATGGAGTATGAAAATAGGAAGGGATTTAGGACCATAGGGCTAGAAGGGACCTTAGAGATCTGGCCCATTGTTTATTTTCCTATGGCTCTCAAAATTAGAATAATACTTATATTTTAAAAAACCACATAAAACTTTATTTTAAAATGTAAAAACCATTCTAATCCACGACCATTCTAGAATGACTAGAAAGAGTCTAGAACTAGCCTAAATTCTAGTCCAAACTTTACAAGTGGGGAACCTGAGAGCCTAACTGAATTGCTCAATGTCATAAAGCTAGCTGGAACTAAAACTCACCCCTCCTAACTCTAATTCAACACTCTTTCCATTTTATAATGATTTGATAGGGAGGGTGAAAGAGAACTCCATAATGAAGAGACCTCAAGATTATAAATCAGCATTAAAAGGTGGTTGCAATTCTTATAGTAGTAGAGAAAAGGGGAAGGGTAGGGATATTGGCTTGTGGCATGGGGTGAGGATGTGGTGAATGCATTTTTCAATGTGTTGGCCATTGTGATTCTCCATCACATAATACTCAGCTAAGGAAGTGAAAAATTCAAAGGAGGGGATACCGTTTCACTCCCCTTCCTCTGTAATAAAAGGTGTCCAGAAACTACATTTGGAAAAGCCAGTAACTGGGGTTTGTGCAGAAGACTTGATTTAAGCCAACTAATATCTCTCCTCCTTTCGCTTTGTGAGAAAGAGAGTAGAGAAGTCAGAAGTGGGCATGCCCTGTCCTTAAGGAGGGGAGGAGACCATGTCTTTTATTAATGCTATAAGCTTCATATAGAGGAACAGTATACTTAGTGCCAAGGTAGATAAAAAACTATGACTAGCCAGAAAGAAGGAAGGCCTTTGGATCTGAAGGTAACCTGAAGTCCTAAAGTTCTCCTGGGAGTGATTGGCTTCTAAGATTAGCATTTAAAGTTAGAATGAAACATTCTACTGATTAAACCAAATGGGATTAAACCAAAGTTAAGGTAAGTAGTGATTGATATTAGTTTAAAAATTACTCAGAAAAGCACCTACAGGTTTGTTTCTTTAAATCTTACTTTTTATGTGCTGTTTAAAAAAGTAATGTTATTAACCTTTCTGTGTTTAGCTTTTAAAAATAAATAGCTCTAATTTTGTTTAAAAACAAAACAAAATAAAAGGAGTAAATGAATAGAAAACTGTATTGATCTGTCATAGTCATAGGTTTTAGAGCTGGGGATTTAGAAATCTACTACCAGGGGTTCTTAACATTTTTTATTTCAGGGACACCTTTGACAATCTGGTGAAGCCTCACAGTGATGTTTTTAAATGCATAATTTTTAAAAATAGCATTACCAAGGAAACCAATTACATCAAAATACAGATATACAAATAGTAATAGAACAAATTCACAGACCTCAGGTTAATAACCCTTGAATTAATCCAAGTCTACCATTTTACAGATGAGAAAACTGAGGTACAGAGAAGTAAAAGGACTTGCCCATTGTCCCATTTAACCAGACTGGTCTATAGAAATGTGATTGAAGCTCAGAGGAAATAAGCAACCTTCTTCAAACTGAACTTCCAAGCCCCTAGTCTAAATCGATAACAGTCATATCACAGGCTGACAAGCAAGAGGAGATATTAGAGATAATATTTCTTGAGGTGAGAGAAAAGGGGAAATGGAAGGAATCCCACGCCTGAGTACAGACACCACCACATCTCCTTCCTTTTATGGCTACTCTCAAAAGTGGAGAGAGGAGCAAGAGAAAGGTAGGAGGAAGATGTGGGTAATGGAAGAAGAAAGGGGAAAGGAAGAGAAGAGGGAAGTAGAGGGGTGCTGAGGAGCAATGTTTCAGAGAGACTTGAGCCTTATTAGAAATGGGTGTGGTGGATGGGGGTGGAAGGGAAGCAACCCAGGCAAGAACCTTTATCCAGTTTATCTCCTACCCAACACCTCCTTTAAACACATGGAGAGTGAGGGGCCAGGCCTAGTGAAGGAGACTTAAGAGTCTTCTGCATACAAACAGAAGTGGAAAATAAGAAGCTTTGAAGTGACTTAGCATCCAAAGGCAAGGAGCCTCAGCCTCTGAAAACACCAGGCCGCCTGATTAGTCTTTTTCCAGCTAAGGCCTGTGATTCATGCTATCTGCTGTTTATAAGAGCTTGTTTTGATAGGAAACATTTATAACTGGAAAGCCCATCTTCTCCTTCCTTGGTGCCTGGAAAGTAGACCTGAAACCTCTAGGTTTCAGCCCACCATAAAGGAATTCTTAGTCATCATAACCCTTCCTTCTCCCTCCTCCTACCCTAGATCCTCTCTTATTTCTCTCAGGGTTTCCTATGACTAAGATCATAGCTTTAGAATTGGAAGGTACCTTAGAAATCATCTTGCCCAAACCCCTAATTTTTTCAATGAGTAAACTGAAGCCCAGAGATTGAAGTGACCTGGTTGAGGTCCCACAGGTAGTAAATGGCAGAGTGGGAATTCTGATCCAGGTCCAGAGCTGGAAGGGACCTCAGAAACTATCTAGTCTAACCCACTAATTTTAGTTTTTATTTCATTTTATTTTTAATGATAATAAAAAATTTAATATTGAAAGGACTCTCCCAACCTATCCCTTCATGGAGACGGAAATTTTACATTGCACATGTTTTTAGACCTTTTCAATGTATTGATCATTGTGCCAATTTTTTCCTCTTTTTTGTCTTTATAAAATACTATGGATGGCTCTATGGAAGGGGGAAGGGGAGAGATAATGTGGAAAACTATGATGATAGGAAAGACTTCAATAGAAACATTTTTAGAAGACTCTGACTTTGAAGACTAGTCTCTGACAATATAAATACTTTGTGTACAACTTGTTGAATGAACACAGCTCTTCCAAGTCAGAACCACAAGGAGAGCTTCAGTAAAGGAATAGAATGGAATGTGCTGTTTTAGACCAATGGTATCAAATTCAAATAGAGACGGGGGCCACTAAACGGTGTATAAGGATACCTACTGGCTGCATGGTGACTTAGAAGAACACATTTTAACATATTTGTTTTTTTGTATTTTTATTTATTTTGCTAAATATTTCCCAATTATATTTTAATTTGGTTTGGGGAAAAGGGGTGCTGAGTGTTTACTACCTCTGGTTTAGAAAGAGTCTCTCAATTGATAATTGCTCAGTGGACTAAATCTGGGCCACAACATTCCTTGATATGGATAAACATACAATTACTGGCTAGGGGATACCACATGCAAATCCTAGGGCTTGCCAGGAGTGCAAAGATACATAGGGCATGATCTTGTCTTCACATAGCAATGGGAAGAGTAAGATATCCAAAAATACTGGCATTTTCCTTTCACCACCACAGTAAAATGCCGAGGGTTTATGTACTGTCCCTTGCACCCTTGTGGTGCTGTAACTATAAGTTACAAGCTTACTGTACCAGGTCCAAGAGCATCTTAGTGAACTTGGCATCTGCCAGAGGATATACTTTGAAGTTCATTTCTGCCTCCATCATCTCCATGATCCTGCTGTCTGAGTCCTCCCTCACCCTTGGAAGAACTCTGAGATCCTGAGAGCAGGATGGGTTCTGTTAGTTCAGAAGCTTCATAAAGGCCAATTCCAAACCCATCATTTGAGGGAAATTAGGCCCAGTGAACTTAAAGGCCTTGCCCATGGTCACACAGGTAGCAAGTATCAGAGATAAGATTTGAACCCAGGTATTTTGATTCTAAATCCAGGGTTCTTTCGATTGTATCATGCTACCTCCCTCCCTGTAGATGACCTCTACAATCCCTTCCATCACTTTCTCTGGTTCTACATTCTGTGTTTAATTCATGCTCTGGTTAAAGGTGAGATGGATAAATGCTGAGGTTCTTTCCAACTCTGGGACACCATACTTTTGTAAATCTATGACTAATTAATGATCAGTAGTCAAAGTCTGGAATTCTATGGCTGAAAGTTACTAGGGTTGCCATTCTTAAAAGGTGGTCCATATCTGCTCCCTACTGTGGGGTAGGGAGGGAGGGAGGAAGGGAGAGAGACAGTTTGAAACTTAAAATGTAACAAAAAAATGTAATTTAATTTTAAAAAATATGGGGATCTCTGAAACATTTTTAGGAGATCCTTGAGGTCAAAACTATTTTCATACTTATACTAAGACATTAATGGACTATTACTCTCCCTTTTTCCAACTACACATCTATTTGGGGCTGGATTTTCTTCATATATTTCAATCAAAATGAAGTACCACAACAGATTGAAGGCAGAAACATACATGAGAATCCAGCTGTCTTCTATGAAGCCAGACATTAAGGAGATTTGCAAAAAGATGTAAAATAATGCTACCCTTTTTTACTAATTTTTATTGTTTTGGAAAGTATAGCTGTTTTCTTAAAATATATTACTCATGTTAACATTAACTGGGTTTATTATTTTAGATGCATTAATAATATTTTAAATATTTATCATTTAAGTGTCTAAGATGAGAAATATCAATAATGTAACTCATATGAACAAAAGCTCTAATAATTTTTAAGAGTAAAAAGGGGCACTGAGACCAAAAAGTTTAAGAACTGCTATACTAGTGACATTGAACTACTATCAAGGTGGAATAAGGTAGTAGAAAGGGCAGTGAATTTCAAATGGAATCTTGACTCTTCAGTTTGACTGTGTGACTTTGGGCAAGTCATTTAGCCTCTGGATCTGTCTCCTCCTCCATATGAATGAAAAGATTGAACTAATCTCCAACATCTCTTCAAACTTAAAAAATCCTATGTGACTAGAATGTAGACACATACATTCTATTCCACCACTCCTCTCCCCAGTGTCAGGACTGCAAGTCTTTGCATCTCAGTTGCTTAATATTACTTTCCCAGTATGAAATCAGGAGGCTGGACCAGATGATCTCTTCAAAACACTTTCAGCTTTAGAACTCATCAATCAACTATCATTTATTAAGCACCTATTATGTGCCCATAATCTGGAAACCAAGAAGACCTTTGATTGGTTATGTGACCTTGGACAAGTCCAGTTTCTTAGTGCTGTAGGCTACCTAAGAATGTGTTGAAGAGAATATACTGACCTGCATTGCTAATGGATGTTTTCTCACCCAGAAGTTATCCACATTAGTGAAATCATAGGTCCAGTCCCTCTCCCTCTCTCTATGTTCTAAGGCATTTTACTTAGGAATTGGGGACACAAAAACCAAAAAACAAAGCAGCCTCTGCCCTCAAAGAGCTTGTATTTCATCATGAAGCCAAATAAAAAAAACACCACCATAGATTTCTGAAACCCCATTTCCCCCTAAGGACTCAAAGCACCTTTCAGTATAAGTGGAAGTGGAGTTTAACTAAATGGAGTGATTTTTCCAACCCACCTCAAATACTAGCCACACACAGAAGAATATAATGACTGTAAATGAAGAGACCTTACTGATCATCCAACTGTTGGAGATACTAAGAGAATTGAGGGAAGACTAGAGCAGAAACAGCAGAGAGAAAATAACATAATTAATAAGGATCTGTTTATGATTCAACTCAATCCAGCAAATGGGTTAAGAACCTACAATATGCTAAATGCTAGCGAGATAAAGATGGAAAAAATGTCTCAGACTTTATTCTCAAGGAGACTGCAATCTGATGGGGGATTGGGTGGGATATGACATGTACACAAATAACTATATGCTGTGAAATGATTCATGAAAACTGGATGAGTTCCTAATGAGTTTACAGGTAAATTCCATGACTTTTAAAGTACAATAATATCTATTCTGGGCAATGAGGTAGCATAGTAGATGGGCCTAGAATCAGGAAAACCTGAGTTCAAATCTGGCCATAGATATTTACTAGCTGCGTGACCCAGGGTAGGCCACTTAACCCAGTTTGCCTCAGTTTCCTCATCTGTCAAATGAGCTGGAGAAGGAAATGGCAAACCACTCCAGTATCTTTGCCAAGACCCCAAATGAAATCATGAGGAGTCAGACATAATTGAAATGACTCAACAAGAGCAACAATATCTATACTACACAAATTATTCTCAAAAATTGATAAAGAACTCTACTAAGCTCCTTTTAAAAGACAGATATTGTCCTAATACTTAAACCAGGGAAGGATAAAACAAGAACTACAAAACAATTATTATTAATGAATATATATTTAAAATGTTTAAATAATAACCTGATTATAGCTTGAGATCAAACCTATATCCCTAATTTCTAGACAACAATGAATTAGAGAGGCATTCCTTTGACTTAAGACAATACTGGTTCTAATACTGGCTTTTTTATCTTATTTTTATGGTTACTATTTGTGTTTATATCATGTTAATTTCCAAATATATATTTAATCCACCCCTTACCCAATGAGCCATCTATTGTAACATATTTTAAAAAGAAAGGAATCAACATGGTATAGTGGGAAAAGCATCAGCCATCTCCTCATTCCCTGAATTACACCAGTATGCCTCAACTGCCTCTTCCCTCTGCCCCTGCAGGGCCCTTCTCCCACTGATGAATTCCTCCCAGTACCTCCATTTGGCACAAGAATACAGAACAGCCACCACTCATTCTTGGGATTCTATCAGCCCAACTTCTTCACCCTTTTTTGTTTTCTCTTTTTCAGTGTGGTCTTTCCCTATTAGAATGTTAGATTCCTGAGGGTAGACCTGTTTTCCTTTTTGCTTGTATTTGTAGTCCCAGCACTTAGCACAGTGATTGGCACATAGTAGGTCCTTAGTAAATGCTTGTGGACTGAATTTTACTTGAGTCAGAAAACCAGGGTTCAAATCCCATCTCTACTGTTTACTAACTATACGACTTTGGGCAACAGCCCTTCATATATAGCTATCATATCCTATTTACTTTCTCCCCCCTCTCCCTACCACCTCCTCTTTTTCATAGGTAAAATGTCCCCATTTCCTTCAACTGATCTTTAGAGAGCATGATCTCTAGGACTTCACCAACTCTGCTGAGTTCCTCTAGACACTAGCTTATCAATACCCTTCATAAACGGTAGCACTCAGAAATGAACACTATGTTCCAGGTATGGCTACTTCAGAGAAAAGTATGGTCAAATTCTCACCTCCTGGACACCATACCTCTCAATATAGCCTAAGATCCGACCAGGTTTTTTTTCTCCTTACCAGCAATGTTCTTGACTCATATTGAACCTACAGAAATCCTGAGATCTTTTTCAGGTAGGCTATTATAGCTGAGCCTTGTCCCTCCCATGTTGTACTTGCAATTTTGACTTTTTGAATATAACTGGAAGACTTTATCTTTATACAAATATAGAAAGCAGCTGAGATTTGGGGTGGAAAGTACTGGTGAGGAAAGTCCCTGTGTGAGCGCTTTCTCCAACAGGACATGGTTAGAAGATAGGGCCTAGGAAGTTGCTTCAGTCATGTAGAAATTAAGGGATTTACCCAGGGTCATATAGCTCTTACGTATCAGAGAAAGGATTGAAATTTAGGTCTTTCTGATTCCAAGCCTGTCCCTCTATTCATTATGTCATGCTGCCTCTAAAAACACTATTCATTGATCTCTATTGGATTTTGGTTTATTAGATTGGGCACAATACTTTTTGACCTTCAATTCAACTGAGCAAAAACTTATTAGTTCCCTGCTATGTGTGCTAGGTGCTGGAAATATAAAGATAACTCTTGCCAATTTTTATCTATAATCTCATATATACCTCCCACTCCCACCTCCCTTCTTTCCTTTGATGTTGTAACCACAGTGGTGCAGACCCTCATAACCTCACTCTAGATCATTGTAATAGCCTGCTGGCAGGTCTCCACACTCTGGTCCATCTTCCACTGAACTGTTGAAATGATAATTCCAAAGTTCAGGTCTGACCATGTTATCCCTCCCATCTCCCACTCAATAAACTCTGGTGACTCTCTATTACCTCCAAGATCAAATAAAAAACCTGTGTTTGGCTTTTAAAGACCTTTATTACCTAGTCCCTTCTTAGCCTCATTATACCTTACTCACTTGACATGGCCTCCTTGCTCTTCCTTTTACACAACACCCCATTTTCCAGTTCTGAGCGTTTTCATTGGCTATCCCCCATGCCTGGAATTCTCTCCCTCCTCATTTCCACTTTCTGGCTTCTGGGGCTTCTTTCAAGTCCCAGATAAAATATCACCTTATACAGGAAGCCTTTCCTGATTCCCCTTAATGCAAATACCTTCCTTTTTGGATGATTGGATTATTAATTCTTCTTGGATTATTTTAAATTTATCCTGTATACATCTTAATAGCCAACATTTATATAGTGCTTTAAGGTTTCCTTTGTATTTTACAGATATTATTTCATATTATCCTTAAAACAACCCTGGGAGGTAGGTACTATTATTATCATCTCCATTTTACAAATGAGGAAACTGAGGCAAACAGGAGTTAAATGACTTGTTCAGAGTTACACAGGTAGTTAAGTGTCTGAGGTCAGATTTGAACTCATGTCTTCCTGACTCCAGGTCCATCACTCTGTCTGCTGTGCACCTAACTCCCTCCTGTCTCATTTGCATGTAGTTGTTTTCATGTTCTCTGCCCCATTTGATTGTGAACTCCTTGAGAGTAGGAACTGTCTTTGCCTTTATATCTCTATATGGTCAGATTCTCACCTCCTTTTTTTGGACACCATGCCTCTCTCAATATAGCCTAAGATCTGACTAGGTTTTTTTCCCTTTTTTTCTTTACCAGCCACTGTAGCAATATTGTTGACTCATATTGAGCTTACAGAAACTTAGCACAGTGTCTGGCACATAATAGGTGCTTAAAAATGCTTACTTTCTGACTGGAAGTCCAAATAGTCCCTGGGCTTTGGCTTGAAAAGGAAACAAAAACAAAAAAAGAGAAGAAAGTGATCACCTGTAAATCTAAAATGTCTTCAATTTGTTATACAAGCTGAAATAGTACAGCTAAATGAGAATATAGACCACCTGGGAGGGCAGGCAACCTGGCCTGCTAGGTTTTTGACCAATAATAATTTTAAATGTTTTTAAAATATGTAAGTCAATGATATGTTCATGCCTGGTTGATACATTTGTATCTATGTTTAATGTTAATTTAAAGGAAAAAAAGTTCCTAAAGTTTTCATTCTGCATTTCTCCTCTCTGGCCTTCAGTTTCCTCAACTTCTTAAGTACCAAGTATTGTGTCTAGGGTTCCTTATAGGAAGCTTTTCCCAACTTCTCTTAATTCTAGTCCTTTCTTTCTGTTACTTATTTACTAATTAGCCTGCATATAGCTTGCTTGTTCATATTTGTTTGCTTGGTGTCTCCCCCATTCGATTGTAAGCTCCTTGAAGGCAGGGACTATCTTTTGCCTCTTTTTTGTATCTATAGTGCATAGCATGGTACCTGGTACGTAGTAGGTATCTAATAAATGTTTATTGATTGACTTACAAATGCATTAAAAGTTTGCTTTTCCAAGTAAGAGGCACAGAAGCATTAAAGTAATGGATATGCTGGTTTATTTGGAGTATGCAAGTTTGTGATTGGAGAATCATGAATTCCAAGAGGACCTGGGTATCCAGATGGTAACACCGGAAAAGGCTGGGACACTTGTGAAGAGGAGAGAAGATGATAGGAAAACAAAGTCTGGCGTTTTAGAAATAATTCTGGGTGTGGAATCAGAAGACTTGGACTTGAGTCTTGACTCTACCACTTGCCAGCAAGTCACTCGACCTGCTTGAGCTTCAATAGGCTGCATCTGTAAAATGGGGTAACTCCTGCTGCCCTACCTTTATCACAGGCCTGCTGTGAGGATCAAAAAAATAAGGGAGTAGATTTTGTCCACTTCACTTTAGCACTTCTGCAACTGCCACTGGTATTTTCACATGTCTACAATACCAACTTATGTTTGCAGAATTCTCACAAGACCCAAGTGGGCAAGATTTTCTTAGATAAAGAAACTGAGGTCCAGAGAGATTCAGTAACTTGCATCAAGTTACACAGCCAAGGTCTGAATTAGAAGGAAGTTCCAGGTCCATCCACCCACCTCCATCACATTCCGAAACCTAAGAGGTAATTAGACCGGGAGAAAGGGATATGATTTTTCTCCAACATCATAGATGAAGAAACTGAAAAGTCTTGTTCATAGTTAATCAATGCATTTGAACAAAGAATCTAAATGAAAATAACAATAATGATGATGATGTTGTTGATTGCAGGTGACATTTAGCATGATCAAATTATTTCATTTCCCTGAGTCTCAGTTTCCTCAACTACAAAACTCAGAGTGCCTACATCATTGGGTTTTTGTGAGGTCCAATGTAGATAATGTATGTAAACTTTCAAGTACCATATATAAATATCACTATTTCTAACATTTAAAGTTTTCAAAGCACCTTTGGAACATTGTATCATTTAAGTCACACAACTAGTCCGTCAACAAACATTTATTAAATACTTGTGCCAGGAACTGTGTTAAGCTCTGGGGATATAGAGGAAGAAAAAAAATAGCGTTGAGGTCTTATTAACTCCATTTTCCAGAGAGAGATAACCTCATGTAGGGGAAAGATGTTAAATTTCAGCTTTGCCATTTTCTAGCTGTATAATCTTGGGCAAATCCTACTCTGTCTCAGACTCAGTATCCTTAGCTCTAAGACGAGAAGGGTTAGAGATCATTGCAAGGATCCCTTCTGGCATAGATGTTTTTGTGAGTTTAAGGGATCTTGCTGCAAAAAAAAAAAAAAAAAAAAAAAGAAACAACAACAGAATTGGCTCTGCATAGAGCTTACATGGACTGAACTGGCTACTTCAACAATCTGTCACTGTTTAATTAGAATTATTGTGTCATATCCCAGACACTAAAGTTTTCAACTGGTTAAGGTCACTTTTGGGGAGAGAGCGGAGACATGAGCAGAAAGATTATATAGTGTAGTGGAATGAGAAGTGGAATCAAGAGATCTGGGTTCAAGTCTTAAAGGCTCAGTTACTTATTATCTGTGGGACCTTGGGCAATTCACACAACTTCTGTGGACTTCAGTTTCCTTACTTGTCAAATATAAGATGGGGATCAAGGTGTCAAAATAGATGAACTCTCATGTCTTTTCCTATTCAAAGATTTCATGATTTTAAGTTGGGAGTATGAATTCAAATTTGGCAGGTAGGTGGCGCAGTGGAGAGAGCACTGGGCTTAGAATCAGGAAGGCATCTT
Source organism: Vombatus ursinus (assembly GCF_900497805.2). Lineage (NCBI taxonomy): Eukaryota > Metazoa > Chordata > Mammalia > Diprotodontia > Vombatidae > Vombatus > Vombatus ursinus. Next base: position 276,672 of record NW_020954616.1, on the reverse strand, counting down.
TATGAGTTCAAATCTGGCCTCAAATATGTACTAACTGTGTGACCCTGGGCAAGTCACTTAACCCTGTTTGCCTCAGCTCTTCATCGGTAAAGTGAACTGGAGAAGGAAATGGTAAACCACTCCAGTATCTTTGCTAAGAAAACCCCAAATGGGGTCACAAAGAGTTGGACACAACTGACAATTCAATGACAAGAGTGAATTTAAACTATGCCTTCTATTCTCTGATTTTCCCTTCCATAAGTAAATTTAGGGTTCCATTGAGGGTTATACTTGATGAAAAAGGAGGGAAAGGAGGAGAGGATGGAAACATTATTTAGTGAATTTCTTTTTTGCTTTTAGACCTAAAACTAAGAGTTGGGAGGAAGCTTGAGTTGTGATGGGTGGGTGGAGGAGAAGTGGGTTCAGGTTGCTCATTTTTATAAGAAATCAGGTTTCTCAGTTGGATGAACTTGTCACAGCTGACCTGTCCCATTTGCAAGATGTTTCCTCCTAGGACTTATTGGGTGTTCACCAAAGTGATATGTAAGTGCTTGTGAATGTATGTCTGTTTTCAAACCCTTTGCATGTCTCCCAAAGAAGCTGATTTGAGTAGTTGAGTTGGAGTTGGGTGGGGGTTAAGATGGAGGGCAGCTACTCCAAATGGGAGTCTAATTATCTTATGCTGTCCATTGCTCATCAAGTTTGGTCATTTGGGACACCACTAGCTAAATCTTTCTAAAGCCTTTGTTGGCCAGATTGGCCAGAAGCCTAACCAAGCAGCAGAACAAGATCTTTCCTCCCCCATCAAGGGTGAAATGCGCAGAATATATGTAGTGATACTCAGATTCTGAGAGCTCCAATCCTGCCTGATTACTGGCTAAGAGGGCAGGCAGTCTATTGCAAAGCAGCAAAAAGGTTTTGATTGGGAATCAGAGGACCTAAGTTTAAATTAAGGATTTATCACTTACTTTGACAAGATCTGTGACTTTGGGCAAGTCTTTTTATCTCTCAGCCTCAGTTTCCTAATGTGTAAAATGGAGTTGGATTACATAATTGCTGTCTATCCTATCCCCAAATTATATGGTTTTATGGAATATTATCTTTTGTGGGGCAAGGCTCATCACCATTGGTAAAAAACTAAAAGCAACTGGGATCACCAAGATATGCGTAGTCTTCCTCTGAGACTGAATTCAAGGGAACTTACTCAGCTGAACTTTCTGAACTCCAAGATCAACTCCCCCTTTACTAGCCCTGGGGAGCAGAGTCAGCCCAATCTAGAGGTAAATGACGTCCAGAAGGATTCTAACCTTTCAAGGTGGGTAGTGCCAAAGCTGTTACTCACACTTGCTTTCCCTACTTCCTACTCCAGAGATGTCAGACATAGGTTACACCTTCCTAGTGTGGGCCATACCAGATTAAAATGTAATTGAGAAATATTTTAAAAAATTTAAAAAAAGGGGCAGCTATGTGGCCCAGTGGATAGAGCACAGGCTTTGAAGTCAGGAGGACCTGAGTTCAAATCTGGCCTCAGACCAAACACTTGACACTTACTAGCTGTGTGACCCTGGGCAAGTAACTTCACCCCAATTGCCTAAAACAAAACGAAACAAGAAAATTTAAAAAATACAATAAAACATAAATAATGTTAATATATGGTTTTCTAAGTCAGTTTGCATCTGGCAAGGATTCTTATGTGACTTTCTTTTCTATTTGATTTTGACACCACTGTCCTATTCCACAGCTCAGTAGCTCTTCCTCAAAGACTCCCCCAAATTCTAAGCCTCCAAAACATTCTGGGTCCCAGGACTTTCCCCATAGTTCTTTCTGGCCTGTCACGGAACTATCATCCACACCCTGACCATGTTTCCCTCTGACTTTCCATGCCACCACCATTCACACCTGAGACCCAAATTGATTTATATCCCCAATTCACATGTCCACCTTCAAAGCCTGTGATTCTGCTAGGATTTAGGGCGTTTAAGGTATCTCCTCCCATCTCTCTGAAATCACTTTACTGCCATGAGCACTGATTTGAGTCCCAGAGGGAATGATGTAAAGGAATTAGACCCACCTCAGAAAGTTCTCTCCCAAACAATAGGACTGTTTCAATAGCGTAAAGACAACTGCTTTGCCATTCAGAAGCATTTAAGACTGTGTTGTCTCACTTATGGTAACAATTTTGGCCAGAAATCCCAGACTACCCCCCTCTTCTTACAGAGCTTTCCATTACTGGAACTTTACTACAACACTAGCCACATTACAAACACTAATAGTCCCAAAAATGGACCCAGAGGTTTCACTTCTTACCATCCCCCTTCAGGTAGTCCCATGGTTGTTCTCAATAGAGCCTGCCCTTCCTGGGAAGTCTTCACCACACAGGCCACATTACTATTAATGATGGTCTTATACATGGATCTGAAGGATTCACTTCTTAACATTCCCTCCAGATATTTTACCCATTGGGCAGTGGCCCTGTGGATAGAGTGCCAGGTACTGGAGACAGGGAGATACGAGTTCAAAGCTGGCATCAGACACTTACTAGTAACCGTGCAAGTCACTTAACCCTGTTTGCTCAGTTTCCTCATCTGTAAAATGAGCTGGAGAAGGAAATCGCAAACATTTGCCAAGAAAAGCCCAAATGGGATCACAAAGAGTTGAATATGACTGAAAAAAAGTGACTAAACAACAACATTCTATCTATTGTTATTCTCAGCAGCAGATTAAGACTGTAGTGGAGAGATTAATGGTTTTACCTTCAGGACTAGAACCCAATATTCTTTTTAGCCTGGACCTGAGAATCCCTAAGGCTTCTTTCTATGCCCTGGGGAATGTTCAATCAATTTGAGTTTCTCAATCTGTTCCATCTCTATTCCAGGACTGGATAGGGACTCAGATATGCATCTTTGGTTTGAGAGCTCTGGCACTTTTACAACTGCTTAACCTATGAAAAGGGTAGCAATGTGGTACAGTGGATAAAATGCTAGGCATGGAATCAGGAAGACTCATCTCCCTGAATTCAAATCTGATGTCAGATACTTACCAGTTGTGTGACTCTAGGCAAGTCGCTTAACCATTTCCTTCAGTTTCCTCATCTGTAAAATGAACTGATGAACTGAAGAAGGAAATGACAAATCACCCCAGTATCTCTGCCAAGAAAGCCCCAAATTGGATTATAAAGAGTTGGACACAACTGAAACAATTGAACAATGGCCTATGGAAGAGGACCTCAAAGTGGAGGACACCAGACTGAACTTGCATATAACCCTTATATACTTCTGTTGGAATCTACCTTGGAAAGACCAGGGAGACCAAAGGGAAAAAGGAAAACTAAGAACAGTAGAACCACCACCCTCTATTGCTCTGTAGCTTCTCATTCACCCAAAAGTGACATTGATTAATAGCCAGAATTAGACTCCAAAATCAATTATCATTTATCAGTTCTGCACCAAAACCATAGAGTCAAGAAAAGGCCTAGCATGAGCATCAGGGAAAGGACTGCTGGGTGACCAGTAGGGAGAGGAAAGGTGGTTAGCCACTAAGGAGCGTAGCTGTGCTGTTACAAAGGTAGTAGTAGACAGAGCAACATGCCAGTGTTTCCACTGTTTGCAGGATTTGTGGCCATGACTGTCACTGGCTAGAAGACTTTCAGTTTGCTTAGGGGGTTTCCTTATTGGATCTTCTGGGATTAATCATCTTTTTTCCTGTTTCTTAATAAACTGTGTATTACTAAGGAGGATCCAAGTCAGAAGTATGGACCATCAGGGCTGAGAAAGGGATCTGGAGGAGTCATCCCAGCCATTCCCCTGGCCCCGGCCAGGTATTAGCTTCCTTATTCTTTCTATTTCTTAGGAATCTTGGGGAAGAGAAGTTTAGAGGCTCCTTGGGTCACTCATCCTAAGTCTTAGCTCCAGAGTTTCAGGAAAAGCTTAAAGTTTGCATGTTTCTTAGGTCTGCATAGAAAAAAGCTCAGTTTTGTCTATGCTGCCCAGCTACACAAATCTGAAATTTTTTTAATTAAGATTTTTGGCTGTGGAAAGTCATCTATGATTCTGACTCTAGAATCTTACTGTCAGGTGAATTTTCTTTTCTATTTGGAAAGGTATATAAATGTTTTCTATCCCATTCATCCTCCTCACCCAACCCTGAGTAGACTTAGAAACATCACAATCATAGAATCTCACTTTGGTAAGGACCCCCAAAGCTGTCAAATGCAATCCATAGCTGAATAATTGCCTCTACGTCAGATCCAACAAATGACTACACAATTTTCATCGAAAGACCTCTAGTAAGGAGGAATTCAGTATATCTTGTGTCATTCTATTCTAATTTGCAATAACTCTAATAACTAGCCAGTGCATCTAGGTGGCATAGTAGATAGAGTTCTGGGCCAGGAGTCAGGGGAACCTAAGTTCAAATCTGTCCCCAGATACTTCCTACCTGTATGACTTTGGGCAAGTCACTTAATCCTGTTTGCCTCAATTTCCTCATCTGTAAAATGAGTTGGAGAAGGAAATGGAAAACTGCTTCAGTATTTCTGCCAAGAAAACTCCAAATGTGGTGGTGAAGAATTAGACATGACTAATCAACAACAACTAATTGTTCAGAAATTTGTCCTTACATCTAGACTAAATCTGTCTCTGCATCATCTAACCATTGTTCCTAGTTCTGTCCTTTGGAAACAAACATAATACATAAAATTCCTCTTCTGCTTGACAGTCCTTTAAATACTTGAAGGCAGCTATGGTACCTCCTTTAGATCTTTTTTTTTTTTCCTTCCAGGCTAAATATCTCAGTTCTTTCAATTGATTTGTTTATTGTTTATGATCTCAAAGCCCTTCACTATCTTGGTCACCTGCCTCTGGATACTCTCCAGGTTAAAAATGTTCTTTACTTGTGACTTCCAGGACTTAACACCCTAAGACCCTACCCTGGGCACTCTTTTCTCCATGTATTCTTTTTCTTGATGATTTCATTTGTTCCTATGGGTACCACAGGAACATAATGCTACCTTTTTTTCACAGATGAGTCCTAAATCTGTATACAAAGTCCTACTCACATGACAGAATTCTAGTCCTTTATCACTGAATATTTGTTGATGACCTTTTATATTTAGTTCATGTAACCATTTGGGGCTTATCTTTAGCTTATCTTCTGTCAAATTATAAAATAGTGAGTCCTTTCCTCAGTAACTAGGGTCTTTAGGACCTCACTTTTTTTCATTATTACTCTTGAAAGTTTTGATCTTTTATTCCTTCATGTAAATTTCCTCATTATTTTCTAGCTCAATAAAATATTCTTATGGGTTTGATTGGTAGAGCACTGAATAAGCAAATTAATTTAATAGTATTATAATTTTATTTATGCTGGCTCAATCTACATGCCAACAATTAATGTTTCTCTGATTATTTAAGTCTGTCTTAATTTCCACAAAGAGTGTTTTATAATTGGATTCATATAGTTTCTGAGTGATTCTTGGTAGATATGCTCCCAAATAGTTTATAGCTTCTGTAATCATTTGAATGGAATGTCTCCTTCTAGTGCTTCCTGCTGGGCTTTTTTGGTAATATATAGGAATGCTGATGATTCATGTGGATTTATTTTATATTCTTCAACTTTGCTAAAAATATTGTTTCAATTAATTTTAGCTGACTTTCTAGAGTTCTCTAAGTACACCATCATATCTTCTATTAAAAGGAGATAATTTTGTTTATTCTTTGTCTATACTTATCCCTTCAGTTTCTTTTAATTATCTTATTGCTATAACCAGCATTCTAGTACTTATTCACATAGTAATGATGGTAAAGGGCATCCTTGCTTTATCTTGGCTATTACTGAAAAAGCTTCTAACTTTTCTCCATTATACATAATTGCTCTTAGATTTTGATAAATAATATTTATTATATTAAGGAAAGTTCCATTTGTTACTAATTTCTAGAATTTTAATAGACATAGTTATTTATTTTATCAAAAACTTTTCCTACATCTATTAATATAATCATGCTTTTTATTATCTATAATAACAGCTTATTATCTTATGTTGAATCAACTGTGCATTCTAAATATAAATTGAACACTCATGGTGCATAATTTTTCTAATATGGTGTTATAGTTCACCTGCTAATATTTTATGAAAAAATTTCATGTCAATGCACATTAGTACTATTTCTCTATAATTTGTCTCTCCATAGTTTAAGTACCAAGACTGTCTATTTTTCATAGGAAAAACCTAACCTCTGGAAAGTAAGGCATGTACATCTATTGGGGAAATGGCTAAAGAAATTGTGGCAAATGAATATAATGGAATACTCTTGAGTGATAAAAAATTAGGGAAAAGGTGATTTAAAAGAGACTTGGAGAGGCAGCTAGGTGGAGCAGTGGATAGCATACCAGCCCTAAAGTTAGGAGGACTTGAGTTCAAATCTGACCTCAGACCAAACACTCGACACTTACCAGCTGTGTGACCCTGGGCAAGTCACTTAACCCCAATTGCCTGGAAAAAAAAATGCCTGAATGAAGAGACATCTGGAGAGAACTAAGTTTAATTTTTATTCTGTGGAAAAGATATATTGTGGAGAAGATATCTTGAAGAGAATTCTTGAGAGACTTTGTCTTGAGAAAACTAAAGGGTGGAATTATGGTTCATGTATCTATGGACGAGTCAGGGGTTGCAACTGATGGTTAGAGGTGACTCTGATGATGATCTTTGTCCCAAATGATTCACTGTTAAAATATTTATCTATATATGCACTGTTTGTTGCACTCTTAATAAATTATATAGGCAACAACATGGATATATTTAATTCTGTGAGAATAGAGGGTTAAGATTGAAAGAGGGGCAGCAAAAGCTAACTGGCAAAAGAGATTTTTTTCTAATTTATTTATAAACTATAATAGGAGCTCTGAGTTAATTAGCTGTTAAGAGAGATTATGAATTTCTATTAATTTTCAGGACATATCAGAGCATGTCATTTGATTACATTAGAACCCAGCTAGAGAATTAATAAGGAAATAAGGCAGAAGTTTTAGGGACTAGAGAAAGGTGAAAGTTAGTGTGGTTGTCAATACCCACATAAAATATACATGGGAGTCCTGTCCTAATGCTTGTTATACTGCTTTGTAACTCTGCATGACAATCTTAATGTTGATATGCAGTTTCAGCAGCCACCTCTTTCTTAAATTAATATAGCCACAAATTGATACTTTCCATTATGTTAGATTGGTTTTAAATTCAACTTCTGGTACATCCCAGCTCATAAATATTTCATTCTAAAATCATTCAGTTTATTGTAGCTCAGTAGATTGTGACTAAAACGCATTAGCTTATTCATCTTATAAGTATAAGAAGGTCCATGTTCCTGACCTTCCTGCCTTAGAATTCTATATAAGACTTGAACAAGTGATGATATTAGCAAATAATACCCATGGGAGGCTAGCAGATGAGATGTAGGGTTTTCAGAAAGAGACCAATCAATTGATTAACTTTTAAAGTACCTACTATGTGCCAGGCACTGTGCTAAGCATTGGGATACAAAAAGAGGCCAAGATAAACCTTGCCCTCAAGGAGCTTGCAATCTAATAGAGGAGACAACATGCAAATAAATATATACAAAATAAGCTGTATACCAGATAAATAGGAAATAACTAACAGAGAGAAGACTCTAGAATCAAGAGGGGTTAGGGAAGACTTCTAGTAAAATATGAGATTTTGGTTGAGACTTAAAGGAAGCCAGGGAGGTCAGTAGATAGAGTGGAGAAGAGAGAGCATTCCAGGCATGGGGGACAGCCAGAAAAAATGTCTGAATCTGAGAGATGGAGTACCTTATTTGTAGAATAGCAGGAGGCCAGTGTCACTGGATCAAAGAGTATGTGTTGGGGAGTAAGATGTAGGAAGACTGGAAAGGTAGAAGGGGGGGGTAAGATTTAGGATTTTGAATGCCAAACAGAGCATTTTGTATTTGATCTTGGAGATAATAGGGACCCACTGGAAGAGTGTGACCATGGGTTGGGGATAGATGGGAGGCATGACATGATTAGATCTGTACTTTGAGAAAATCATTTTAGTAGCTGAAAAATAGGATTGGATGGATTGGAGTAAGGAGAGATTTGAGGCAGCATATTACACTATTCCAAATAGGAGGTGATGAGTGGCAGCTCTGTCAGAGGAGGGAAGGGGACATACTTGAGAGATGTTGCGAAGGTGACATCAGCTTTGGCAACAGATTGGATATGGGGGGGTGAGGACTTAAAAATGACTCCTGGGTTGTGAACCTGAAGGACTTAGAGGACTAGAGGACCTTCCTTATTACTCTACAGTAATAAGGAAGGTAGAAGGTGGGAAGGACTTGGGGAGGATAATGAGTTCTGTTTTAGATATATTGAGTTTGAGATGTCTACTGGACATCCAGTTTGAGGTGTCTAAAAGGCAATTGGGGATGTGAGATTGGATGTCAATCAAGAGACTGGGAGCAAGATAGGAAGATCTGAGAATCAACAGCATAGAGATGGTAAGTGGATAGAGCACTGGACCTGGAGCCAGGAAGAAATGAGTTCAAATCTGGCCTCAGATACTTACGGGCCATGTGACCCTTGAGTAAATTATTTAACTTCTGCTTGCCTCAGTTTCCTCATATGTAAAAATGGAGATAATAATAGTACTTAGCTCCTGAGGTTATTATGAGAATCAAATGATATAATAATTGTAAAGTGCTTAACATAATTTCTGACATATAACAAACTATATAAATGTTATTGTTATTATTATTATTACTGGAGAAGAGAAGAGGGCCCAGGACTGAACCTTGAGGGACACTGGTGGCTAGAAAGCATGAACTGAAAGAGGATCTAGCAAAGGAATTCAATAAGGAGCACTCATGTAGGATGAGAACCAGTAGAGGGTTGTGTCTTGAAGAAGAGTGAGCAACAGTGTCAAAAGCTGCATAGAGGTCAAGAAGAATGAGGATAGAGAAAAGGTCATTGAATTTGTCAACTAAAAGAGGAGATGTGTGCTTTTTAACTCAAGAAAGAGAGGAGCAGAAAAATTAGCCACAGAGATACAGACTATGCATCTTCTCATACTGAGGCTGGTAAACATTGAGGAATTCTCCCATCTGTGCAGATTCTAGACTGTTGGGCATTGATGTGGCTATACTTTGTTAGTCTTTTGATGTTTCACCCTTTCTGCGGCAGGAAATAACACCTGTAAAATAGTGTGTGGAGTCCTGAGGTCTCACAGCTTCCAGGCTAGCCTGACATGGGGGTATGGAATTCCAAGCAGCAGTGCCTGAATTGCTCTTGAGTCTTTTCTGATAAATAGCTTCCCCAGTCCCTCCATTTTGGACAGGGACAGGGACAGGAGTCACAACAGGCCCCAATGAACCTAATTTATGCCCCAGAAATCTTTCATGGGTTCTTTATACTTACACTTACTGGAACCCACAAAGCAATAACAGTGAAGATTGAAGACATGAAGTACATTCTTTGTCCAACTAATTCCAGGTGACAATTATAGTCCAGTCATTTTATGAAGGACACATAGCATATCTGTGCGTAAGGCTTCTGTGAACTGAGTGGACTATCCACATTTGGATTACAATATAATGAGTCTATAGTTTTTTGGAGAAGTTACAAGGTGTTAGTGAGAAGATAGACACCATAGCTCTCATTTGTCTGTATCTGGTAAACATCTCCAGAGTTTCAGCACTGGGTGACTACCCATGCTTCCTCTATGGAAGCATACCAAAAGATAAAATATTGAGCAGAAAACATTACAAAAGCACTGAAACCTCTATTTTAAAGGTGGGTAGAGAAATTTGACTTTGAAGATTATCCAGTGGTTGAGGAAAGGAAAGACTGTGGGGTTTTGTTGTAGGAATGGGATATTGGTTACTTCATGGAACACAAAACTCACCTCAATGTCTTGGGAACAATTTTTTTTATGACTGGTATTGGGAACTTGCTTGTACCTAAGATGGAGGACATGAAGAACTACCTAAAGGAGTTGCTAATTGATAGCATCATCCCAGAGTCCCATAGTGGTGGTACAGAAAAAGATCAGTTAAGAGTGTGGTGTTCATGGAATGAATAAGATAATTATGATATCATTTCATGTGCTCACAATGATATGGACTATCTGCCAAAGAGCTAAGTATTTTTAGTGTTTAATTTGTACAATGAGCACTATCACATCCCCATGTCAGAAGTAAGATGAGGAGAAGATGGTCTTCATCAGCCCAGTAAGATTATAGCCATTTAATGACATACCCCAAAAGATTTCTTTCGTAAATGATTTTCATGCCCCAAAAGTTTTTGATGGCTCATAGAGGTATATATTTAAGGCTAATATAGAGGCAGCTAGATAGCACAATGGATAGAGTGCTGGACTTAGAATCAGGAATATCTGGATGCGAATTTGACCTCAGATACCTCCTATGTGATCCTGGCCAAGTTACTTAACCTCTTTTAGCTACAGTTTCCTTGACTATAACATTAGGATAATAATAGCACCTATCTTCCAGGTTGTTGAGAGAACCAAAGGAAATATTATTTGGAGAGCACTTAACACAATGTTTGGCAGATAGTAGGCACTTAATAAATGCTTATTCCCTTTCCTTCCCCCACCATAGGAAAAAAATGATGCCACCTTCAATTCTCATGTAACCCTGAGACTTTATGTGAAGGGGGGTGGAGGTGGGGTAGGGAGCTGGTCCTCCCTTCACCCTGGCTGCATGGAAATCACTCTCATGAGAGAGCTTTAGTCTATATCTGTGACTTCTTTTTTGTGTTTCTTTTGCTAATTGTAGGAGAAAAAGAAGTGATCCTGAAATGGACATTTCTAACCTTTGAGTTCACCTTGTGATTTCAAGAGGTCTTGAAATCCTTGGTTCTCAGTTGGTATAGGAGTTGCCCTCTCTACATACACTACAGTATTTTTTAGAGGAGATAGCCACCAAGTAGAGGATAAACCCAACCCCTTCCTAGGTTGCCAGAAGACATAGACTTGGAAGGAATTTGTTTAGACAATGCAAAGTTGAGGTGAAATGTAAAATACTGATGTAGATGTCCTACAAATTCCTCCATGTTCTTATGTTTAAGTCTCAACTTCTCAGGTTAGGCTATAATAAACATTTGTTAAGTACCTACTACGGGCCAGTTATTCTGCTAAGTGCTGGGAATGCAAACATGAAAAAAAAGAGAGTCTTTGCCCTTAAGGAACTTAAAATCTAATGAGGGAGGGAAATAATACAAAAAAGGAAAGCTGAAAAGGGTGGAGGGAGTGCCACAATATAGCCAGTGTGGAGACTTGATCAAGGTGATGATGGAGTTGAAACCAAGCAGAGCAGCTTGAGGCAAATGAAGAGATGACTCACATTCTGAATCCTACATAAAGGGAGGCTATGGGAAGAAGTTTTTGCTTTGCCCTCCAGCTCTCTAATCAGAAAGGTAGAAGCCACTGAAGGTATTGATGAGGTATGAGTAGCAAAGTTGAAGCTATCTCCATAATGTTGAGGTTCCTGGTGATGAAACTATATAGTAAAGACCTGGGCAGGGCATGATGAAGATGATAATGAAGTTGAAATCAAGCACAGCAGTTGATGGTAAATGAATACATAACAGTATTTGAATGTGTAACAGAAATTATAAATGATTACTCCTGCTTCTTTAAATATATGCATGTGCAAATCTTTTGTGGTCAGCATTTCTTTTGTGTGGAGGAAACAACTAGCCATCCATGCCCAACAAAAGGGGAGAAAAAAGCAGAAAAGATATTCAATGGTCATGTTTGAGCTATGCCAATATAATAAAAATGAGAATATTATCTAAATTAATTTATAAATTTCATGCTGTAAGAATCAAATTACCAAAGGGATACTTTGTACTTAGAACAGGAACTGAATTCATGATTCAATTGGCATAGGAAACTTCCACATGAGGGAACTTCCTCTACAGACATATGTCCACATCTTCTATTCAGTTTAGGGTCTTAGGGAATTGCCTATGCTTGCTTCTAAGAGGTTAAGCCTAGGATCGCATAGATATTATGCATTAAGACTAGATAACCCCACCTTGCGCAAGAGTTTTTCCCCAGTATTCTTGCTGTTACTAGCACCATTAGCAGATTTTCCTGGTTCTGCTTCTGGTTTTCTATTCCACTATTGCATGTCACTTCTCATATTTTATATTTATAAGCAAAATAATAAAGATAATTCAGAAGGAAAAAAGCTCTAGAATCTCAAAGGAAGTAATATGCAAAAGTTTGAATGAAGGGAGCATAGCATTACCATACTTCAAAGAATATTATAAACTCTAATCATCAAGGCCATTTTTTTAGTGTTTAAAAAAAGAGCAACAACTGAAAATTTAGGTCAGTAGAACAGACTAGATAAACAAGAAATATAAATAATTAAAAAAAGGTTTGATAAACCCAAGAACATAAATTATTGAGGGAATTATTGACAAAACCTATTGTGGAAACTTGAGAGCAATTTTTATAAGTCAGGTTTACACTAACATCATATATCAAATGCTGCAATACATTCAAAATGTATTTGTGACCTTAATATAAAAAGTTATGCCACATAAAATTAGAATAGAATGAAAAGAGGTACCTTTCACAACTATATCTAGTGGAATAATTCTTTACTAAATCAGGGCTAGAGGATATAAAACAAATAATCTTGACTATGTAAAATTAAAATTCTTTTCTGTGAAAAAGCTCAATTAAGAGAATTAGAGGAGAAATCTGAGAATGTTAAAAAAAAACAGCTTGGTGGTACAGTGGATAGATTGGACGTGGAGTCAGGAAGACATCAGTTCAAATCTCAATTCAGACTGTTCCTAGCTGTATGACCCCAGGCAAGTTACTTAACCTTTTTCAGTCTTAGTTTTCTCATTTCTAAAATATAATAATAAAATAATAATGTTATATAAATATGTTTAAATATAATATATAATTTAAATATAATATAATATAAAAATACAAAAAATAATAATAAAATAAAAGCAATTATCTCACGGGATTGTTGTGAGTATCAAATGAGATAAATGATATAAAACACTTCACAAATCAAAGTGGTACATAAATGTTAGAGCACTGAGAGGAATTTAGTCACTCCCAATCTATTATGAGAATCTGGGCTTGAAGTGTAGTTGAAGATTTTTAAAAGAAAAGTTTTGACAGACACTCACCATCTATGGTTCCAACAAAAGAGTGGGAAATATGTTGATGACCCCCAGGGATGTTGATCTGAGACAATATTCCTTTTAAGGAAGAAGCCCCATCAGCAAATGACAGTTCCAGCAAATGGTAGCAGGACTTCATCAGAGAAGTAGCAAAAAGGTGCATCAGAGGTGAAATGGAATGAGAGGGATACATAATTGGTTTCTTGGAGATTGAACTGAAAGAAGAGTTCCACCTGGGTTGAAATCTAACCCCTTCTTTTCTTTCCAGTCTTGTTTCTGCTTTACTCTCCTCCATGTTAAATAGTCCTACTTGCAATTCCTTGAACATGACACTCTATCTCCCATTTCAAGGTCATTGCACTTCGCTATTCATCATGCCTGGAATGCTCTCTCTACTTACCCTCATACTTGTTTTCACTGGCTTCCTTAAAATTCTCAATTTAAACCCCACCTCGTGCAGGAGGTTTTCCCCAGTCTCCTTGCTATTATTAGCACCATCTGCTTTGAGATTATCTCTCTTCTACTATGTTCCTAGTTATTTTCATGTTTTCTCCTACTTCAGAATAAGAACTCTTTGAGGGAAGGGGACTATCTTACTCTTCTTTGTATCTCCTGCACTAAGCACAAATAATCTTGACTATAAAATTAAAAGTCTTTTGTATGAAAAGGCTTAATTAAGAGAATTAGAGGAGAAATCTGAGAATATTTAAAAAATAGCTTGGGGGTGCAGTGGATAGAATGGACTCAGAGTCAGGGAGACGTGAGTTCAAATCTTACTTCAGACACTTACAAACTATGACGTAGGACAAATTACTTAACCTTTAACAGCCTTACTCAAAGTAATCACTTACTAAGTACTTTTTAATTCACTGATTTAAGGTTCAAATCCAGGCATTACTTCACTTGAAAGTCAGCCCTCTCTCTACAAAAAGTTTACCCTCAGTCATAGCAAATATTATTACAAAGAAGTTGTGGAAGTCATAGTGTTTGGGGAACTCCTATTTGGCAATTGAATTGGCACAAATCCCAGGTTTCCCCAAGGGTTTTCTTTTGAACTATGGATGAGTCTTTTGTGTATCCAAACACTTATCATTAGCAACCCTACTTCCTCAGAGAATACCCAAAATTCTTGTAGCAAAACCCTCAGGAAAGCTTTGAGTAGAAGCCACAAGCAGATCAGAGTGAAAATTTTGGGAAATGAGAAAAAGAGGGTAGGCATATGGTTTGGGGATCTTCCTGAAAAGATGGCAAGGAATCCTCCCACACTCCATCCAATTTCAAGTCATGGCTGTTAAATATGATGCTGAATGCAAAACACAAGCCTGGGCTTTGAATTCAGAGGTTTTTACTACTTTTCCCCTGAATCACTAAAACCACAGCTTGACTGTTCCACAAAGAGTTCCTTGACAGAGAAAAGTGGTTTATTGAGAGGCAGTTAGGGTATAAGGGCCCAAGAAATGTGCTTGAACATCATGGGTAGCAAGGGCACACTTAACCAATGGGATTGAGAACCCTCTGTGGTCCGGAGCAGGACAGAGAGGTCCCTGCAGAGAAAACTGTGGTGGGCAACCAAGACATGTCTAGGAAACAAAGGACCTGGATTACAGTTACAGTTCTTTTAATAACTATTTGTTATTGGCAAGTAAACCTTTCTAGGCTTGAATTTCCTAATTAAAATGAGAGGATTGGATAAATGATCTTTAAAGCTCTTCCAGAACTGATGGTCTAAGTTTCTAAGCAGAGTTAGGGTTGGGATATTTGCTTCTTCCCTCTTTGTTTCCCATTTGAACACTTGGAATTTGGATTTCCGTTTGGAAAATAAAAAAAAAATCTACAGCAAAAAGTGTGCATGATGACAGATAGCATTGGTCATTTGGGGAGGATAAAGAAGGAGAGAAGAGGAAGGCCCTAGAGAGGAATATAAATAACAACTAAGGGAGAAAAGGACTTTTGAGGTTTTCTTGCCCTTATCTACCACCAGAGGGATGACTTTAGAAAAGTAGTGGATTCTAGAGAAACAGAGCCATAACTAAGTCAGGGAATCTAGGGCTTGCCCCAAGAGCTGACATTTGGTGGGGTGCTTTTTCATTGCATCATAGGCACTGCTGGGTCCCCAATGTGGTCCACAAACTGCTGATTTTGTGCCTTGCCTTGGATTGTGGATACAGAATGGAAATGAAAAGTGGAGCTCCTTGGGCTAAGCATCTGGCTTGAGCTGGCTATCAGATTCTAAGAAACAATTTTAATCACTGTCACAGACAATGAAATTTCTTTATATTGCTCAAGCTAAGAAGATTTAGTCTGAAACCTTGTTCTTATCTCTGATGATGCGACACAATCCTTGCCTCCAAGCAGTTTACAATTTAATGAAGGAAGGGATAAGCAATGCAATGTGTACAAAATGAAGACAGGAACTGGACCCATGATTTCATTGGAATAAACTCCTCGAAGATGAGCAAGTTCACTCTACTAACACAGGTCAGCATCTTCTCTGCATTTTATAGTCTGAAAGGTTAAGTAAGTGGCCCAAGGTTTCACACTCAGCATGTTTCAGAGGTGAGACTTGAACTCAAGTCTTTCTGGCTTTG
Source organism: Vombatus ursinus (assembly GCF_900497805.2). Lineage (NCBI taxonomy): Eukaryota > Metazoa > Chordata > Mammalia > Diprotodontia > Vombatidae > Vombatus > Vombatus ursinus. The sequence continues at coordinate 260,926 of NW_020954616.1, read as the reverse complement.
AAGTTAGTTGTCTATTCATTATTCCATATTGCCTCCATACAAATTAAATATGACAAATGATCCCTCCGAGCTCTAAATCCTATGGTTATTAACATAATAGAAAAAGAAAGGTGTACTGTAATTTTAAAAAAAGTAGATTTCTAAAGGTGCAAAAGTTTGGGTAAAATCCTGTGGACAAATTCTACAGGGAGATTTTCAGCTCAGGAGGATGGGGAAAATTTCAAGAAAGAAAATTTAAAGACACAAAGGGGAAAAATTCCAATGAGGAGTAAAAATGAGAGTTGTCTAAAGACGCTGATATGAATGCACAGAGAACTTGACAGTCAATTAAACAGTTTTTTACTATTATCCTCACTTTATTTTTTAAAATTATTTATTTATTTATTTTTAGTTTTCAACATTCACTTTTATAAGATTTTTGAGTTTTAAATTTTCTCCCCTTCCCTCCCCCTCCCCTTTAAATTTTTTCCCTCCCCTTCCCCCAAGACAGTGTGCAATCTGATACAGGCCATATGTGTACAATTGTATTAAACATATTTCCACATTTCAATTTAAATTTTCATAAAGAAAGATCCAGAAGATGGAAACGAGGAGAGGAAACAGTATGAAGACAAAAGCATGGCATACCGCTAAGAACTGCATCACAAATGCTGAAGCTCAGAATGAGATGAGATTGGTGAGAAAACCAAAAGATCACAATTTTTTTTTCTTAGCTATATTGGGGAAAAGATTTGTGTCAAAAAAAAGAGATAGGATCATTGCTTTGGTGGCTAGGTAGATGATAAGTGATAACAGAAAGTAGAGGTACTCAATTGTCATGATTGAAATTAAGGTAGACTGAGTCACAGAGTTTCAAGCACATTCAATTTATTGGTAAGGCTAGCAATTACCAATGAAATGGGTCTCTCAATTCCTTAGTTAGTCAGAAGACCATAAGGTAGGACTCACTAGTCTTCATATGGTTTTGGGAAGTACAAGAGAACAAAGAATTGGAAGGATAAAACAATATGATTGATTACAAAATTTGAAGTATCATAGGTGATGGAAAACAATGTGATTGGATGGAAGTCAGGAATGCAGGGCTAGCAACAACCTTTCCTTCCATCTTGTTGCTATAGAAAGCCCATTGGTGGTGTCCACCTGCACGGCTAGTTAGAGTCACAATGTTAACAGTCCAAACTTTCTTGAAGGACGGTGTTGCAGAGATAACAGACTTCCTGGCACCCACTGCATCTTGCAAGGTTGTTAGTGATATAACAGATTTCCTTTAATTGTACATGGGCAGTAAGATTTATAGAGACAATATATTTCTTTGAATTAAGGTGATTTATGGGACAACCTAGCTCAGAGAGGAAAGCTGAACTTCTGAACTTAACTCAGAGACAAAGAAACATGGCTTATGCAATTTTACAACATGCTGGGGGTGATATAGAGTAGAATCAATTACAAAATGGAACCAGAATCAATTTGGTTTTCTCACAATTCTTATTTAGCTACTGTTTTCTCTATAAAGAGAATATGTGACTTTTGAATGATAAAGGATCAGAAAAAAATGATCAATAGGGAACTGATTTCCAAGAAAATGAATTCAAATCATCTGACCAGATGATCTCTATTTCCAGGTCCAGAAAAAAAACTGGTAGACATATAAAAAGATAAACCTAAATAGTATAAATTTAAAATATTAAACTTAGTTTCAAAAATTTGACTTCACAAGTACAAGATAATGGAGCCATGGTTAGCAGTTTCTCTGAAAAACATCTAGGGGTTTTAGTGGACAGCTTGGCTAATATGTACCAATATATAATATGTCAGCCAAGAAAGTTAATGTGTTCTGGCTCCATTAAAAGAGGCAAATAGTCCTTTTCCAGGACTATGAAAATGATAACCTTGCTATCCTATGCTCTGGCCAGCCCACATCTAGAGTTTTGTGCTCAGTTCTTGGCACCACGCTTTAATGTAACAGGTATGTGGGAGTGGCTACCCACATTGTAGCACCTCATACCCTCACAAAGAGCATGTGGACAACTACTCACTCTCTGGGTTGTCTCATTCACTCCAACTTGCTCTTACACTGGCATGTATAATTTCTCATTGGAGGACCTTTACCTCATGGTTAAACTCAAACTCTCTCCAAGTCTTAAGGATAATCCTGTTGTGGGGAAGTATATTCACTCTTCCTCTTCCCCACCCCACACACAGTAGGATGCTGCTTACTCTGATTTAGGATAAAAAGTTCCTCATGGCTCCCTACTTAATTTACAATTGCTCAGCTATTCCTAACCAGAATCAGTTTATAGGCTACCCTTATAGTGAACTTCCAAGGGCTCTTTGGGTTTGGAGACTCTCAACCCCAAGACTCTTTTGGTTTCCCTTCCAGAAGAATGTGAGAGGAATAAACTCCAAATCCAGGGAGTACAGTCATTGTCTCCATTCTGCCTGTCTACATTTCTGCCTTTAGTGAGTATATGTGATTGGAAAATCATATTTGAGGTCACCCTAAAGAGGTCTGAAAGAAAAATCTGGATGACTACCAGTAGGGAAGGTTTTAGAAGGAATGCTTCATTAGGTATACATTACACTAGATGACCATTGAGGTCTTTTCCAACTCTTAAATTCTATGAATCTGTAACCCCTTTGATTTTAATTATACTGCCATTTTGTGAGTATATTACTTTCTTTTACTTAGAGTGGGAAAATCCCTTTCAACTCTTTTTTTCTGCTCCTATGATCTCAGTTGTGGAATGAATATTACAACCCCGGGAACTTCATTTACTAAGACTGATGGAACAGGGTGGAGCTAATGAATTCTTGTCCTAAATTCCTACCAGTGACAATCTTATTGCTCTTTCAATATTAGAAAGGACAAACTGAAGGATGTCAATAGGAGGACACGCAGAATGATTAGGGACTGGAGATTATGCCAAAGGGATTAGATTGAAGGAATTAGGGATACTTAGCCTAGAAAAAAGAGACTGGGTGCTTGTGCTGGTAGTAGTGGGGAACATGATAATTATCTTCAAGTTTTTCAAAGGTTATGCTTACTCTGTTTGGCCTCAAAGGAAAGAATTAAGAACAATGGGCTGTTGGGAAAAGGCATGATTTTAAGTGAATCTAAGGGAGAATTTTCCCAACAACTAGAGCCGTCCCAAAGTGGAATAGATTGCCTTAGAAGATGGTGGATTTCCTCTAAGTAGAGGTCTTCAAGCTAAGTAAGTGACCATTTTTAGTGATATTGAGTAGATATCTGTTTAGTCATGGGTTAGACCGGATGATCTCTTAAATTTTTCCCAACTATGGGATTCTGTTATCCTCTGAGAAAATTGTATGGCTTAATTGAGTGGTACAGCTAGAGAATCTCAGAGAATAAATCGATCAACAAGCATTTATTGAGGGTATTTCTAACCTTAGATGTGCCAACCAAGGTGCTAAGAACTGGGGATATGAAGACAAAAGTGAAACACTCCTTGCTCTCAAGCTTATATTCTAATGGGTATAAAACATGTACCTATAAAGTGCACCGAAGGGACTAGCCGAAGACAGCCCCATCCTTAGAGCATGAACAATATGCTTCGCCTAAAATCAATTCACATGGAGGTTGGTGAGCTTGCTTCTGGACATGAATATTGAAGGGATCCTTTCTCTAATTCATAGCATATGCAAGTATGCTATGACTATCACTATTAGTTTACTATTAGGTGACACAGTGGATAGACAGCACCAGCCTTGGACTCAGGAGGACCTGAGTTCAAATCTGGCCTCAGACACTTACTAGCTGTGTGACCCTGGGCAAGTCACTTAACCCCAATTGCCTTAAAAAAATACTATTAGTTTACTGTGTGGGGATGAAAAGCCTTAAAAAATAGTTACTAAGTCAGAACTGGATATACATACAAAAGACATGAACAGACTAAAGATTTATTTTTCCTTGGTGATTTTTAAGTGAGGAGGAATAAATTCTATGGACCTTCAAGTAGGGAAAGAGGTAGCATAAATGTCAACATGAAAGCACTGCTCTAACTACCTTATCTCCCCAGGGCTGCCATGTGGCTGTGAATGAATGACATCTTTTTCCTTCTGTCCCTGTTGTGTCTATTCTTTATTGATTTTAGGTGAGTGAGTATCAGAGACAGAACAGAAAAGATTATGACCTCATAAGCTTCACAGATTGAAAAGGCAACTAAAGATTCAGCAACTGAACTCCATAACAGAGAAGAGCTCCTTCAGTTGAATACGACAAGGGGTCTTGTCTGAGGTATGACCTGTTTGACCCAGCCAGCCCTGTAGTAAATCATCCCAGCAGCCTATATCCTGTTTCCTGAAAGCAAGGAAGCAACATGTCCATATGTTATGCCACCCCTGGAAGGGAACATGGTAGGGGAAATGCTGGTAGTCACCACTTTAATTTTGAGTCCATTTCCCCAGAGATTGGGTGGTTATGTAAAAGAGAAAACAAATCCTGGTTTTGCAGGAAAAATTTCTGAACTTCTGTCCTTCCTATATTTACTTAGTAAATATCTCATAGTAAAAGCTAATTGATGTTAATTGGTTAGTTGAATTTGAGGAGAGCACAATGGGTCAAAATATTATTAGACAATAATCAAATGCACTTATATTGTATTTTGTATATATTCCTGTAGCATACAAACACTAGGCTCATTCTCCCAACCCCCACTCACACTGGTAGGTTAGGTCACTCGAAGAAAGCTGGGTTACTTCTTCTCCCAGGGTTCTAGGGATAACCCTGAGAGGCTGGAGAAGAGGAGTGAGATGATATTAGGTTAGATGACATTAAGGAGAGGAGCTTTTTTTTTTTTATTTGCCCTGCCATAATCTAGTACAGATGGTTTCAGGGAATTCTGAAAGCCATCTTACAACAAACACAATAGCAACTCCAATTTCTATAACAACCCTGGGAAGTAAATAGTACAAGTATTCACCCCATTTCACAGCTGAGAAACATAAGGCTTAAGGAGGTTAAGTGACTTGTCCAAGTTGACAGGTGGTCATTGGATCTGGTCTCTAGGGTCTCTACTCTGAATCCATTGCTTTTTCAACATCACCTTGCTGTATTTTCTCTTATGAAAGTCATTGGTGTCCCAGACACTTTGGTTATGGCTTTACAGTGGGCTTTATTTTATCACAGTCTCACCCCAAAACCTACCTCAGTGCCTAGGGCAGGTCTCTTCACTCTGGAACATCTACAGACCCCTTCACTTTTGTCTTCATATCCTCAGTTCTTGGCACATTTCCTAGAACATAGTAGGCCCTCAATAAGTGCTTATTAACTGATTCTCTGAGGTTTTCTGGCTGTACCATCCCATTAGGCCACACAATGACCTTCTCATCCTGGAACATCCCTTTGTCATAGCAGCTCCCTTCTCTCATTGTTGAGTCACTCCCAGGGTCTACATTTTGGGAAGGGGCTCAGACTAGCTAACCTTCATTACTTTACAGACTCCAATACTGTGCCTCAGCTGCAGTCTCACTCTGGAACTTTCCTCAGTTCTTGGGAACTCTTTACCCTGGAAAATCCATCCACCCCTTCAATCTGCTTATCTTGGATTATACTTTGTCGTGCTGCCCACTTTTTCCCATTGGTGAGTTCCTTCTGGAGCTTCCACTTTGGGGAGGGGCTTAGGCTCATCAGACTTTATTTCTCTTCTCTATTTTTGACTTTCTGAAATTTGATGCTGTCCCCCTGTGCAAATACTCTCTTCTCTTTTGTGTGTTATCTTCTCCCACTAGAACGTAATACCCTTGAGGAAAGGGACTATTTTTCTTTTTGTTTGTATTTTTATCTCCTGTGCTTAGCACAGTGCCTGATACATAGTAATTGTTCAATAAAAGGGCTTGAAACAACTGTCTACTATTCCAGGCAGTTTTCCTCATTCAGATTGTTAATGTATTACTGACATTTTTAAAAGTTGCCTAGGACCCTCTGAAGGCACACACACACACACACACACACACACACACACACACACACACACA
>NW_020954616.1:222511-254922 GCF_900497805.2 Vombatus ursinus | reverse complement strand
CACACACACACACACACACACACACACACACACACACACACACACACACTCTGGGGCTTGATCTAAGACTAACTGGATTTCCATTTGAATAAATCATTAAAATATTTATAGGAAAGAGGCTAAAGTGTGAGGAAGTTCAATGTAGGCACTGGAATAAATTGATCCATTCTTATTGTTCTAGAGATGAGAAAGGAAGGACCCTCTCACAGGCTGCTATGGCCCCAAGCCCCTATTGTCTTCTCTGGTTGGCTATCTAGGACACAGGATAGGCAACTATTCTCTGCCTCTCTGAAGTATACCTCCAGGGACTCACATCTTTTCTTTATTCCTTAATTTCCCTATTTTATCACTTCTTTGCATGGAATTAATGGATAGGCTTCTGATCTCTCACCAGAAGAGCAGGGCAGTCATAGGAGTAGTTGGTTTAGCATTTAAATGTTTCCCTTTAAGGGGTTCCTTGTAACATTGACCAGGGGCAGCAGCAGGACCTGCACTGGTAGAAAGAGCTTTTCCTTGTGATGTAGAGGGTATGAAGGACAGTCTCAGTTCTGTGGAGTATAAAGACCCCATTCGAGGTTAGTCCTTCTGCTCATGTTTATTTAAGGTCTTATCTTGGGTCTAGAATTATGTGTACATATGTATATACACATGTTGGTAACTAGTTGGCACAGTAGAGTGCCAGACCTGAAGTCCAAAAGACTCATCTTCCTGAGTTCAAATCTGGTCTCAGACATGTACTAGCTGTGTGACCCTGGGCAAGTCACTTAACCCTGTTTGCCTCAGTTTCTTAATCTGTAAAAAGAGCTAGAGAAGGAAATGGCAAACCACTCCAAGTATCTTTGCCAAGAAAACCCCAAATTGGATCATGAAGAGTCGGACACGACTGAAACGACTCAACAACAAGAAATATACACATATGCACATATATGAACATATGTACACCTATGTTGGGTACATGTGCATATACATATGTCTGTGCATTATGCACACACAAATATATTTATATGCACATGCAACATAAAACAATATATGTGCTTATGTATGAAACTCCATACACATGATAGATCACATTATTTGTGTAGATAGATAACATAGATAAATGCATAGATATGATTGAATCTTTCTGCTTATAGACCTTCCTTTTTATGTAGCACTGGTGCTTACCTAGGGTAATACTAGAGTTCCTCCCTTGATTGTGAGACTTCCATATGGCATTAATGTCTGCTCCTTCCTCGCCTCATGCTGTGTCTGTGCTGAATCTCTCATCTCTCCACAGGGATCAAAACCTGTTCCCAAGTCTATACTCCCTACTTTCATTAATCATGCCAGACATCACTAAACTGATGAATTCTGGAACTGCATCTCTTTTCTCCATAGCGGCACTATCTGGGCAGGGAGCCAGGGAACCCAGAGGCACACTATGAACAAAAGGAGGGAAGAGAGTTTTTTTGAACTCAGTGTCCCAGTTCTGAGATGGAAAAAAATGTCATTTAAACCTTACTGGGAGTCTCTGTCACCTAAGTGAAAGCTATATCCTGGAATGATCCAAGAGAATTTGCAGCTGATCTATATAAGGACTGGGGAGCCTTCTCATTAAGGAAGTTGTTTGTGATATTATTAGATTAAAAATAAGAAAACAAAACAAGGCAAAAAAGCAACTTAATTATTTAGTACTATTACAAAATAACATGAAAAGCTTGAAACACTCGAAAGGGATGGGAGAATGGGGGGATAAGTGTATGGACTAAAAAGTGATTTTTGACCCATGTGGTGCCCTACCCTGCAGGGGGAAGGCGTGGGGAGAGAGTTGTTGCTTAAGATAGAGGATTGACTAGGTAACTTCCATGTATGATGATGTAGCTTGAGATAGTTCAGGAAGTTTTCCTAAATGCAGAAACACCTACCTCCTATCTTGATCCAAATTCCTTTTAATTCAGTCTAAGGTTTAAATGTAATATCATTAGCATAGAATATTTCTGAAATTTTTTATTAATTGTCTTATGACCAAGAAAAATCATTAAATATAGCTCCTGTCCCATTCCTCATTAAGAGTCTTATCTTCTTCTCAACTTCATACTGCTCAAGACAAAAACATAGTTACATTATAGTTTAGAATGTATTTATGCATGAAATAGAAAAATAATATAAGAGGAATGGCTCTACATACTCACTCTCTACCGGCTTGCTCATCCTACATTGCCCTCTTTCACCCTGGCAGGTCTGAATACCTACAGAACCACCAACCTGGTTATAATAAAATTCTCAGGGACTGAAAGATAAATCTGTTGTGGAAAAATATACTCTCCCTACTCACAACTATAGATCTCAATTTCCCATTGGTGCACTTTCATTAAAAAAAAAGCCACTCATGATGACAACATCATTAGAATTTAAAGATAATCATTTAATTTAACAATAAGGCAAAGGCAAAAATTATCAATACATTACTAGTATTTAATAAAAGCAAATAAAGGAATGATCAAAACACCATAATCTATGCATAAACCCAGATCAGTATCTGTGGGGAAGAGCAAGCCCACACTTGCATGAACTGGACATGAAGACATAAATGGGGAAACCCCATGTGCTCCAGACAACTCACAATTCTGGACTGTACACCATTGATATAATTGATTTATTTAGGAACAGATATATCACGCAAAGCTGCTTCTCTGCTAACTTTTCTGATCCTTACTGCCACTAAATGGTTTATACATGAAAGATATATGTGAAAGATCTTACATGATTCATAGGGTGATTTAAGCCTATTTATTCACACTGAAGCTGATTTTCTACACCAAACTGCTCATAGCTCATTGAAAACTGTTTTTTTTTTTTGAGGAATTTTAGCAATTTTCATTAAACAAAAGTTCTTTTGTTGTTGTTTCTTTTAGCCTTTAAATTGTTTATTAATGGAAGGGGCATTACCTTACATTCTTCCCTAGTTAATTTCTTTTTTTATGCAAAAATACTTTTTCTGCCCTTTTAGCAGTCAAACTGCTTGCTTCTTAAAAGTGGCAATATCTTACAATTACACTACCACATTATTGAAAATTTCAAATGGTTGGTTCACTGCTGATTTTAGCTAGATTCATCCATGTTAACTAGCTTTAAATCACAGATGCAAAGTTAGAAGGGACTTTAGAGGTCATCAAGTTGGACCCCTCATTTTATAGATGAGGAAACTAAAGCTTAGGGAGTGATGTAACCAAAGTAAAAAAATAGAGTAAACCCACAAGTGGAATTTGAAGTGGTCTTCTGTCTTCAGGGCCAGGGCTCTTGCATCTATACCATATTGCCTCCATCTCAACTCAACTCAGATCCCAATTTCACCTTTCCCAGAGGAATAAACTCTTCCCAAAGCTGCTGCCCAAGAAAATATATTTTTCATTTCCCCTTAGTATCACAATAATAAACTTTTGGAATGTACCCAAGTGGCTTGTTAAGTAGCTTTTCAGAAAATACAGTTTGGGAGCTCTCTGGTCCCAGCAATGACTACTTGCCATCCCGTTGGAATTTCTGCCTAGAACTTTATGGCTGACCCCTATCTCTGCCCTCTGCCTCAGGTTTCTTGCCAACATTATTCTAAGAAAAACTCTTCCCCAGACTCGATGTTGAGCTTTCTTTCACTTAAAGAAGAAAAAAATCACATATCTTGCTGACATCTGCAAAATCATGCTTGGGATATAAATTTCAAAATCTAGTTTTGACCAGCTAATTCCCTGACCTTCCTGATGCAAAATCCTTATCTTAGTCTTGTGTTTTTGTTTCTTGATGTGTAAACCCTGGTCTACCCCTTCTACTTTTTGTAAAATTCCATTGCATTCATCTTGTTTGTATATTTACATTCTATATAAGGTTGCTAAAACTGTGCTTTCTGATTTTTGTATACAGACGAAGCCTGTGCTTTGGATGTCATAAAACTGCAATACTCTGTGTGTGGTTGGTTTGGTTATTGACAGCAGAACCTAATCAATGGACCTTCTGATAATTTTTATCTCTGCAGTATCATTAACAAGTGATCATGCAACTTCTGCTTGAAGATATACAGAGATAGGGAACTCTGGGACAGCCCATTTCCCTTTGGCATATCTTTAATTGTTAAAAAGTTTTCCCATTCACTGATACTAAACCTGCCTCTCTGTTACATCCCAATGATCCTAGTTTTTTTTTTTCCTCTGGGGTCAAGCATAACAGGTTTCATCGCTCTCCCACCTGACAGACTTTTAAATCTTTCAAGGCAGTTAGGTCTCACCTAAGTCATCTCTTCTCTAGGTTAAATATTCTCCACTCTTTCCTCAAACTCTTCTCCATCAGGCCACTTTTTGTGATGCTTACACAATTGTTTCTGGGGAAACTCTTGGGTGGAGAATTAGGACTTCCTCCGCTCTGTAGGAGAGGTTTACCAGCATTGAGATTTTGCTTCCCATTTCTTATCATCATTTCTCAATCTGTGGTTCTGTGAAGCAACCTAAAGGTGGCGGGTGGGGTGGGGGAACAACACACTTTCTTTCCCTGGTGTGCTGTTATTCTTGAGGGGGAATAATATGTTTACTCTATGTTCTCCACATACCATTGTCATTTCCCCAGAATTTCTTCCACGGAGAGGAAATATGTCCTATTGCCCTCACATCAGTACTTTCAGGAAAAGTCCCAGTGGTCCTGTGCTAGTTACAGTACTTCCATTAAAGATTGTTAGAAATGTTTTGTGATTGAAAATTTGATATATTACTGTTGTAGAATCAATCATCACATATACCCAATAATCAATGATCTTATGCCATATCATGTCTTAATTGTGAATTATGTTGGTTGTGTAAGTCTAAGGAAAAAGGAATTGACTTTAAAAACTCCAAGTGCTTTTCTCTTGTTGGGGGGCCTCAATCCCAGAGTAATAACAAAAAGTGCAGGGTGTTACATGGCTCTCTGACAGAGGGTGGACTGCTTAACTACTCTAGGTAGTAGACTCCCTCCCAACTCTGTGTTGGGGAACTTGAACCCTAGAGTAACACTGGTATAACCACTAGGTTTTGCCATCTGGTAAGATTTGGAGGTTTAGAGTGGAAATTGGCAGGACTTATTTTTTTCTCCTGACCAAACCTTTTCCCTTCCAATAGGTAGTCCTAGGAGGTGTACCTGACCCTTTGTCCACATTATACCCTATCCTTGGCTTGGAGATGTATATTCTTTGAGGAACCTGCATTCTAAACCACATTTGAATCAGATTACAACAAGGACACCCTTGTTGGTCCTTGTTGGTCCAGTTTTATGTGCATAATTTCTCTCTGTTACATTAGGATTTTGTAAAAACAAACAAACAAACTATTCATTTAAATCAAAACCATAAGTGTCTTTCATGATCACAACTCAAAGCTCTCAGTTAAGTAAGAAATCCTAAAATTTTAGACAGAGGTTTAAGCCTCTAATCTGTTTGAATTCTGTGATTTTTTTTAACTAGACACTATATTTGTTCATTGCTTCCTACACTACACAGACTTAATAAATAAGCTTGCATCATAAAGAAGTTAAATCAATCACAGTTTTATGTCAAGAGTGAGACACGTTAAGAGACAAATTAAATCAGGAATTAGAAACAGACTTAAAAATAGAACCTTTAGAATAAAGTTTACCATCTGTAGATGGTAGAAGAGGCATCAGGATCTATATCCCAAAGAGATCATAAAAAAGGGAAAAGGGACCCATATGTACAAAAATATTTATAGTAGCTTTTTCATGGTGGCAAAGAATTGGAAAATTGAGGGGATGCCCGTCAATTGAGGAATAATTGAACAAGTTGTGGTATATGAATGTAATGGAATACTATTGTGCAATAAGAAATGATGAACAGGCAGATTTAAAAAAAAAAAAAACCTGGAAAGATTTACATGAACTGTTACTGAGTGAAGTGAGAAGAACCAGGAGAACATTGTACACAGTAACAGCAACACTGTGTGATGACCAACTCTAATAGATTTAGCTCTTTTCAGCAATACAATGATCTAAGACAATTCCAAAAGACTCAAGTTTGAAAATGCTATCCGCATCCAGAGAAAGAACAATGGAATCTGAATGCAGATCTAAGCATGCTATTTTCTCTCTTTTTTCCTCTTTCTTGTGGTTTTTCCCTTTTATTCTGCTTCTTCTTTCATAACATGGCTAATGTGGAAATATGTTTAATATGATTGTACATGTACAGCCTATATTAGATTGCATGCCATCTTGGGGAGAGGTGAGGGGAACTTTGGAACTCAAAATCATATAAAGTTGAATGTTGAAAACTATCTTTATGTGTAATTGGAAAAAATAAAATATTATTAAGGAAAAAAGAAGAGGCAACCGGGAGGAAGAAATTGAAGCACTTCAATGGTTAGATCAATCTGTCAAAGAAGAACCATTCATTTTCCTCTTAGGGATTTGACTGGGGTAGCAGTGACTTGGATCTTTTGGTAGCCACACAAGACCATACTCTTAAATATGAGCTTATTCTTAAAGTGCTTGTTGTCTGTTCATCTGGTTTGCTGGTTTACTCTTCTTCCATTAGTGTATACCTCTTTTATATCTTTTGCTAAAACCAAAAGTAAAAACCTCTTTTGCTCTGTCATAGTTCCTTTCTTTTTAGAATGAATTATATTGCTCTTTTGTATCTATTTCATTTGAATGTCCTTCTGCATCTCTCCACTCCCCCTTCCAGAGAGCCACATCTTATGAGAAAGAATTTTCTAAAGAAAAAAAAAGAAAGAAAAACATAATCAAAACTGATTAATACCTTGAAGAAGTCTGATGATGTATGCAATGCTCTAGACATGTGGAGGAAAGCAGTAGAAAGAGGTGTTTTTTTGCATCTTTTCTTTGGGGCCAAACTTGTTCTTTGTAATTTTGCAGCACTCATTTTGATCATTTTGTGGTTGTTCTTTCCATTTGTGTTGTTGTTGCTACTGTGTATGTTGCTTTCCTGGCTCTGCTTACTTTATTTTGTATCAACTTGCATATGTCTTTCCGTATTTTCCTGTATTCATTATATTCATCATTTCTTATAGCACAATAACATTATGTTGCATTCATGGTCCACAATTTGCTTATCCATTCTCCAATCGATGGGTATCTACTCTGTTTCCAGTTTTTCTATTACAAAACTCTAAATATTATGGCATATATGGAAACTTTATTTTTATTAATGATGTGATATTTGCATAGCAATGGAGTCTCTGGGTCAAAGGGTATGGAGAGTTCATCCATTTTATTTGCATAATTTCAAATCGCTTCCCAGAATGGTTGTTGTAATAATTCATAGCTCCAACAACAATGTATTAACATAACTATCTTTCCCCAACTCTTCCAACATTGACTTTTCCAACTTTTTGTCATCTTTGTCAATTTGCTGGGTATGAAATAAAACCTCATAGTTGTTTCGGTTTGCATTTTTCTTATTACTACTGATTTTAATTATTCTTTCATATGATTGCTAATCATTTGCAATTCTTTTGAGAGTTTTTTTTTTTAATATTTATCAATTAGGGAATAGATTTTGGCTCTATATCTTTCTTTTAGTTATCTATATATCTTGGATGCCAAATCCTTATCTGAGAAATTTGATGCAGAGATTTTTCCTCACTCAACTTTTCTTATCCTAGATATATTAATTTTGCTTGTGTAAAAGCTTCAATTTTGTGTAATAAAAATGATCTCTTTTTGGTAATCATTTTTATCCCTTGTTTGTTTAAGAATTCACCTACCAATAGCTGTAAAAGGCATATTATCTGCTTGTCTTATAATTTTTCTATAGCATAATGTTTAATGTAAAGATTGCATATCTATTTTGAATGTATATGACTCTGCTGCAAGCTTTAGTCTAAGCCTAATTTTTGCCAATAGCTTTTTGGTTTTCCAAACAGGTTTTTTTAACTAAATAAATAGTTTTTTCCCCAAGTAATTTATGTTTTGAGGTTTATCAAAACCTGGGTAATGGAATTTTATTATTTCTGTTTCATTCTTTTTTTAGTTTACTCAACTGATATTTTCTGTTTTTTAACTAACATTAAGTGGCTTTGACAATTGATTTTTTATAATGCAATTTGAGGTCTGGAAATTCTATTCCTCTTTAATTCCTACCTTTCCCATTATTTCTCTTGAGACCCTAGATCAGGAGTTAATCTTGTCATGGACCCCTTTGGCTCTCTCTGGTAAAGCTTAATACTATAATAATGTGTTGTCTCAATTCATAATTCAGCAAAATGCTAAGTTTTCATTAGAGGTAAATTAGAGAAAATTAAGATGTAATTTTCCCTCCATCCAAATTCACTGACCTCCTGAAATCTATCCATGGAGCCAGATTAAGAGCCTCTACTCTGGATTTTTTGCTCCTCCCAGTGAATTTTTTTATTATTAAATCAAGTTCTAAAAAATATCCCTTTGGTAGTTTGATTGGTATAGCATTAAAACTGAGAATTAACTCTGTATTATCATTTTTATTATATTGGCAGGTCCTAGCCATGATTATAGATGATTCCTCCAACTGCTTAAGTTGTTCTCTGTTTCTTTAAGGAGCATTTTGTAATTGAATCTATATGAATCATCAGTGTGCTTTGGTGGACAGATTGCCAAATACTTTGTACATTTTATAGTGATTTCAAATGGGGTTTCCCTTTCTATTGTTGCTTCTTGATTTTTTTTGTCATTATATACAAATGCTTTTGTTTTATGGGTTTATTTTGTAGTCTGTGGAAACTTTGCTGATGCTATTTATTGACTCAATGATTTCTCTAGGATTTTCTAAGTAAGCGAATTTGTCATCAGCAAATAAAGAGAGTTTTATCTCCTCTTTGTTTATCTTTACTTCTTTCTGTCTCCTTTTATTGCCTTGCCAGAGTCCTTCCATTGAGTCCCTGGCAGGCAATGCCCATAGCCACCACAGATCCATAGGACCTGCCTTGCCCTTGGCATGCCGCCATGTATACTATATCCCCTCCCCTTTCCAGTCTCACATAGCTGCTTGATGCCCTGGGACAACTCTATCCAAGGATAATACCCTTTGAGCAACAATAACCTACTGGAAATCATCCTCAATTATTAACCTATTTCTACCCTCATCCTAATCACTCTATTCCCATGATTCTTAACCCTTGTGTATTATTTTTCAAATCTTGTTCTCTATCTTCCTTTAACCAATCCCTCCACCTTTGGTACTGTTGCTGATCATCCTCTTCTTCATACTCTCTTCTCATTAGGTTTTTGTGACACTGCGCCATATTGTTTTTCCTCCTATTTTTCTTACTGTTTTTTTTTTGTGTCTCTTTTACTGGACCTTCATTCATATCACATTCCCTAATGGAAGGGGTTCTCCAATGCTCTGTTCTGGGCCTTCTTCTTTTCTCTCTTTATACTATTTTACTTGGTGATCTAATCAATTACTGTAGTTTCAGGCATCATCCCTATGTTGACTCTCAGCTCTACTTGTCCAGTCCTAACCTCTCTGCTGACTTCCAGTCTCACATCTCTTCTTAGACATCTTGAACTGCATGACTTGTAGCTATATTAAACACAACATGCCCAAGCTGAACATATCTTTCCTCCCAAATTCAACTATATTTCTAACTTTCTTGTTATTGTCTAGAGGACCACCATCCTCCCAACCATTAACCAGGCTCACAACTTAGGTGTCATCCTCAACTTCTCAATTTCTCTTATTTCTCACATCCAATCAGTGGTCAAATCTCATCTTCATGACATCTCTTGTATAATCTCCCTTCTCTCCTCTAACATTGCAATTACCCTGATGCAGGCCTTCATCACCTCACTCCTGGACTATTACAATAACCAACTAATTAATGCTCTTGCCTCAACTCTCTCCCTACTCCAATGCATCCCCCACTCAGCTATCAAACTGATCTCCCTAAAATGCAAGTCTGACCATATCATCCTCTTCCTCATTTAACAAACTCCCTGTTATCTCCAGTATCAACTATAGAATTCTGTTTGGCTTTAAGATTTCCTCCTATGCTTATATATTATAGTTTTATTTTTTTAGTAGAAATGAATGTGGTACTTTGTCAAAGATTTTTTCTACATATATTGGGATAATCATGTGATTTGGAATGCTTTTGTTTTTAATATGATTAATGATGTAGATTTTTTCCCCTAATGTTGAACCATTCTTGCATCTCTGCTATAAATGTAATGATCATAATGGGTGATTTTTTGACATATTGCTATGGTCTGTTTGACAGGACTTAATTTTAATATTTTGAATTGATATTCATTAATGGTATTCCCTAAATTGAACACTGTCCATATAAAACTAGAATTTTGGTTCTGAATCACAGGTTATAGTTGTGAAACAAAGGTGACAATTTTGTTTTTGTTTCTGTTTCTCCAAGATTTTTAGAGTTTTCCCAAAATAGTTTCTTTGCTTCTACCCTTCCCAATGCCATGACCACCTGGTTTTGTGTATGTATGCATGTGTATACCAACTTGTGTTTGTAAGTCATTAAAATTTATCTCCATTTTTAATATGGTTTGTGTTGGCTATGACTATGTGTGTATGTGTGTGTGTGTGTGTGTGTGTGTGTGTGTGTGTGTGTGTGTGAGAGAGAGAGAGAGAGAGTATGCCTGTGTCCCTCTGTATGAACCGATGACAATTTGAATTAGGGTACTGGCTATGTTAATTACTGAAGGGAACATACATAAGAGATGTCACAAAGATGTAATTGACAAGAGTAGGAAATCGATTATATAAGGTGCTGGAAAATGGGAATGGGAAGGAAGAGTCAAGTATAACTCTGATATTACAAACCTAGGTAACTAGAAGGATGATCATATAGAGGCACTTGGAGGAGAGTTAGAATTTTAGAGTAATCATTCTAATTTTGTATATGTTTAAGTTAGGATGACAACAGGACATCCAGGTGGAGATTTCTGTAGGCAATAAATGCATGACTAAATTTCAAGAGAAAGGTGAAGACTGGATATATGGATTTGTAATCATCTAAATAGAGAAGATATTCAATGGGATCACTCAGAGAACGTAGAAAGTAAAGAGGGCTAGTAAAGGATAGTAAGGAACACCTACACCAAGTGTGTGGTACTTGGCCCTGCACTGTTAATATTTTTATAAATGAATTAGTTTAAGGGATAGATGGAATATTTACCAAATTTTCAAATGACACAAAGCTGAGAAGGATAGCTAACACACTAGATGATAGAGTCATAATCCAAAAAGATGTTGACAAGCTCAAACATTGGGCCAAATCTAAGATAAAGACATTTAATGGGGATAAATGCAAAGTCTTAAATATAGGCTCAAAAATATAATTTAATAACCTCAGGATGAGGGAGATATGGACAGAGAGAAGTTTTTCTGAATAATATCTGAGGCTTTGGGTGGGTTGCAAACTTAATATGAGTCTATGGAATAATCTGGAACTCAAGAAAGTGAATGCAACCTTTGACCCTCTTTGAGAGAGTCATAACTTCCAGAATAAGGAAGAAGATTGTCCCACTGTAGTGAATCCCAGTTATATTTCGTCTGGAGAATTATACTCAGTTCTGGACACCTTGGTTTAAGAAGCACTTTGATGAGTGAGAGAATGTCTGATAGAGAGCAACCCAACTATCCAAAACTATAATGAGTTTTTCGTCATTTGAGACTTTCACGTGAAGGCTGGATGACCACTTGTTAACTATGTTGTAGAAAGTACTTATTTTTGGGTATGAATTGGATTAAGTCACTAAGGTAGTGCATTATAGTGTACAACTTAGAATCAGGAAGAGCTGAATTCAAAACCTCTCTCAGACACTTATTAGTTGTGTGACTTTGTCACCAAACCTCACTCACATCCAGGATCCTCATCTGTAATGGTATCTACTTCATACTGTTCTTGTAATGATTAAATGAAATAATGTGTAAGCATCAGAAACCATTCCACTACATTTTAGCCTTGATAATTTGAGATGAGAACATGCCTCAATCATTCACTAATAGGCATTTGACTAAGCATTAAAACATCTTTAAAATGGAATGATATTGCCCAAGAATCATATGCATATATTAAGGGAAATGAATGAAAGGGGTTGGATTTCTAGACACTGGAGAAACTGCTGCTTTCTAGCACATCCCTGAGAAAGATCATAACGTGTGTGTGTGTGTGTGTGTGTGTGTGTGGGTATAATCAACAGAAGGTATGGGTATAAGTTGATTTTGATGGAATGATATCTAAAATGATACCTAAAAAAACTAAGGAATGAGAAAGAAGATTTCACTGGGAGAAGAGGGAAGGGAGAGGTAGAATGGGGTAAATTATCTCATAAGAAGTGCAAAAGACCTATTACAGTAGAGGGAAGGTTGTGTGTGTGTGGGGGGTGGACATCACTTGAACTTACTCTCATCACAATTGGCTCAAAGAATGAATAACATGCACATTCAGTTGATCTATTTTACCCTACAGGGCAGAAGGTGAGGGGAGAGGGATAAGAGAATGTAGAGGAACTTATGGAAGGGAGTGCAGATTAGGGTAAGCAGTGGTCAAAAACAAAACTCTGGCTGAGAGGAACAGGGTAAAAGGAGAGAGGGGGGAGAGAAGGAGAAAGAGAAAAAGGTTAAACAGGGGGGAAATAGGATGGAAACACACAGTAATCATAACCATGAATGTGAATGGGATGAACTCACCCATAAAATGGAAGTGGAGAGCATAGTGGTTAGAAACAGAATCCTACAATATGTTGTTTACAAGAAACATATTTGAAGCACAGAGACACACACAGAATAAAGGTAAAGGGCTGGAGCAGAATCTACTATGCTTCAGCTGCAGTAAAAAAAAAAGCAGGGGTAGCAATCATGATCTCAGACAAAACAAAAGCAAAAATAGTTCTAATTAAAAGAGATAAAAAAGGAAATTACATCTTTTTTTGAGCTTATAAAAGGACTTTATTTTTATTTATTTATTTTTCAATGTTAATTTGTGATATTCTAAGTCAATATGCAGCCCATACAGATTCATTTGCATTTGAATTGGACACTTGTTGTTCTAGATTCTAGATTCTTGATCTTCCTTTTTAAAACCTTGGGTTCCAAATTTTCTCCCTTCCTCCCTCCCCACCCACCCTCATGGATAAGGCAAGCAACTAAATATAGGTTATATACGTGCACTTATGCAAAACACTTCCGTAGTAGACATGCTGTGAAAAACCAGCTCTATTTCCCCTAATCCTATCCTACCCACCCATTTATTCTATTCTTTCTTTTGACCTTGTCGCTCCTCAGAAGTATTTGCTTCTGATTACTCCCTTTCCCAATCTGCCCTCCTCTCTATCATTCCCCTACTCTCTTGTTCCTTCCCCCCCCCTATTTTCCTGTAGGGTAAGACAGATTTCCACACCCAATTGAGTGTGTATGTTATTTCCTCCTTAAGTCAAATCCTATGAGAATAAGATTCACTCATTCCCTCTCACCTTCCCCCTTTTCCCCTCCACTATAAGAGCCTTTTCTTTTCTGGTTTATTTTTGTAGGATAATTTACCCCATTCTACCTCTCCCTTTCTCCTTCTCCTAGTATATTCCTCTCTCACCCCTTAATTTTATTCTCCAGATATGACCCCTTCATTTTCAACTCACCCTGTGCCCTCTATCTATCTATATCTATATCTATCTATACATATATAATATAATTTTTCCCCTCCAACTACCCTAATACTGACAAAGGTCTCATGAGTTACAAATATCATCTTTCCATGCAGGAAGGTAAACAGTTCAACTTTAATAAGTCTCTTATGATTTTCTCTTTCCTGTCATGTTCCACTCTAGTCTCGTATTTGAAAATCAAATTTTCTATTCAACTCTGGTCTTTTCATCAAGAATGTTTGAAAGTCCTCTATTACACTGAATGACCATTTTTTCCCCTGCAGGATTATACTCAGTTTTGCTGGGTAGGTGATTCTTGGTTGTAATCCTATCTCCTTTGCTCTCCAGAATATTATATTCCATGCCCTGTGGTCCCTTAATGTAGAAGTAGCTAAATCTTGTGTTATCCTGATTGTGTTTCCGCAGTACTTGAATTGTTTCTTTCTGGCTGCTTGTAATATTTTCTCCTTGACATGGGAACTCTGGAATTTGGCTACAATATTCCTAGGAGTTTTCCTTTGGGGATCTCTTTCAGGAGGAGATTGGCGGATTCTTTAAATTTCTATTTTGTCCTCTGCTTCTAAAATATCAGGACAGTTTTCCTTGATAATTTCTTGGAAGATGATGTCTAGACTCTTTTTTTGATCATGGCTTTCAGATAGTCCAATAATTTTTAAATTCGCTCTCCTGGATCTATTTTCCAGGTCAGTTGTTTTTCTAACGAGATATTTCACATTGTTTTCTAATTTTTCATTCTTTTGGATTTGTTTTACAGTGTCTTGATTTCTCATAAAGTCACTAGCTTCCAGTTGCTCTATTCTAATTTTTAAGGAAGTATTTTCTTCAGTAATCTTTTGGACTTCCTTTTCCACTTGGCCAATTTTGCCTTTTAGAGCATTCTTCTCCTCCTTGGCTTTTTGGACCTCTTTTGCCATTTGGGTTAGGCTATTTTTTAAGGTGTTATTTTCTTCAGTATTTTTTTGGGTCTCCTTTAGCAAGCTGTTGACTTGTTTTTCATGATTTTCTTGCATCACTCTCAGTTTTTCCTCTACTTCTCTTACTTGCTTCTCAAAATCCCTTTTGAGCTCTTCCAAGGCCTGGGACTGATTCATATTTTTCTTGGAGGCTTTGGATGCGGGAGCTTTGGCTTAGTTGTCTTCTTTTGGTTGTATGTTTTGATTTTCTTTGTCACCAAAGTAAGATAATATAGTCTGACTCTTTTTGCGCTCCTTACTCATGATCTCTGCCAATTACTTGAGTTTTAAATTCTTTGTTAAGGTAAAAGTCTGCTTCCAATGTGAAGAGTGTACTGTTCCAAGCTTCTGTTTTCAGAGGTACTTCTAGGGACCTGTAAATTTTCAGTTCTTCCAAGGTGCTATGATAAGGGGTGAGGTGTTTCCTCTCCACAGCCACAACAAGCTCCACCATGCCAGCACTCCTCCTCGCCCCAGGACCACCCCTCAGAACTGTGACCCAGATCCAAGCACTTCCACGTTGCCTTTGGCATTCCTGGGTTGAGAAGTCTGGAAACCACCACAGCTGCCCACGATTCAGTCCTCTGATGCCTGCTCCGGGGTCGCTGCGGCCTGTGCGCCTACGCTGCGCTGCGCTCCTCTCCCAGCCGGGCACAATATACCTTTCTGATCAACTATCCAGACTGTCTTTGGCTGAAAATTTGTTTCACTCTGTCTTTTTGTGAGTTCTGCTGCTTTAGAATTTGTTTAGAGCCATTTTTTTAGGTATTTGGAGGGCTTTGGGAGAGAGCTCAAGACAGTCACTGCTTTCCCTTCGCCATCTTGGCTCCGCCCCCCGGAAATTACATCTTGATAAAAGGCATCATACACAATGAAGTATTTTCAATATAAACATATGTGTACCAAAAGGTATAGCAACAGAACTATTTCTTCCTTTGCTCTGAAGGCTAAGCTTATATTCAAATGTTTTCTACACTTTCTGCTATTTAGTTATGTTTGGTCCTTTCAATTCTTCTATTGTTTATTTTTAGAAACCCAAGTACTGGACTTTATATTTATGCTTGCCTATGAGTCTAGCATCCCAAGCTCTGGACTAGATCCAATCTTTGAAGCATACTGAAGAAATCACTCTTTGCTTCATGTTAGACCCAACCAAATTTCTCTCTGGGAAATCTAATAGTATAACTTGTTCCTAGGTTTCTGCAAGTGTGCATAAATGGGCCTTAGGATCTAATACTAGCATTCAAGCTTACTATTCATGTTGGGTACATAATAGTCTTTGTTCCATGCAACAGAAAATGCAAAAAAATGCATAAATGGATCCACAGAGCTCCATATGCAACTAATACAGGTCTCTACTGTGTGATCTTAAGAAGTCATTTAACTTCTCAGTTTCTCTAACTGTAAAATGCAGATAATAAGAGCACCTATCTCACATGGTTGTTGTGAAGATCAAATGAGATAATATCTATAAAATGTTTAGCACAGTGCCTGGCACATAGTAGGTATGATATAAATGCTTGATCTCCTCAAATCTTGGGTGTGGGGCAAGTTGCCATGTCCATCTAATGAGGAGAATGATAGGTAGACATGAGGAGCAGGGCTAATCTCTCTTTTTACCCTTCTTCATCCCTGCTCATCATTGCTTCATCATTGCTCCTGCTTCTTCTCTGGGTAGGAATTAATGTTGATCAGTGCAACCATATGAAGGTAGAATGTTGTCTTGGAAGTCCAACAAAGCAGTCACATTAGTGAGTCCAATTCAGAGTGAACAGGAGGCTGAAAATGGAGGGCAGAATGACTACTAGCAACTCCTGAGACACTCTAGAGGTCTTGCCTGAAAAAGAAAGAATAGAAAATACAAGTCCATAAAGTCTTTGAAAGAAGATAGTGGAGATATCAAGTAGAATAAGAATAAGGTGGTGGAATATCTGGATTTCCTCCTTGAATTTAGCACCAATGTGCTCAGGACACCTCTCCTAACTTGATATCTCAAGTTGTGGAACAAATACTATGAGTTTAAGGCTGACTTCTTGGAAAGAAGGGGTCAGAGCTCAAGTACCCCACCTTCATTCTTCTAGTTCTTTCCCTTCTGTCTCAAGATTCAATAAGGGTGTCTTCCTGGATAAAAAGGAAAGGAATATAATCCTAGATCTAGAGTTTGAATGGATAGTTCAATCAATGGATAGTTCAGCCTCTTATTTTATAGTTGAGCAAACTGATGCCTGTCAGGGTAAAATGACTTTCCAGGAGTAACACAGACAGTAAGTGGCAGTATCTGGATTCAAACTCAGGTCCTTGGATTCCAAGTTCAGCATTTTTTCCACTGTACAATACCAAATCTCTGGGATAAAACAAAATCCAGTCGGGCCATTTTCCATCCTGGACTATAAGGGAAAGGTTGAGACAAACCTGAAATGATACTGAGAAATCATCTGAACATGCCTCTTCATTTCACAGACTAAGGAAAGAGGACCAAGAGAGGCGAAGTGACCTTCCTTTCTACTTCAAGGCTAGTAAATGATCAAACTGAAACTTCAAAAACAATATGGCAGCTAGATGGTACAGTGGACAGAGAGTTCTGAGTTCTGCCTCTGACATCTACTATAGATGTGTGACCCTGGACAAGTCACTTGTTTGTCTCAGTTCCCTTATATGTAAAGTGAGAAAAACAATATCATCTACCTCCCAGGGTGGTTGTGAGGATAAAATAAGATATTTGTAATGTACTTTGCAAACTTTAAAGTGCTATGTAAATGCTAGCTATTGTTAATAACTGATATTTTCTGGTCCTCCTTTTGGGAATAATAAGGTACATGAAGGTAAAATGAGATAACATTTGTGAAGTGCTAATAAATGCTAGATATTGGGAAGAATATTGGGCCTAACATCAGGAGTATTGAATTTTAATCAGTCATTAAGTTTCATATATATGTCTTGCTTCCTAATAAACAAACTCCTTGAGAGCAGATGAATATCAGGGTCAGTGTTCAGGACAGCATCTAAAATAGGAAGGGAAGCATGAGGGACATTAGTACAAAGAGACATAGTAGCCTCCGGTCCTTAAGGGAGAAACTGATCTATTCCTAGGTTTTATACTGTCAGCTTCATGTGCATGTTTAAGGGATAGCAATGGTGAATGTTTAAAGCCAGAGGGTGAGGGGAGGGAATGTTATAACTATAACTTGTTCCTGGTTATAATAAAGGTAGAGTACCAGGCCTCCTACTCCAGTGTTCAGAAATGTGACAGAGCAGTCTAAGACATTGAATTCTAAGCTAGGATCTGAACTCAGGGCTTCTGCATTCAATAATTTAACAAGCATTAATTGCCTGTTCTATGCAAAACAATGTGGGATATGAAGGTGAAAACAACACTGTTCCTGCTTCCAAGATTATAATTGTAAGGGGCCTCTGCTCTTCCCCAAAGGGCTGCCATGTTCTCTTACTGGTTTGGGATTAGAGAGACTGGGGGAGGGTCCTAAACTGGCAAGGGCACACAGAGTAGGAAATGTCTCTGAGGACAAAGGTTTTGAAAGGAGCACTGGGGAGGCCTGAAGTAGAAGGAAAGAGAGTGAAAATAGCTGTTGAGTTAGCAGATTCTTCTCCTCCCCACTTGCTGTGAATGAAGGATTTCATACAGGAAGGAATCATCACCAATGTGATGTCCCTGATAGCTAAGGGATCTAAGCTAACCTTTCTAACCTTGAGTCTAAGATCCAGTTGAAGATAATGTTGCTGTCTTTATGTTTCCAACCACAGTCCCAAGAACTTTTTCTGGAACTGGATCAATTTCAACATTTTGAATGCTACATTCATATCTATAGTTATACTGAGGCCAATTAAATTGCTCTAATAGGATATTGTGAAAAAAGCATTGGTTTGGAAGTTAGAGCACCAGAGTTTGACACTACCTGTGTGACCTTATATGAGTCACTTAAGTTTCCTGGGCACCACTTTCCTCATCTGTGAAGTGAATGGGTGGGAGTAGCTTCCGAGGTCCTCCTAGCTGAAGAGCTATGATCCCTGGGGATGTATTCTCTAATGACTGCCCCCTGTAGTTCTATATCCCTGGTGATAGTACATATCAGGACATGTTTGATTTTTATGATTTTTGACAGCCTCAACATAAAGAGAATAATCAGGGTGGTAAATACCATGAGGTACAAGAAGACTGAGTGTAGTTTGTGCCATGTTCAATGTCTTAAAAGAGAAGATACAAAGAAGCAAGGTCACTGGGAGTAATCTGAATCGTGCACAAAAAAAATTGTCTTGATTAGTTCAGCTAGAGGGAACTGACCACTGAAACAACTACTCTCCTTAATGTCTCAGAACAGGAGCATTTCCTTTGGCTGAGGCTCGGCCAGTGACAGAGCTCAGGGGCTCTGCTCCTGTAGGTGCTAGGTTGGTACCAAGGTCAATAATTATTTTACATATATATATATATATATATATATATATATATATATATATATACACACACACACACACACACACACACACACACACACACACACACACACACACATATATATAATATATTATATATCAATGTATTAATATATTAATACATTATATTATAAACAAATACGATTATATAATACACTATATGTGCATTGATGTATATGATGTGCAATACATATTTATATATATATATTATATTAATATATTGATGATGTTACTTATAATATATTATATATAATTCAAATCCCTGTAGGAATCTATGATCTCAGGCCCCTGGAAAAACAATCAGAAATTTACCTGCACAGAGCTCACTGGCAAGAATAGTATGGGAGCTATTGCTGACAGGGTTCGTGGCAGTACAGGTGTACTGGTCATGGTCACCAGGTTTCCAAATGACGCTGAGGATGGGTCCTCCACTGGATGCATTAGTCTCTTGTCCCATAGGTGTCCAGTTGTATGTTACATTCTTTCCTACTTGTTCCACAGAACATGTCACATTGACAAGACAGGTACCATTACCATTGATCCTAGGACCCAATGCAATTTTTGGCTCCGTCAATCGCTCTGCATAAAGGGTGAAATATAATATTCAATAAGATGTTTTGATTGTGCTCCCCCCCATAAAGATGGTTAATGATTTCCTTAAGCATCAGAACTCTGAGTTTCAGAGTTCTGCGTTGGAATACTACAAAGGAGAGGAAATTGGTGACTCTGGACAGTTACCATGCAGTTCCGGTTGCTAACATTACCCAAGTCTGCACACCCAGAGCTACAAAGGGGCAGAGTGTTCAGGTAGGGAACACCTCCTTCTACACAAACAGGAGTGTGTGAGGCTTGTAACAGGTACTGGTTTCTCAGGTCCCATCAGTGAGAGGTTGGGGACTGCCATTACTTTTGTGGGACAGAGAGTGACATAGCCCAAGGGAGTCATCTTTTCCTCCAACCATTTTGGGAAACTACTTTACCTGTTCTAGGTTGCTGTTGATCAGAAAAGGATGGGAGGAGGAGGACAGTTGTTCACAGATAGTGGTACCCTGCTCTAAGGACAAGGAAAAGGATACTACTTCCTCCTTATAAGCTTAAGATGTCCCATCATATAAGAAATCAATTATCCTTAACTATATACTCAGGGAGTTGTAGTATGTTAGAGATGAACCTGAAGACTATCTAGTCCAACATCTCATCCAATTCAGAGAATCCCTCTGCAACATTTCTGGCAGTTGTCCATCTGGCCTCTATTTGAGCACATTAAAACGCAGAGAGCCCATGACCTCATAAAGCAGTCCATTCCAATTTGGAACAACTCTAATTATTACAAAGTTCTTCTTTACAATAAATCATTGTAACTTATAGGCTCATAGACTTGGATAAGGGATCTTAGAGGGTCTGGACTCATCTCATCATTTGACAGATAGGAAATTGAGGCCCCAAAAGGTGAAGTGATTTCCCCAAAGTTGCACAAATTTTAAGGGGCAGAATCAGCATTTATTAAAGAGTCAGACTATTATAAAGTAATCCTCCAAGATTTCCCTGACAGTTCCCCCAGGATGTGTGGGATCAGTGCACATTTCTGCTTAAAGTAGAGCACTTATCTTGGGTGGGCCTGCCTTTGCCTTGATCCACAGGCCTCTACCTTCATCCCTCTTCTGTCCTTGGCCTGATTTTCTAATTTCTAATGCACCCAGTTTCACTTGGTGACTTTTCTCTCCATTTTCTTTTTCTCTTTTAAAATATTTTATTAATAATTTAACACTGAACATCATTATAAACAACTAAACTTGCTTGACAACTATTTACAAAGAAATTATTTTTAGTGGATGGTTTATCATAACACTTTTTCTGTCAGTTCCTTTTAAGTCTTCATCAAGACTCTTTGTCCATTCATTCTCATTCACTTTTCTCTTTATTTGGTGATAGTGTATACTCTATTCTCCAAGTTCCCTGTTTTTTTCATGTTACATCACTTAATAAACTTCTTTCCAGATTTCTTAATGTATATGTCATATTTGACATTAATAATTTGATAGTGTTTTTATTTTACATGAATATCCATTTATTCTACCGTTTCCCACCAATAGGTAGCCATTTAGGTTGTTCCAGGTTTTCATGATTACATGCAATTGTTCTATGGCAATCTTACCAGAAATAGCTCTTTTTAAAAAGTGCTGTTGTTGCTTTTGATTACACACACTTAAGCCCTTGTGATTTATGTGCCTAAAAATAGTGAAATTATTAAGTCAAAGGGTACAACTCTTCTTGTCATTTTTACAGTGGAATCCCAGATTCCTATCTAAAAAGATTGTGCAGGTTTGTCATTCTGTTGTGAGTATCTTTTCTTCCACAACCTCTATTTTTGTCAGTTTGATCAGTGAGAGATAGTATAGCAAAAAGGTCTAAATTTGCATGTCTTGAGTTCCATTTCCATATTCTCCAGTGATTCCCATTGCCAGATTGTCTTGGCCAAAAGTATCCTTGTGTGATTATAGCCTCAAATTCAACAAAACAGAACTCATTATCTTCCCCCACCCAGGCCCAAACTTCTTTTGAATTTCCTGATAACTTTTGAGGACACCATAATCTTTCCCATCCCTGGGGGTCATTACCTTGTTGTCATCTTTAACTACTCATGGCCAAATCTTGTTCTATCTCTGTAATATTCCATATATGCATGTATGTGTGTATGTGTTTGTGTGTGTAAACACACACATATATACATACATGTGTCCCTTCCTATATACCTTGTTGCCTTGAATATCTTGTCTCCTTAGAACTAATGTGGCTTGATCAATCTATCTTCATTAGCTTTCTATCCCTGTACATTCCTCCAGAACTTAAATCCTGTCACTCCTGAATTATAGAAATGTCTAGTTCTGTCCTGTCTATCCCAGTTCACTTCTTAGATTGTGCCCTCCTCCCAGCTGTATCCTATTGTTATTGATGTTCCAGTATGGCACTAATCTTTTATAAACACATCTTTTGTCATGCCACTTTGGGGCTCAGTTATAT
Source organism: Vombatus ursinus (assembly GCF_900497805.2). Taxonomy (NCBI): domain Eukaryota; kingdom Metazoa; phylum Chordata; class Mammalia; order Diprotodontia; family Vombatidae; genus Vombatus; species Vombatus ursinus. The sequence goes on along the minus strand of NW_020954616.1, from coordinate 232,870 downwards.
TAGCTCCATATAGTATCAAGTCTCAAATCCCCTGCTAAGCTTTCTTTTTTTAAATTTTTTTCCCCTGCTTATCTTTAAAGGCTCACTAGCCAACTTTCCCACTATTCTCCAAAACCTATATTCCAGAAAAGCTGATAATCTTCACTGTCCCAAAAATATGCAAAGAGAGTCTCACTTAATGAGACCTGAGTTTTCTCCATGTTTCTATTTTTGTCTTTAGTGTCCCCTCTTTATCCTTTTTACTTGACTAAAATCATCCAGTATTTCCTCTTAGTCTAGCTGAAGTCTCAACCTTCCCTTCTGTCCTTTTCTCATCTCTGCTTAACTTACCATACACATCCAGCCTGATGTACTTTGAGAAGTCTTTTCCTGTCCTCAGTAAGGAAGTCTGGAGTTTATAGGTACTACTGTCCTCCTCCTGAAGCTGTTGGATGTGTAAAGTGATATTATCAGCATCAAGGTGGATCCGTGTTTTCAGGTTGGTTTCGAATATTTTCTTTTCTTTTCCTTTGATCCATGTCAAGACCTTCTGGGTCTCATTGTAAAACCAAGAGACTTCTGAATAGGGCTCATGAAATGATTCAGAGTTCTTGAGACTTACAGATTCACCAATAACACCCACCACGTTTCTTGCTGAGTGAGCTGCCAACCAGAGTCAGAGCAAGAACTTTGTTAGTAATAGGACAATAAAAATCATAGTCAAGGGAGTATTTTTGTGGAGATGTGATTGCAAGGCTCTCTCATACTATCAAGCATAATAATAGATGACATTTGCATAATGTTGTAAGGTTTGTCAAGTACTTTGTACTACGTATTATCTCATAAGAATCTTAAAACAAATCTATAAGATGAGAAATACAGGTATTTTAATACCCATTTTAGAGATAAGGAAACTAAGGCTCATAGAAATTAAATTTGACCTGCCCACAGAAACCCGACTAGTATCCTAGGTAGTATTCAAAATTGACTGCCAGGATCCTGTGAACTATAATACAGGTAGAGCTGAGAATGGGGAATGGCTAAGATGATGTTGTTTAGAACATAGCTATGACTGACCTTGTAGAAGTCATCAACACCCATCCCCTCAGTAATGTACATCAGATCTCAAAAGGCTTGCAAAACAGCCTTTTTTACAAAACTTTTCTTAGAAAGAAAGTCCAGAAGAATAGTCCAGAACAATAGAAATACATACATGCTATTAAAACTACCCAGGTAACTCCTTAAAGCTGTGCTTGAAGATATCTTACCTGTATCTTATTCTCTCTCTCCTTTCAACACATTATAAGGACCTCTTATAGTCACAGTATACGGACCATTTTAGGAATATAAGGTCAAAGGTGGCTCATCTTACTTTTACATGATACTCATAATTGGAAAGAAGTTGATGATCTCATTAGAGTTAATGGGAACAACTGATTCGTTCCTGTACCCATATTCCAGTTGTTTTGCCTCCCTGATTATGGTCATATATATGGATATTGTGGCAAAAGTGAACTTTGTCATAGGTTCCAGTTGCTAGGAGATTCAATGTTAAGTGATTAAATGAAGTTTGGTAGCAAAGCTAAAAAAAAAATGCAGTTCTACTATAGGTTAAGAAACACTAATGCCAAGTTCTGGCTTTATCTTGACTCTCAGAATACTTTTATATACTGAAATAAAGGAATAGTGAGTCATATTCTATCCTTGAGCAATACTTTCCTCATCTGTAAAATGGGGATAATGATCTATACGCTCTTCCCATCTGAAGTGATCACTTGCATTTGCAACCAGTGACTCTTGACTAAAGGATAAGGAGATGCCTATAGACTTTACTTGGTCTATCAAGAGATGTGTATTTTCTTCATGCACATACCCACAATGATTGTAACAAATTTCTGCTGATACATATGAATAAGATTCTATATAGCAGTGCTGAAAAAAGTGCAAAATTGATCACAGAATCATTGTCAAAAATTTCTGTGATGTCATAGAAGATATTAGAAGTACCAGAAAACTAAAGGAAAAAAAAACAGAAAAAGAGATATTTTAAGACTTAGACTAATAAGCTTGATGTTGATATTCAGTAAAATTCCAAGATATATTACCCCAAAAAAGGAGATGATTCTTAGAAGGTAGCACAAAGTCACTAACAAGTTATAACAATTTTATAACAATTTTAAATTAATAATAGAATTATCATTCTTATAGATTAAGGAAATAAACTGGATTTCAGCAAGATATTTAACAGTCCTTAATGATTGTCTTGGAACAAGTTGAAATGATGTGGACTAGATAACTATCAAGTTAGATGGATTTATAACTGACTGAATAGTCATACTCAGAGACTGTTGATCAATGGTTTAACATGAACCTGAAAGAGTCCATGTTGATGTACCTTAAAGGCCTATGTATAGCCATCTGTTTAACACTTCTATCAGAAACTTGGATGAAGACATAAAAAGAATATTTGTAAAGATCACAAATGACCCTAAGCTGTGAGGGATAGTAAAGAAGTTTTTGACTAGATTTCCTCTAAGATCCATGTCATCTTTAAAATTTTATGATTCTCTGATTTGATGGAATCAAGGATTAAAAATCCAACCTAACTCTGATTAATACAATGATCTAAAATAATTCCAAAGGACTCATGATGAAAAAAAATGCTATCTACCTCCAGGGAGGGAAGTGCGAAATTCTGTGTGCAAATTGTAGTATAATGCTCTCACTTTATTTATTTTTCTTGCTTTTTTTGCAATATGGCTAATATGGAAATATATTTTCCATGATTTCACATGGATAATTAATATAAAATTGCTTGCTTTCTCAATGGGTGGGAGAAGGGTAGAAGGGAGATGGAGAGTTTAGGACTCAAAATTTTAAAAAAGAATGTTGAAAAAAATTATATATACATATATATGTATACATTTGTACTAAAACAAAACAAAACAAAAACCCAAACCAGTAATCTAAAAGGCATTTATGAAGTGCCTACTATACCCAGAACATTCTTCCAGGCACTAGGCAATGACAAAATCAAATCCAATTCCTGCCCTTGTGGACCTTATTTTTGACTCTGGTCTTAGTAAATATGAATAGATAAGTATATATAAGATAATTTGAGGAGGGAGAGAGTGCTAACAACTAGGAGAAATCAGAAAAGCTTACTATAGGACATGGCACTTGAAAGAGACTAGAGATTCTAAGAAGTAGAGGTGTAGAAGGAATGCAATCCAGACATAAAGGATAGTGGGTGCAAAACCACAGAAGTAGGAAATGGAATACTGAATTCATTGAACATTAAATCCATCATTTTAGTTGAAACATTGAATTCATAAAGGGGAATATTGTAAAATAAACCTGGAAAGGTATCCTAAAGCCAGATTGTGAAGGGCTTTAAATCATTAATAGAGAAATACAAATTAAAACAACTCTGAGGCACCATTTTACACCCATCAGATTTCCTACTATGACAGAAAAGGAAAATAATAAATGATTGAGAGGATGTGGAAAAATAGATACACAAATGCACTGGTGGAACTGTGAATTGGTCTAACTATTCTGGAGTATAATTTGGAACTATGCCCAAAGAGCTACAAAACTCTGCATATACTTTCACTCAGCAATATCACTACTAGTTATGTATCTCAAACCAAAACAAAATTTAAAAAATCAAAACAAAAGGTAAAGGACATATATGTACTAACACATTTATAGCAGCTCTTTCGAAATTGAAGAGATGCCCATCAATTGGGGAAAAAAGTTGTGGTATATGATTGTGATGGAATACTATTGTGCTGTAGGAAATGATAAAGGGATTAGTCTCAGAAAAACTTGGGAAGACTTATGTGAAGATACAAAGGGAGGTGGGTGGAACCAGGAGAGCATTGTACATGGTAACAGCAATATTATAACAATAATCAACTACAAAATACTTAGCTACTCTGATCAATACAATGACCCATGACAAATAATTAAAAATAAAAGATTATTAAAACCAAAAAAAATCTCTTGCTTTGGCATTTTTGCCCCTGACTCATAGTCAAGGATAGAAGAGAACTGTCTGATGGGGAAGGAGGCCTACTCCCAATTCTCTATTTGGCACCTAAAGTCAGCCTAATCCCCCCTGACCCATCCACCTTGATTATCTGTTACTCTCCTACACACATTCTACGTTTCAGTCAAATTAGCTTTTCAGCTATGTTCATTACATGGAATATTCCATTTCTTCTTCCTGTGCCGTTGTCCAGCTGGTCTACATTTGGAATGTATTCTCTTCTCACCTCATCTTCTTCAAATTTCTAATTTCCTTAAAACCTTAGTGAAACTGCTTCCTCCTACAGAAGACCTTCTTTGACCACCATCTCCCCTCTTCTCAGCCATTAGTGTCTCCCCTTCCCAAAATTATCCTATATGTACTTTGTGTACATTTTTATATACTTATATGTGACTGTATTGTTTATCTCAATTGATTGTACACTCCTTGAGGTCAGAGACTATATCATTTTTGTCTTTGTATTCCCATCATCTAACATGGCTCCTGGTACATAGAAGGCACTTTTAATAAACTTGTGTTGATTCATTAAAATTGAATCCTACCCATGAGGTAGGCTAAATGGGTTTAATTACCCCCCATGTTACTGAATAGGAAATTAATAGTAAGAAAGACTAAATTATTTCAGAGCCAAGACTCCTAGAATCACAGACTGCTATAACTGAAAGTCATTTAGAAGTTATATAGTCCAAAACTGATTTTATTTTATTTATTTATTTATTTATTCTCCAGAAACCTGGAGAAATGACTTTCTCAAGAATCTAGATCTCCTTGTCTGCATGTCCAATGCTCAAGAAAATGATTTATACTCATACAAAGTTGCTGACAAAAGACAGAGGATGCTGGAATAAATAGAGTGAATGAATCCAGAGCAGCTGAATGGTGAATAATTTCTAAAAGACTGTGATAGTAGCAAGTGTAACAGATCTTTGGCTTTGACAGGGGACCTAAATTAACACCTCTCATGATCTTTAGCATTTTATACCTCCAAGAAGTCAGTTTAAGCCTAGCCTAAAGGACTATTACAGGAGGAAAAGATGGAAAATATGACATCCTGTACAGGAAAAATCAGCAGAGCTAGAGGACAGATTGTGGTGGGATTGAAAGGCAGTTGGGAAGGGAGAGTAAAGTTGAATAGAATCCTAAGATTAGACCTATAAATTCGGAGCAGCCAACCAGGCAGATTTCCTGACTTGGACCTTTGCAGAATACATCCAAAGGAGCTGGCCTGAGAAAGGGAAGACGTGAGGGACTTAAGCATACACTTTATGGCTGACTTCCTCTTCTTTTACTGACTTTGTCAACACCCTTCCGTGACCTCACTGACATCCACCTCGACTTCATTTGCCTATGTCTCTCTTTTGGCTGCTCCTTATTGGAAAGGGGAGTTAGACTCATATGAAATAAGCATATGCCTTCCAATTCTCGACAGCTGAGGATAACATAGTGCTACTAAGGGACCAGACATTACACTCACTGATGAGTTGTCACCTCATCTTCTCTCTACCTCTAACCCTGGAACTTCCCAGCAAAGAGGTAGAGGAGAACGAATATAAAGTACCTTGAGAAGAGATCACGAGCATTAGTAGACACAGCTTCCACCTGCTAAAGGACATGCTGTTTCCTTGGGATCCACAGCCAAGGATGGGGTTGAGAACTTCCATAGTCTAGTGCTTATTCAATCCACTAACAGGAAAGACGGTAGTGTCTTACGTTTTCTCTTCCTTTTCTATGAGATCACATCCTTTCTATAATGAGCCTGAAATCGAGGGGTAGAAATAGGGAACTTGTGGTATTTGTAAAATATTCATCTTAAATTATTTTCTTCAACTTCCTGACTCTCTCTGGGCAAATAAGTTAGCAAAAATGACTAAGCATATGACTGTTTGGTCTAGTACTGAGACAGACATCCCTCATTATTGTACCCTGGCTTGAAAGGGGAAACCAGTCCTCCAGAGAAGGACTGAGAGTCCCAAAAGAAAGGAGTACTTCAACCTATAAAAAAGTGCAGATGAGTAAGGGTCAGTTGCTGGTCACAGGCTGCATGAGGCTAGCAAAACCTTTCCATGCAAAGATGATATTTATAACTCATAGACCTTTGTCAGTATTAGGGTAGTTGGAGGGAAAAATATATATATATATATATATATATACATATATACATATATATGGATATAGATATAAATATAGATATAGATATAGATAGATAGATAAAGGGCACAGGGTGAGTTGAAGATGAAGGGGTCAGATCTGGAGAATAAAATTATGGGGTGAGAGAGGATTATACTGGGAGAAGGAGAAAGGGTGAGGTAGAACAGGGTAAATTATCTCACAAAAAAAAACAGAAAAGAAAAGGCTCTTACAGTGGAGGAGAAACAGGGGAAGGTGAGAAGGAATGAGTGAATCTTATTCTCATAAGATTTGGCTTAAGGAGGGAATAACGTACCCACTCAATTGGGTATGGAAATCTGTCTTACCCTACAGGAAAATAGGGGGAGAAGGGGACAAGAGAGCAGGGGAATGATAGAGAGGAGGGCAGATTGGGAAAGGGGGTAATCAGAAGCAAACACTTCTGAAGAGGGACAAGGTCAAAAGAAAGAATAGAATAAATTGGGGGGGATAGGATTAAGGGAAATAGAGTCAACTTTTCACAACATGACTACTATGGAATTGTTTTGCGTAACTGCACATGTATAACCTACATTGAATTGCTTGCCTTTTTCAATGAGGGTGGATGGGGAGGAAGGAAGGGAGAAAATTTGGAAGCCAAAGTTTTAAAAACACATGTTTAAAAAAATGTTTTCACATGCAACTGGGAAATAAGAAATACAGGAAATGGGATACAGAAATCTATCCTGCCTTACAGGAAAATAGAAGGGGAGGGGATAAGAGAAGGTGGGGAGAGATAGAAGGGAGGGCAGACTAGGGGAAGGGATATTCAGAATGTATGCCATCTTGGGGTGGGGGGAGGGGTGAGATGGGGTGAAAATTTGGAACTCAAAATCTTGTGGAAGTAAATGTTGAAAACTAAAAAAAAAAGATTAAGGCAAAATAATTGAAGCAACATAAAAAAATTCTATTCAGAGCTTTAGCATCTTTCTTGCTTATCTTTTGGTTAGCTTTGTTTGTTTGAAATGGTACATTAAGGTCCCCAACAATTACTGTTTTATTATCTATTCTCCCTCTACTTCAATTAGCTCTACCTTTAAGCATTTAGGTATGATACTGTTCAGTGCATATATGCTAACTATTAATATTACTTAATTGTCTAGCGTGCCTTTACATATAATACAATTTCCCTGTTAATCTATTTTAAACATATCTATGTCTACCTCTAGCTTGCTTGAGATCATGATTACCACCTGTGCCCTTTTTGAGATTCACCCCAGGCTTTTCTAGTCCAGTATCTCATCTTATTTCTCTGTGGATCTTTACATTTCAAGTGTGTTTCTTATTCCAACATGCTGTTGGATTCTGTTTTCTATACTGTTGCATTCTACCAATGTTTTCTAATGAGTTAGGGTTGTTCCCATTCACGTGAATGGTTATGATCCTATGAATCTAAGTCAATTAATCAATCAATAAACACGTTATTAAGCACCTAAAAAAAACCTTTCCATGCCTCCAGTACCAGATTAAAATGTAATTGGAAAATGTTTTACAAAACTAATGACACAGACACTACACAGATAATGTTAATTTGTAGTTTTCTAAGTCAGTGTACTGTTGGCGGGAATATATTTCTATTTGAGTTTGACACTACTGTTCTAAACGACCTTCTCTGCCTCCTGGCTTCCCTGCTTTCTCCAAGTCTGAGCTAAAATTCTACCTTCTGCAAAAATCCTTCCCTCATCCCCCTTAATTATTGCCTTTCCTTTGTTACAATGGAGTAAAGAAACCAAATTTCATCCAGACAAACAATTTATTTAGCAAGGCATGTGATTGCAAAAAACAAATTGGGTCCCAGGCTCTTGGTAGCACAGGGAATCCCAAACCTTATTAAGACACCAGTTTCTTATTAGTGGAGGGGATTGGGAAACACTGAGCTGAGAGGGAGAGGTATAGTCTTGTGACATTCCTTAAGTTGGGTGACAGTGGGGAGAGGAAGTAATCTTGTGATTTTTCCAAAACAGGTGACCTTTGAGACTTAACTTAGCTAAGCTAAATGATGGATAAAGGCAAAATGGCATCACTCATGCTTTTTAAAAATGTAACACCTCTGAGATAATTTCCAAATTATCCTTTATATATCTGGTTTGTAAATAGTTGCTTGCATGTTGTCTCCTCCATTAGATTGTAAGCTTCTTGAGGGCAGGGACTGTTTTTGCTTTTCTTTGTATCCCCAGTGCTTGGCACACAGTAGGCTCCTATTAAATGCTTGGTGGTTTGGCTTGACTTAAATAATCATTATTGAGTCTGACATGTTATGCATTATTCCAAATCCTTAATCGCTCACTACCGCAAGGAAAGAAGAGGGAGGATGTGCATTTTCGTATTTCATTTTGTAGAAATAAAATTTTTGATGATTTTTTGTTTCTTTTCACATTACCTACCTATCCTGATGTATTTATTGCTCCCTTCAATCTCACTCTATCCATTATAATGAAAAAGAAGAAAACTAATGTTAGCAAAACTTACCCACACCTCAAAAAGTATGATGTTATATGCAGTTTTCTACACCTTTAATCTTCTTGCTCTACAAAAAAATGGGAAGAGGTATCTCTTCATATCTCTTCTTTGGGACCAAATTTGATCATTATAATTTTATAGCATTCAGTTTTGACTTTTTAATTTTTCTTTTAATTTTCACTATTGGAATCATTGTGTATTTTGTTTTTCTGCTTCTGCTTAATTCCTTTTGCCTCAGTCTTTCTATTTTCCCTTATACTTTCCATATTTATCATTTCTCACAGTGAAGTAATATTCTAAATATTCAAGTAGTAATATAACAAATTATTTTACATGAAACTTCCATTGCATACAGATTTCTATTATATAGTTTGCTTTTCTTTTACATATAATAAAGTCAACATATGACTTTCAAAGATATTCTATTTGTGTTTTTTCTGATCTTCTTTTCTCTTCTGTGCTTAAAAAAAAGATACTTCAATTACCCTTCTCTCCAGTTCTCTTCTTTTCTCTCCTCTCTTCTCTTCCTCTCTCCTCTTCTCTTCTCCTCCTTTCCTTTCCTCTCCTCTCCTTTCCTGTCTCTCCTTTCCTTTTCTTTCCTTTTTTCCCCTTCTACACTGCCATACTTTGCTCAAGCTGGAAGTGCAGTTGCCTCTCATGGGCCTACCCTGCTGCTGATCATCAAAAAACCTTTGACTCAATCTATTTCAAAGATAGGTTGGTTCTTTCTTCCTTAGCCAGAATAGTGGTCCTGTCCCAGTGGTTCACCATATTGATGCCAGACTTAGTGCTGGTGCTCTTTTTCTTCCAAAAGCAGAGAAGACAACCTCTCCTTGCCTTAAAATCATCCTTCAAAAGATAGAGAAATCACCAAGTAGAAAGCCTATTCTATGTTACTCCTCACTAATAGAGAGAAACTGTTTACTGGGATTGAAATTCTGGTCACCTTGGAGAGATATGATCATTAGCTCTAAGAGTTTGTGACAGAGAAGGAAAGGAAAACTGAGAAAAGATTGAAATGCATAGAAAATTTTGGAAAAGTGTATTTAAAAGGATGCAAAGAAAGGGTAGTTGGGAGTCCACAGGCAAAATTTCTACAGGAAAAATCAGCTTAGGTGGGGTTGGAAACTCTGAAGAATGAAATTGAGAAAACACAAGTTGAAAAAATTCCATTGAGGAGTAAAAATGGGAATTTTTCTGAAGAGACTGATGTGGATACATCAGAAACTCACAAAGCAAATTAGATATTTTTTTCTTTTTGGTAAGACAATTAGAGTTAAGTGACTGCCCAGAGTCATACAGCCAAAGAGTGTTATGTGCCTGAGACCAGATTTGAATTCAGATCCCTCTGTCTCCAGGGCCAGTGCCCTATCCACTGCACCTCCTAATTGCCCCCAAATTAGATTTTTTAAAGAATATTTTATTTTCCCCAATTACATATAAAAACAACTTTAAACACTTGTTGTTTTAAAGTTTTGAGTCCAAAATTCTATCCTTCTCTCCCTCTCTGAGCCTCTCTATGAAGTGGTAAGCAATGTAATGTAGGTTATACATGTGCAATCATGTAAAACATTTTCACATTAGTCATTTTGTGGGAAAAAATACAAAAAAGAAAGAAAGAAAGAAAGAAAGAAAAAGAAAGAAAGAAAGAAGGAAAGAAAGAAAGAAAGAAAGAAAGAAAGAAAGAAAGAAAGAAAGAA
>NW_020954616.1:65754-222501 GCF_900497805.2 Vombatus ursinus | reverse complement strand
GAAAGAAAGAAAGAAAGAAAGAAAGAAAGAAAGAAAGAAAGAAAGAATAGTATGTTTTAGTCTGTATTCAGGCAACATCAATTCTTTCTCTGGAGGTGGATAGCATTTTTCATCATGAGTCTTTTGAAATTGTCTTGGATCATTATATTGCTGAGAAAAGCTAAGCCATTCACAGTTGTTCATCCTCATAATATTGCTGCTACTGTGTACAAAGTTCCTCTGGTTCTGCTCACTTCACTCAATATCAGATAATGTAAGTTTTTTCCAGGTTTTTCTGAAATCATCTTGCTCATCATTTTTATAGCATAATAATATTGTATTACAATCATATATCACAAATTGTTCAGCCATTCCCCCAATTGATGGGCAGCCCCTTGGTGTCCAATTCTTAGCTATGACAAAAAGAACTGTTATAAATATTTTTGTACAAATAGGTTCTTTTCTATTCTTAAAAATCTCTTTGGGATATGACTTAGTAGTAGTATTGCTGAGTCAAAAAGTATGCACAGTTTTATAGCTTTTTGGGCATAGTTCCAAATTGCTCTGCAGAATGGTTGGATCAGTTCACAACTCCACCACAACTTGTCACACCTATCAAAGTGGCTAAAATGATAGATGCTCTTCAATTGGGAAGTGACTAAACAAGTTGTGGTAGTGATGGAATACTACTGTGCTATAAGAAATGATGAGCTGGTTGATATTAGAAAAACATGGAAAGTTCACATCTCCACCAGCAATACATAAGTGTTCCAATTTTCCTGCATCTTCTCCAACATTTATCATTTTCCTTTTTGTTTTGTTAGCCAATCTGATAGGTGTAAGGTAGTACCCCAGAGTTGTTTTGATTTGTATTTCTCTAATCAATAGTGATTTAGAGCATTTTTCATATGACTATAGATAGCTTTGATTTCTTTGTCTGAAAACTGACTGTTCATTTATCAATTTGACCATTTATCAATTGGGGAATTATTTATATTCTTATAAATTTGATTCCATTCTGTATATATTTGAGAAATGAGGCCTTTATCAGAGATGCTTGCTGTAAAATTTCCCCCAAATTTTTGCTTTCTTTCCAATTTTGTTTGCATTGGTTTTGTTTCTCCAAAAACTTTTAAATTTTATATAATTAAAATTTCCATTTTACATTTTGTGGCGCTCTCTATATCTTGTTTGGTCCTAAATTCTTCCCTTGTCCATAGATAAGACAAATAAGCTATTCCATGCTCTCCTAATTTGTTTATGGCATCACCTTTTATGTCTGAATCATGTACCCATTTTGCTCTTATCTTGATATATGATGTGAAATGTTGGTCTATACCTAGTTTCTGACATAGTATTTTCCAGTTTTACCAGCAGTTGTTAGATAATGCATTTTTGTCCCCAAAGCTTAGATCTTTGGGTTGATTCAACACTAAACTACTATGATCATTTAGTACAATGTATTGTGTACCTAACCTCTTCCACTGATCCACCACTCTATTTCTTAGGTACTGCCAGATTGTTCTGATGATTACCACTTTAAAATACAGATTGAGATCTGACATGGCTAGGCCACCTTCCTTCACATTTTCTTTTCCTGTTTATTTACTTGGTATTCTTGATCTTTTCTTCTTCTAGATGATTTTTGTTATTCTTTTTTCTAGTTATATAAAATAATTTTGGTAGTTTGATTGGTATGCTACTGAATAAGTATATTAATTCAGGTAGAACTGTATTTTTATTATAGTGGCTTGACCCATCCGTGAGCAATTAATATTTTTCCAATTGTTTAGATCTGACTTTATTTGTGTGAAAAGTGTTTTGTAATTGAGTTCATATACTTCCTGGGTTTGTCTTCGCAGGCTGACTCCCAAGCATTTTATATTGTCTACAGTTATTTTAAATGAAATTTCTCTATCTCTTACTGCTGGATTTTTTGGTAACATATAGAAATGTTGATGATTTTGTGGGTTTATTTTGTATCCTGCAACTTTGCTAAAATTAGTAATTATTTCAATTACTTTTTAGTAGGTTTTGTTATTGATATGGTAAATTATGTTGATAGTTATCCTGATATTGAACCAAAAATGCATTCCTAGTATAAATCCCACATGGACATAGTGTATGATTCTTTTAATATATTGCTATAATTGCCTTACTAGTATTTTATTTAAAAATTTTTTCATCAATATTCATCAGGGAAATTGGTCTATAGTTTTGCTTCTCTGTTTTGGCTCCTCTGGTTTAGGTGTCAAAATCATATTTGGATCATGAGGAATTTGGTAGGACTCCCTATTTGCCTCTTTTTCCAAATATAGCATTGGGGTTAATTGGTCTTCCAATATTTGGTAGAAGCTGCTTGTGAATCCATTTGGACCTGGGGATTATTTCTTAGGCAATTCATTGATGGTTTATTCAATTTCTCTGTGTAAAATGGGGTTATTTAAGCATTCTATTTCCTCTTCTGTTAATCTGAGCAATTTATATTTTTGTAAATATTCATCCATTTCACTTATTGCATGCCAATACATGTGACAATCTAAGTAATTTACTCAGCAGTACATGGCACCTACCCAAAACTTGACTATGTATTAGGACAAAAAACCTCACAATCAAATGCAGAAAAGCAAAAATGTTAAATAAATCTTTTTCAGATCATAATGCAATAAAAATTATGTTCAATAAAGGGCAATGGAAAGATAGATTAAAAATTAATTGGAAAGATGGCAGAGAGAAGCCAAGAAGTTGTCTGAGCTCTCCCCAGTTTCCCTCAGAAACAACATTAAATCAAGCCTCTAAAAAAAATTCTGGAGCAACAAAATCCAGAAAAAGATGGATGAAACAATTTTCCAATCCAATTTAACTTAGAAGAACTTCATGAAAGGTCTGTCTCACTTGAGTAAAAGGGGAGTGCAGCCTAGTGCGGGTGGTATCCCGCCAGTCTGTAGGAGGTTTTTAGCCATGGCACAGATCAGCAACTGAGGCCCTGCAGTCCTGACTCAGAAGGCCAGTGGCCCAGAAAGCCAGCTGTGAGGCCTCCAGCCCCAGTGCAGCTGGCAAACTGCCATCCCCAGAACCCAGGGCACAACAGGTACAATTGGCCAGGACACCCTAGCACAGTGGGCAAGCTGCCAGCCCCAAAGGCCCTGGCACAGAAAGCCAGTGACCCCTAGCCCTCAGTGAAAGAAACTTGGGGCCATGCCCTTTGTGCCCCAGGAGCAGAGTTCAATTTTTAAAAATGAACAAAAAACAAACAAAAAGAAGCCCTGACCATAGAAAGCTACCATGGTGACAAGGAAGATTAAAATACAAACTCAGAAGAGGACAATACTGTCAAAATGCCTACATGTAATGCCTCAAAGTTGAATATGAATTGGTTTCAAGCCCAAAGAGTCCTTTTGGAAGAACTCAAAACAGATTTTTAAAATCAAATAAGAGAGGTAGAGGAAAAATTAGAGAAAGAAATGAGAGTTATGCAAGAAAATTATGAAAAAAAAAGAGTTAACAGTTTGGAAGGGAAAGCACAAAAATTGACTGACAAAAACAACTCCTTTAAAAGTAGAATTGGCCAAATGGAAAAGGAGGTACAAAAGCTAGCTAGAGAAAATAATCCCTTAAAAATTAGAATTGGGCAAGTGGAAGTTAATGACTCTATGAGACATTAAGAATCAATCAAACAAAATCAAAAGAATTAAAAAATAGAGGAAATGTTAAACACCTCATTGAAAAAACAACTGATCTAGAAAATAGATCCAGGAGACATTATTTAAGAATCATTGGACTACCTGAAAACCATGATAAAAAAAAAGAGTCTAGATAGTATCTTTCAAGAAATTACCAAGGAAAACTGCCCCTATATCCTAGAACCAGAAGTCATTGAAGGAATCCACCAATCACTCCCTGAAAGAGATCCCTAAATGAAAACTCCAAATAATATTGCAACCCAATTCCAGAACTATCAGCATAAGGAGAAAATACTGCAAGCAATGAGAAAGAAACAAGTCAGATATCATGGAGCCACAGTAAGGATTACACAGGACTTGGCAGCTTCTACATTAAAGGATCAGAGGGCTTGGAATATGATATTTCAGAAGGCAAAGGAGCTTGGATTACAACCCAGAATCAATTACCCAGAAAAATTGAGCATAATCTTTCGGGGGAAAAGATGGACATTCAATGAAATAGGAAAAATAGGAAAAAATTATCCTGATGAAAAGACCAGAACTGAACAGAAAATTTGATCTTCAAATACAAGGCTCAAGAGATATATAAAAATGTAAACAGGAAAGAAAAAACATGGTATTCAATAGGGTTAAACTGTTTATAACTCTGTATGGGAAGATGATACTTGTAACTCTTAAGAACAGTATCTCTATTGGAGCAGTTAGAAGGAGTATACTTAGACAGAGGGTGTGGATATAAGTTTACTTTGATGTGATAAAAAAATTAACTAAGGAATGTAAGAAAGGATTGTACTAGGAAAAGAGTAAAGGGGTAGGCATAACGGAGTAAATTACATCAAATGTAGAGGCATGAAAGATCTATTACAGTAGAGGGAAAGAAGGGAGGGGTAAGCATTGTTTGAATCTTCCTCTCATCAGATTTGGCTCAAAGAAGGAATAACATACACACTCAATTGGGCAAAGAAATGTATCTTACCCTATAGGGAAGTAGGAGGGGAAAAGGAAAAGTAGGGGACTGATTGAAGGGAGGGCAGATTGAGGGAAGTAAGAAGCAAAACACTGGTGAGGTGGGACAGGGTGAAAGGAGAGAGAGAAAAGAGTATAAACCGGAAAAAAATAGGTTAGAGGGAAATACACAATTAGTAATCATAACTGTAAATGTGAATGGGATGAACTCTCCCATAAAATGGAAGTGAATAGCAGAGTGAATTAAAAGCCAGAATTCTACAATATGTTGTTTACAAGAAATACATTTGAAACAGAAAGATACACACAGTAAAGGTAAAAGACTGGAGCAGAATATATTATGCTTCAGCTGAAGTAAAAAAAAAAAAGCAGTAGGAATCCTGATTTCAGATAAAGCAAAAGCAAAAATAGATCTAATTTAAAGAGACAAGGAAGGAAACTACATCTTGCTAAAAGGTACCATAGACAATGAAGTAATATCAATGCTAAACATATATGCACCAATGCATATAGCATCCAAATTCTTAGAGAAGTTAAGTGAGTTATAGGAAGAAATAGATAGCAAAACTATACTAGTGGGAGACCTCAACCTCCCCTTCTCAAAGCTAGATAAATCTAACGACAAAATAAACAAGAAAGAAGTTAAGGAGGTGAATAGAATTTTGGAAAAGTTAGATATGATCAAACTCTGGAAAAAACTTAATGGGGATAGAAAGGAGTATACCTTTTTCTCAATGGTACATGGCACCTACAAAAAAATTGACCACATATTAAGGCATAAAAACCTCATAGAAAGGCAGAAGTATTAGATGCATTCTTTTCAATAAAAATTACGTGTAATAAAGGGCCATGGAAAGACATATGAAAAATTAATTGGAAACTAAATAATCTAATCCTAAAGAATGAATGGGTCAACTAACAAATCATAGAAACAATCAATAATTTTATCCAAGAGAATGACAATAATGAAATAACACTAGATTTTATGGGATGCAGACAAAGCAGTGGCTAGTGGAAATTTTATATCTCTAAATGCTTACATGAATAAAATAAAGAAAGAGCAGATCAATGCTTTGGGTATGCAATTTAAAAAGCTAGAAAAAGAATAAATTAAAACTTCCCATTTTACCACCAAATTAGAAATTCTGAAAAATCAAAGAAAAGATTAATAAAACTGAAAGTAAGAAAACTGTTGAACTAACAAATAAAACTTAGAGCTGGTTTTATGAAAAGACCAATAAAATAGATAAACCTTTGGTTAATTTCATATAAAAAAAGAAAGAAGAAAATCAAATTACAAGTATCAAAAATGAAAAGAATGAATGCATCACCAATGAAAAAGAAATTAAGGCACTTATTAAGAGCTATTTTTCTCAACTTGTATGCCAATAAATCTGACAATCTAAGTGAAATGGATGAATATTTACAAAAATATTAATTGACAGATTAACAGAAGAGGAAATAAAACACAACCCCATTTCAAAAAAAAGAAATTGAAAAAAAAAAGAAAAAAAAGAAATTGAACAAGCCATTAATGAAATCTCTAAGAAAAAATCTCCAGGGACAGATGGATTTCCAAGTGAATTCTACCAAATATTTAAAAAACAATAAATTCCAATACTGTATAAACTATTAGGGAAAATAGGTAAAGAAAGAGTGCTATCAAATTCCTTTTAAGAAACAAATATGGTGCTGCTACCTAAACCAAAAAGAGCCAAAAAATAAGGGGCAGAGCCAAGATGGCTGAGTAAAAGCAGTGACTTGCCTGAGTTCTCCCCTAAACCCCTCCAAATACCTGTAAAAATGACTCTAAACAAATTCTAGAGCAGCAGAACCCACAAAAAGATAGAGTGAAACAAATTTCCAGCCCAAGACAACCTGGAAAAGGTCTGATGCACCAGGCTGAGAGAAGAGCACAGTTCAGTGTGGGCCATGCCAGGCAAAGATGGAGCAGGCCTCAGGAAACTGAATCACAGCAGCTGTGGTGGTGTTCAGATTTCTTAACCCACAAACGCCAAAGACAACTTAGAAGGTCAGTGGGAAAGGTCTGTCAGACCAGGATGAGAGAAACCCAGTCCAGCCCTGGCCCTAGTGCAGCTCCAGGATGGTGACCACAACAGCAGTGGCTACTTCTGGAACTCTCGGCCCACAGATGGTGGGGTGATTGAGTAGTTGATCAGAGGTGGATTGCAGAAATCTCTTTGCTGGTGGCAGGATTCTCTTGCTTTGCTCATGCTTGGATCTGGGTTACAGTCCTGGGTGGTGGTCCTGGGGTGAGGAGGAGTGCTGGGGAGGCAGAGCTTATGGAATGATGGAGAGGGAATCCTCCTCACAGTTTCAAGCAAAAAAAGTGCTTGTGGTCACTCATAGACCAAAGCACAGGCCAGGAAAGGAGTAAACACCTCTCTTGATCATACCACCTTGGAAGTAAGTAAAATTTACAGGTCCCTAGAAGTATCTCTGAAAACAGCTACACAAAACCCCTGAACCTTGGGACAGTATACCCTCCACACTGGAAGCAGAGCTGTACCTTAACAAAAAGTTAAAAAGTTAAGCAATTGTCTGGGAACATGAACAAACAGCACAAAAAAATTCTTTTTTGTCTTTGTGCTCATTTTTCTGCATATTTTGTGACTTTGTACTTTCATTAAAAGTTGGGCTCTGTTCTTGGAGTGGAGAGGGCACTGTCCTAAGCTTTCTGTGCTGGAATTTAGGGTCTTGCTGCTGGTTTGCATTGCGTGTGGGGTGGTTTTTGCTGCCTTGTGCAGGGGCAGGGCCTCCCTGTTGGCCCACCCCATAAATGGTGACTCATTGCTGGCCTGCTCCAGGGGTGCGGCCTTGCTGATGGCTTGCAGTAAGGATGGGCTCTCTCTGTGTTATTGGTCTGCCTCAGGGCTCAGGTCTTTCTTCTAGTTTACAGTAGGGGTATGCTGGTGGCATGTCTTGGGGCTTGGGGCCTCCCTGTATGCCCACTGGGGTTCATTCTGTCACTGTTGTTCATTCACTGAGCTCTTCTCCCAACCTAGTGAGACAGACCTTTTCTGCTGATCCTCCAATTTGTCCTTTGCTGGTAAGCTGCTTTGCTGCTCTAAAATTTTATCTGAGGCATTGTTGTAAGGTTGTTTGGAGGGGAATTTTGGAAGGCTTCAGGGATTTTGTTCCTCACTCCACCATCTTGGCATCAGAAGTCCCCCAGCAAATGAGATTTTTTAAAAGATATGTACAGAAGATAGAAGGAGGGCAGTCAACAGAGGATGAAAGCAAAATGATGGTTCATTATGGCGAGAACATTATGAGAAATGCTAAAATTCAGAATGAATTGAGGTTGGTAAGGAAAAGTAAGGAAAATCAAAAGGAGTTGTTTTGGGTTTGAGAAGGGGTTGTTTAATTTGTTTTGTATTTTTTTTCCACACTGAGAAGAAAAAAAAGCAATAAAAAAGACATAGAACTGCTTCTTGGAATAGATGAAACAATAATAACTGACAACAGAGACCAGGTAGAGCTGCTCAGTTTTGTTTCTTTTTTTTTTCCTCTGCTGAAAAAAATCACCTTTGAACAGAAAACAACAGAAAAAAAATAGCAAATAGGGAGTTGGCAGTTACTACCTGGTGACGCAAAGCTGGGAGGGGAAATAGAGTCAGGGTCCAAAAAGAGGAAAGACAGCTAAGGTCCAAAAAGATTTTGACAAGCTAGAACATTTGTTTTAATCTAATAAGGCAATTTAATATGTCATGAGTATAAGGACAAGAAGGACAGGTACATTTCTTCTGTGCAAAGGCATCTGCCCTTATTTGGGCACTGGAAGTAAAGAGGTGTGTGGTCAGGCATGGCCACTAGTCTCCACTAGCTATTCATGATGCAATATCTGGATGAGCCAGAAGGTGGCACCCTTATCTTGAGCTACAAGCGAATAATCTTGCCTTTTTGGATCTCTGCACATTTCAATAGCTAATCAGTGAACCAATCAATCAACAAACTTTTATTTAGTGCTTATTATGATACAGACAGTGTGCTAAGCACAAAAGGCATAGAATCTCAAAGGGAATAATGAAAAATGGGAATGAAAGGGAAGTGGTACTCCAAAAGTTCAAATTATATTGTAAACCTACTCATCAAAATTATTTTGAACTCATTAAGAAACAGAAAAGAGGGACTTCCAGGAGCTAAGATGGCAGAATAAGCAGTAAATTGCCATAACTCTTTCATGTTCACCTCCAAACAACCATAAAATAGTGCCCCAAAACAAATCCTAGAACAGCAGAACCAGCAAAAATAAAACAAAACAAACAAACAAACAAAAAACCAGGATGAAACAATCTTTTAGTCCAAGAAACTTGGAAGATGGGGAAAAAAGATCTGTCTCATCCCGGTAAAAGGAGAACGCAGTCCAGGACAGGAAGTATCCTAGCAAGCTACCAGCAAGCCCTACCTCAGCAAAATAGAGAAAGATCTTGAGCCCCTGTGTGGTGGAGCAGGCAAATGCCAACACCGGGACCCCTCAATGTGCCTTGGCATAGCCAGGCGAACCGGCAGACTCCAGCTCCAAGAACCATCACATTCTTCAATGTAGCCCTTGGCAAACAGGTATCTTCCAGGAGACAGGCATCCATGTGCTTCAGTGTAGCCCTGGGAAAATGGAGAAACACCTCACTGACCTCACCATACACTAGGACCCCAGCTCAGCACCAGGTAAGCTGCCAGACCCCTATGGCCTCCAGCAATTCCAGCTATCTCCCCACGTCATCAGTGTATCACCAGACACAGAGGGTCCCCCAGGGGCCTCAGGGCAACATCAGCAGCACTAGCTAAGCAGCCAGGACCTGCAGCCCCTGGCAGAAGAAGCCTGAGACAGTGCCCCTTCCACCCAGGGAGCAGAGCTCAAATTTAAAAGAGAGGAATAAGGCCAAAAAAGATGAGAAAAAAAAACAACAGAAAAAGAATCTGACCATAGAAAGTTACTGAGGTGACAGGGAAGACCAAAATACAAATTCAGAAGAGGACAATGTCAAAACATCTATGAGCAAAACCCTGAAGAAAAATAGGAAGTGGTCTCAAGCCCGTAAACAACTCATGAAGGAGCTTAAAAATAATAGAAAAGAGGTAGGAGAAAAATTGGGAAGAGAAATGAGAGTGATGTAAGGGAATTATGAAAAAAGAGTCAACAGCTTAGAAAAAGAAAGGAAAGAAAGAAAGAAAGAAAGAAAGAAAAAGAAATCAGACTATATAAATAAGCAAGTTTCAGAAACAGTTGAATTCAAGAGCTCAGTATTTGATGAAACCTCCCCCCGCCAAAAACAAACCACCTCTTTTGAGAAAGTCTCTTCTATTTGACAAGAACTCCAGGGAATCTGGGAATGTTCTCTAAATAATATGACTTCTCCCCAGTATCATCCTATTCTTTCCATGGCCTTCTTCTATTGGTTTCCTTCTGTCCCTCCCCCAAGTGACGAAACCATATTTCAATTCCTATGTAGTTATTTCAAATGAGAAGTGAATCTCTCTCTAAAGCTGAGGTGTCACTAAGATTTTCTTATATTCAATCTGAATAGAGACACATGGCTTATCTCCTCCAAAGATGTCTCCTGGTGTTCCTCTTCTACCCAATTGCAGGTAAGTTCAAATGGCTACCAGCATCCAGTCTCTCTACCCTGTCTCATAGAAGAGCCAGTAAGGACTAATTGTTTTTCAATTTAATTCAGTTTAACAAGTATTTAAAATATGCCTACTATATGCAAGGAACATTGTTTCCTCAACTGTAAAATGGGGATATTAAAAGCATCTCCCTCCTAGGATCATTTTGAGGATCAAAAGAAATAATTTTTGCAAAGTGCTTAGCACAGTGCCTGGCAGATGGTAGATGCTTAATACATGCTTATTCTCTTGTTTTTCCTCCCTCTTGACTTTTCTCCTTTCCAAAGTCATAGACTCACATGGTTCAGTTGACTCTCAAATACATAATACTGTAATACATCATTCATTTCTCTCTCTGTGTCTCTTTGACTCCTCTCTGTCTGTCTCTGTCTCTCCACATCTCTTGGTCTTTCTCTAATCACATACTAATAACAAGAAAGACATAAAAGACTCAACTTTCAGATTTTTCCCTCTAAAATTACCAAAAGCTCCTTTTCTTATATACCAGTTCAACTCATGCCTATTTTTAATATTATATAGAGATGGTGAAAGCAAGGATAAATAACAGAGGATGAATGCAAAAATGTGGTATGGTCTTATAAGCACAGTGTAAGGAGTACTAAAGCATAGGATGATATGTTCTAGAATTTTGCCAGGAATCAAAATCAAGCTCATTGGCCTATAGTATGGTAATTCTCTTCCCTTTCTCATTCCTCTCTTGAACTTTGAGATATTTGCCTTTTTCCAATCCTTTGGTATCTTTTCTATTCTTCATAATTTTCAAATATCACTATTCACCAATTCATTCAGTACATGGGGATGTAATTCATCTTGACCAGGCAACTTGAATATATCAGGGACAACTAAGGGTAGTTAAAGTGCAGCTAGATGGTGCCATCTCCAGTCATCCTAACTATTGCCTTGCCACCGAACTTTGATGACTCTGTAAAAGAGAGTGAGGCTGACTATTTGAGAGAGTCCACCTCACTTAAATCCAATTCATTCAAAAGTCATGATATTACTTATTCATATTGTCATTGGTCTTCTTCAAAAAGGGAAGGATGAATGACAGGAATAAATGGTGCAGTAGATAGAGTGCTAGGCCTGGAGTCAGGAAGACTCATCTTCATGAATTCAAATCTAGCCTCAGACACTTACTAGCTGTGTGACCCTGGGCAAGGCACTTAACCTTGCTTGCCTCAGTTTCCTCATCTGTCAAATGAACTGGAGAAGGAAATGGCAAACCATTCCAGTATGAAGAAAACCCTGGGGGACTGAAATGACTGAACAACAACAACAAAGAATAGATAAAAAAGGAAAGGATAAGAAAATGAGGTGGATTCTTTTTACATAAATTGGGAAAAGAAGAGAGAAGAAGGAATAGGAATGCTGCATGGAGTGGATAAGACCATAGTATTAATAAAGGTTAACATTTATATAATGATTTAAGGTTCTCGAGGTACTTTACAAACAATATATTATCTCATCTGATCCCCTGTAAAGTAGGCGCTATGAATGTCCCCATTTTACAGATGAAGAAACAAACTCAGAGATTAAGTGACTGTATAGGATCTCATAAGTAACAAACAAATGAAGTAGGATTTGAATCCATAGATTCCTGACTCCAAGTCTAATAGTCTATCAACTAAATGAAAATGATGATAATAACTAATGGAGAGAAAGCATAAGTGTTCATTTTTTATTTTCTTACTATTGTCCTTGCCAAAGAGAAGGATCTTTGGACTGTACAGTAAAAATAGCTAATATGTATCCCATTTGATAGCCAAGCTAAGAAAGGAGATAGTAAGAGAACGTTTAGTTGTCCTTAATACATTCAAATCACCTGTTCAAAATGAACCATATCCTCAGGTACTGAATGGTTGAACTGGTGAATGTCATTGTTGATCCAAGGTCAGTAATATTTGAAAATTGTAAGTGTGATTCTGAGTGACAAGAATGGGGGAAAGGACACTGAGAGTAGATATAGATGTAGAAATAAGTATGTTATGTTCAAGAATTGGAAGGGCTGTCATGGAAAAACAATGAATGAATGAATGAATGAATGAATGAATGAGACTTGTTCTATTTGGTCCAAGGGGGCCGATCCAGGAGAACAGGATGGAAATTGCATAGAAGTAAACTTAGGCTTGCTAACAAGAAAATGGAGCTTAACCAAAAATTGAATGTGTTGCTTCTGGGAATGATGGAGTCCTTCTCATTGGTAATCTTTATATTTGTTGTTATTCAGTTGTTTCTGACTCTTTGTGACCCTATTTGGCATTTTCTTGGCAGAGATATTGGAGTGGTTTGCCATTTCTTTCTCCAGCTCATTTTACAGATGAGTAAACTGAGGCAAACAGGGTTCAGTGACTTGCCCAGGGTTACATGGCTGTAAGTATCTGAGGCTAGATTTGAACTCAGATCTTTCTGACTCCAGGTACAGTGATCTAGCCACTGTGCCATCTAGCTGCCCCAACTAAGATCATACACAGGTGCAAATGGTAAGTTAGTGGCCAACCTTAAGAGAGATTGGGGCCAGAATGCAGCCCATCCAAAAGACTTATGAAGTAAAGCTATCTAAGCAGAATGCAATAGATCCTTTTCCTTAAATCCAAGCTCTGTGGGACTAAATAATCTTTTAGCTTCATCCTAACTGGAATATTCTTTCTGAATCCCAGTCCCAACCATAACTACACATGCTTATTTTGTCATCCTGGCTTTGCTATGTATGTACATAGGACGATGGTATAGTCTTACCAGAAACCCCAGGGATAAAATCCTCAGATGAGGAGTTGGGGATAGAAAGTGAAATATGTACAGAAGGATTCCTATCTACTAGCAATTCTAGACATTTCAAGTCGAGTATTTCCTAGATTTTCCTGTCTCAAGTCTCTCACCACATTCAACTATAATAGTGATTAGTCTGGTCTCCACAGCCTAAAGGCCAAATGTGTCAGGTTTCCACCCCACCCCCACCCCTCAGGATTCTCAGGTACCCATAAGGGGTTGGGGGGAATGGGTCTTTCATCTTTGCCATTGGCTCAAGTCCCCACCAATTATGTTCCCCCAATATTAAGGGTCCAAGTACTCCAATTCCATTTAACTACTTGTCAGATTAGCTTTTACAAAAGAATATTTAATATTTACTTCAAAGGTATAGCAAGAAAGAACATACAAACATCTCATCCTCTTTCCCAACACCTGTAGACATAATCCTCCCTACACAGTCCTCGGTCTCTAGGAAGATAGGAAGTTAAAGTTCACAGTTTAACTCAGTCCATTAGTCCCAACAGGATCCAAGTTTAAAGCACCATATCTCCACTTCCACTCACCCTCAGCCTTGTATCCTAGGACCCTAGCTTCTCTAGGGCATCCCCTTTGGACTAGCTGTAACATCCAGCCTGGAATGTCAGGTTCCAAGGTTCCCATGACTCAAGCTCTCAAGTCTGGGACTCTGGGCCCTAGATTTACAACTGAAAAAGAACAAATGAAACAAGCCAAAGCCTGAAGGCCATTTCCCAGGGCCAGTAGGCTTAGAAGGTGCTTATTAAATCTTATTTAGCTTAACAGCATGGTGCCCTTGCAGTGAATGAATGAGACCTTCAACCCTGATTCCCACACAAAGAAAGAGTGACTGTGTCTCCTTCAGGTAGATTTAAAGACACAGACAATTCTGACTACACAGCCAATGGAAAGAAGTTGTTCTCACTCACAAGTTACACCAACATCTTCTCCAAGAAACAGATCCCTGGCATCTCCTATGTGAGTGTTTCTCCATCTTATATCATTTGGGTATACACCAATGTGCCTTTACATTTTTTACATTTACACATCCTCTCATAGTTATATGACTAAGCGAGTGTTAGATGTGGTGTTTGAAATCTAGTGCTATTTATACTAGAACATGTTCAAAGGGGTGAGGAGACCTGCCTTGTGTAGTTGGCAATTCCGCTCAGGATGAGGAGTGCAGAGCTATTAACCACACATGCTCAGTATGTTACATGTGTGCATGTGTGTCGGGGTTAGGGAGTGAGACTTTTACCATAAAGTGACTGTATAAGATACTCTATATTTCAGCTTTGAGCATTTTCTCTGGCTGTCTCCCATTCCTGGAATGCTCTCTCTCCTCATCTCTGCCTACTAGCTTCCCTGGATTCTTTCAAGTCTCAACTAAAATCTCATCATCTACAAGAAGCCTTTCTTAATCCCTCTTAATTCTAGTGTCTTCCTTCTCTTAATTATGTCCTGTTTATCCTGTATATAGCTTGTTTGTTTGCTACACATAACAAACATATTTGTTGGCTAATTCTCTCATACATTAGATTCTGTGCTCCTTGAGGGCAGGAACTGTCTTTTGACTCTTTTTGTATCCTCAGTGTGTGTCATATAGTAGGCACTGTGGTGGGCGGATTGATTGAAATGATTGAGAAAACAAAAGATCAAGCTTCAAAGCATATCCATTTATTAAACAATGCATGTCAATTACTTAACAAACAGAGACTAGGCTTCCTCAGCTTTGGCACTGGATCCCAAATAGAGAGCCAAACAGATTCTTATGAATTCAGAGAAAACAATTAATGGGATATAAACCAGGATAGGAAATTAGGTAATCTGATTTCTAATTAGAGGAAAGATTAGGGGCTTTCCAAATTGCGAGGGGGAGAGTGAACAGGTGCAATTTACTGAAATCAGAAAAAAAAAAGAGAAGTTACCCCACCCCCACCCAAGTGTCTCTATTTAATCAAAAGAACATAGAAACAACTGATTGGCCAGTGTAGGGCCAGTTTTCAGATAAGACATATGGGTTGCTTTAGATGTATAATTGTGAGAAAACTCTGCATTAATCTTATCTGACTGGGTTTCTGGTCAACATAACCTAGATCCTTAGTTAAGGGTCTCTAAATAACAAGAAGAGGTGGTCCAGCTTCCCAGCCTTGTAGGACTAGGTTCAAACAATGCAACAAAGCTTTCTCATAATTCCCACAATTGAATAAAGTTTTCTCACAAGACAGAAATTGGACTAGACCCATAACTGAATAGAAATGGAACCTGAGCTAGCTCCAGAATTGAGTTACAAGATGAAGTCAGTGTGATTCTCTCAATTCCCACAATTCCTTCAAATCCCCTCACCTTTGATTCCTGGGGGCAGGGCCAGGTATAAGCCAAATTTATAAGGTTTTTCATATATTTATAATCAGAATTATGTAAGTCAGGCTACAGATCAGATTAGGGGGTTCACAATGGACTAGTTTTGAGAGGGGAGATTTATATGTTGCCAAGATAACCAAGAAAATTCATCATAAACACAATAAAGCAAAAGACCAAAGTAATACAATGATGATCATCAATACTAAATAACATCAAGTCTCCTTGTATCCTAGTAACCAACTCCCAATGTCCATTAATCAGCACATCTTGAGTGCCAGATGTCCCATGTAGTTGTCTGGTCCTTGGAAATATCTTCTCCTGGACCTTGTGGAATAGCCTCATTCTCAGGACAGCTCTGAAAGAGTTCTGCTTCTCTGGTTCCAAATCACTTGTAGCAATCCTTAGGTAATTCTGCTAAAATCTGCTGGTAACAAGACATAATACAATTTAGTACAATCTCTTAAATTTGGTTTTCTAATAACTAGTTCATGTGGGGAAAAACAGCTCAAGCCTTATGGAGCAAATCCTATTAATAACAGTGCTGTAAGGAGAACATTGAATTAGGAATCCATAGTTCACTCGAGACTTTAGAAAATTTCAACTTTTACATATCACTTGCTGTTTCTATCTTTACCTAAATTATGTAGATGATATAAGAAGTTTTAAAAAAAATTCATGAGGGTCTAACTTGTAAAATGAACCTTTCTATCTTTTAAAATGGGAAAATAATTTCACTTTCTTTACAATTATCAGTACAATGTATATATAAAATCCTTATCCAATTTTGAAAACATATTGTGAAACCATACTCAAAGCCTGAATTTCCATACTAGATATGTTTGGAAGTCAATCATATACATGTGTATATAGTTTTTAGAGAAAGTAGTCTAATCTTGTTGCTTTCCCAAAATATACTATTCCAGAATTTAGTCACAAGATGGGAATCAGTGTGATTCACTCAATTCCCATAATTCCCTCAGCTCTTAATGCTTATTGACTAATTTATTGACTAAATTGGGAAAAGATATGTGGTGGGGTTGTCCTACATAGTAGAGGATGTTTTTATTGCACCCTAGGGAAGCCCTAGTTCATGTGACACTGGTGAGATTTATGCAATATATATGCAAATTTACCGACGGAAAAACCCAAGGGCTATGTGGGTCATCAAGATTGAGCTGAAAAGAAGCAGGGTGCTTAGAGGCTGACTCCTTTTCCCCTTCCCAAGTTCTATTATGATTTGATTCTGCTTCCATTCAGGTCCCACTTAACCCTGAAGCACTAGAAAATTGCCCATACCTTCAGGTGCAAGAGGAAGTGGTGAGCATAGATATGAAATCAGAAAGAGGAAGTGGGGGTCTTATGTAGTATATGCCAAGAGATCACACTTCTGCTACATGAGGTTGATGGCAATTTACCGTTTCTATTCTTATATGTCAAGTTTTTCAGTGTTTCTCATTAAGTATAGTTGCAGTAGAAGAGATAATTAGGCAAACATTTGTTTACTTGTTCTCTCCCCCGTTAGAGCGTGTGCTCTTCAAGGGCAAGGACTGTCTTCTGCCTTTATTTGTATCCCCAACACTTAGCATAGTGCCTAGCACATAGTTGGTGCCTAATAAATGTTTATTCACTGAGAGACTGATTAAGGGCACTGGACAAGGACAAAGACTAAAGATCTTTGCCTATTATGACCTCTTGCACATAACTCCCTTCTTTTTATTGTAGTAGAATTTATCAAAGATGAAAGACCCAGAGGCATAGTGCTTTTTTTTTTATTAGTAGTTGTAACAGTGGATGAGGGTCTGAACTAAGGTAGTGTCAATGTGACTGGAGGAAAGGAAGAGATGTGAGAATTGTGGAGATAAGATTAAAAAAAAAGACTTGGCAATCAATTGTAGCATCCAAGAAAGAAGAGATAATTATGTAATAACTAGTATTTATATAGTGATTACTACATGAAGGACTTTACAAATCATATCTCATTTGATCCTCACTATAACCCTGGAGGTAGGTGCTATTATTATCTCTATTTTACAGATGAGTAAACTGAGACAAACTGAGGTTAAGTGGCTTGTCCAGGGACACACAGCTAGTAGATGTCTGAGTCAGGATTTCAATCAGGTTGAATTCTGACTGCAAACCTGGCACTCTATTCACTGCACCACTTAGCTGCCTCAGTAGTCAAACATGATATGAAAATTAGGCACCTAAGTAACTGATTTCCCTTGATTAGAGCTCTTGATTTGTTGGTTACCTTAGACATTTGATCTTTTTTCAGATATGTGCTAGATTAGAAGGCCGTGGAGGTACCTTCCACTTCTAACATTCTGTGATCCCATATCATTGGAAATAGCTTTATGTATTATTCCTGCCATGATTAATTTTTGCTGTCATTCAGTCATTGCGGTCATGTCCAACTCTTCATGATTCCACTTGGGGTTTTCTTGGCAAAGATACTGAAGTATATTCTTAAATTCTGTATAGATTTGCTTCTCTACAGCTCCCAACCCGTTGTACCTAGTTCTATCATCTTGTCTCAGAACAAACAATTTCACTTTCCTATTCCTACATGACAT
Source organism: Vombatus ursinus (assembly GCF_900497805.2). Lineage (NCBI taxonomy): Eukaryota > Metazoa > Chordata > Mammalia > Diprotodontia > Vombatidae > Vombatus > Vombatus ursinus. Next base: position 204,521 of record NW_020954616.1, on the reverse strand, counting down.
CCCTTTAAATACTTAGAGACTGTTATATTACTCCCTTGTTTTCTCTTCTATAGTTCATAGTTCTTTCAACCAGTCCTCACATGATATGATTCTCATCCCCTCAACATTTTTGGTTGCTCTCTCCTAGACCTTCTCCAACTTGTCAATGCCTATTTCTTTTTAAAAATACGGTTTATTGAAGACCTCCATCTTTAAATCATAGCCATTTTCTACCCAACCTCTCTATACTGAACCTTTCCTTGTAATAGATAAAAACAATTAAGCAAAAAGATGTCTGATAACACATCTCTAGCAACAGAGACCATATCTGACAACATATGGAGTATTCCATCCCAGTAGTCTTCCATTTCTCTGCCATGAAGGAATAGCTGTTTCTTTTCTTCAGGACCTTTATTGATTTCCCCATTATTCAGAGCTCATCTTCCTTTTAATCATATTTTCATTGACATCATTGTAATCATTGTGAATGATAATATCCCTGCCAAAATGTGGCAACTGGAAAATTTTAATCTTAGAGTTCCCCTACATGGTAACAGTGGGAGTTTCTTCTCTTTCCACCTATAATGCCTCTCTATGACCAGAAATAGGGCCATATTTTCTAAGATAAGTATTGGGTTCTTTAGCTAGGTGTTGGGTGAGAGAAGAAAATGGAATCCTGAAATTATCTGGTACTTTTTACACTCTATGTGTCTCATAGGGAAAGCCCAGAAATGAAAGGTCTTTAGAGGAGGCCACTTCTGAGGGTATGCTCCTGCAGCTCTTCTAGATGTTAGACTGATCTAGGGGTGGGAAGAGTGAAGGGATAGCTATTAACTGTGGTCTTCTTTTATGTTTTCAGAGCCAAGAGCTTCTGGAGAAGACTCAGTCCCAAAAATGGTGATTGGAATCCTGGGGGAGTCTGTTATTCTCCCACTGGAAATCCCAAAAGAAAAGCAGATCACATATATTGTCTGGATTTCCCAAAGGTCTCTTGCCATCATAGAGACAGGAAAAGAAGGAAAATCACCCAAAATAATGATGACAAATCCTCATTATATGGGGCGAATAGACTTCCTCAACCAAAGCTATAGTTATGCTCCACAAATCAGTCACTTGAAGATGGAGGATGCTGGCTTCTACACAGCAGAAATAACTATAGCAAACATCACTGAACCCATTAAAAAGTTGTTCACCCTCCTCATCCATGGTCAGCACTAAGTTCAATTTCAGTATCTTTTCAAACACACTTACATCCAAAAAAATGAATACACCAAATGCTTATATGTCTTCCTGCCTGACTGTTGGGAAAGCTGCTTTCTTCCTGCACTCCAGAGTACAGGTTAAATTTAAAGGTGATTCTGCCTGAGTGTAAGCTGTACTTAGGAGTAATGCAATAAAACCCTATTGTAAAGATCCTTGCTATATGCTAACTTTAGGTGTAATAAATGTCAAATAAAGGTAGAACTTGGCCCAGCAATGTGGTACAGTAGAGAGGACCCTGGATTTATAATCAGGCAGCCCCACTTTAAATCTTGACTCTGTCCCTTAATATTCATGAAACTTTAGGCAAGTCACTTCACCTTTTGGGGCCTCAGTTTCCTGAGGAGATGAATCTAGACCCTCTAAGATCCCCTCTCTAAGTCTATGAGCCTATAAGTTACAATTATTTATTGTAAAGAAGAACTTTCTAACAATTAGAGCTGTTCCAAATTGGAATGGACTGCTTCATGAGGTCATACGCTCTCTGCATTTTAATGTGTTCAAATACAGGCCAGATGGACAATTGCCAGAAATACTGCAGAGGGATTCTTTGAATTGGATGAGATGTTGGATTAGATAACCTTCAGGTTCCTTTCATCTCTAACATACTACAACTCCCTGAGTATATAGTTAAGGATAATTGATTTCTCATATGATGGGACATCTTAAGCTTATAAGGAGGAAGTAGTATCCTTTTCCTTGTCCTTAGGGCAGGGTGCCACTATCTGTGAATAACTGTCCTCCTCCTCCCATCCTTTTCTGATCAACAGCAACCTAGAACAGGTAAAGTAGTTTCCCAGAATGGTTGGAGGAAAAGATGACTCCCTTGGGCTATGTCACTCTCTGTCCCACAAATGTAATGGCAGTCCCCAGCCTCTCACTGATGGGATCTGAGAAACCAGTACCTGTTACATGCCTCACACACTCCTGTTTGTGCAGAAGGAGGTGTTCCCTACCTGAACACTCTGCCCCTTTGTAGCTCTGGGTGTGCAACTGGAACTGCATGGTAACTGTCCAGAGTCACCAATTTCTTCTCCTTCTTTAACTCCAGGGCAGAACTCTGAAACTCAGAGTTCTGATGCTTAAGGAAATCATTGACCATCTTTATGGGGGGGGAGGAGCATAATCAAAACATCTCATTGAATATTATATTTTACCCTTCATGTAGAGCGATTGATGGAGCCAAAAATTACATTGGGTCCTAGGATCAATGATAATGGCACCTGTCTTATCAATGTGACATGTTCTGTGGAACAAGTAAGAGAGAATGTAACATACAACTGGACACCTGTGGGACAAAGGGCTAATGCATCCAGTGGAGGACCCATCCTCAGTGTCATTTGGAAACCTGGTGACCAAGACCAGTACACCTGTACTGCCACAAACCCTGTCAGCAACAGTTCCCATACTATCCTTGCCAGTAAGCTCTGTGCAGGTAAATTTCTGATTGTTTTCCCAGAAGCCTGAGATCATAGAGTCCTATAGGGATTTGAATTATAATTATTCTTGACCTTGGTACCAACCTAGTACCTATAGGAACAGAGCTACTGAGCTCTGTCACTAGCCAAGCCTCAGCCAAAGGAAATACTCCTGCTCTGAGACTGTGAGGAGGGAATTAGTTTCAGTGGTTGGTTCCCTTTAGTTGATCTGATCAAGGCAATTTTTTATGCATGGTTCAGATTACTCCCAGTGACCCTGCTTCTTTTCATCTTCTCTTTTAAGGCATTGAACATGGCATAAGCTACATCAGAGTCCTTCCATACCTCATGATGACCATCATCCTGGTTATTATTCTCCCTTTGTTGGGCCTGTCTTTCTGGTACATTCAGAGAAGGAAAGAAAAAGGTTTGAGCTTTTCGGCAAGATGAAGCACATTTTTTTAAAATCACAGAATGTCAGAGTTAAAAGGACTCTCAGAGATCACTAATGTCAAGTCACACCTTTATAGCATGTGTTAGGAGGGCTTTTATATACATAAGTGGGCTGGACCATGACATAATCATTCTTAGCCTTTCCCACAGCAGGCTCATGCATGGACAATTCAGGCATTCCTGGGCCCTGTGGGAACAGTCTTCAAACAGACACCAGAGTTAGAGCAGCAGGAACAGGAGTGCAGTACCTGGTTTGATTCACTTAGCCATTACAAGAAACAGGGGTTGTGAGCCTGTCAAGAGGTGTGATGATGGCTCTCAGATCCCTGGGAAATAGGGGGCAGTAAACATCTGGTTCTGGTCAAAGCAATACACTTTGCCAGAGGGTGAGATCATCCAGAGTGCAAAGGATTGTTGTTATGCCAAACTCAGGACATAGCCTGCTTATTGGGTCTCAGATCTGGGAAACAGGGTGTCTCCAAATGTCTTGACACCCTCAAGGAATTGATATTCTACTCTGCATGTGACAACATTTAAACAGATTAAATAAACATGGATCATAGACTAAGTAAATACAAATTAATCTGGGGAGAAAGGGCTCAAGTAACTGAGGCAGGGAGAGGGGCAGGATAAGGCTAGATGTCTCAATGCAGCCTAAGGTTTCATTGGCTTTTTTAGGTTGCTATATCACATTCAATACATATTTGGCTTTCAGTTCAATAAAATCCACAGATCCTTTTCAAACAAATGATTGTCTAGAGATGGCTCCTCCATGTTATACTTGAGAAGTTGGGGTAAGGGGCTTGTAGCTGTGTGAAAAACTTTACATTTATCCCTTTTCAATTTCATCTTATTAGAATCTGACTAATGTTATATCCTGATAAGATCTTTTTAGATCCCAAATGTTATCCAATATATTAGCTTTTCCTCCCAACGTTGTCTCACCTGTAAACTGGGTTTGTGGTTGCTATCTGTGCCTTTATCGAAGATATATCCAGAATAATAATGTTAAACTGCTCAAAGCCAAGCACTCCAGGGCACTTTAATGGAGCAGCCTTCCAAGTTGAAATTGAATCATAAATCACACTGAGATTTCACAATTCTACACAAGTTTCTTACTTCCTGGAGGCCAGGGAGATTAAGCCTCAGATGCCTCTCAAACTTAGTCTCCTATGGTCCCTATTTACCCCACACCTGTCTGGAGGCTCTCCCCATAGCGGATTCCTTACCATCTTCCAGAGGATGTTTTAATGTCACTACATTGGTTTGATTACATTGTTGGGACAGTCCCTATATAACTGGCTGCTTAGGGAAAAAATGAAGGGCTCCTACTCTTACATTCCATGAAGAAAACTGGATAGTGGCCCTGAAGCTCATTTTCCTCCCAGGATCTCTACTCTACATTTCCCATTCTCCTAATTGTCAGAGTCCAGCACCCTTTGGTATGCTGGGAAATGTTTAATAAGCTCTCAAAAATCAAGCCCTGATTTGTAATGTTTGCTAATTACCAAGTTATAGATGCTCACACATAAAATTTAACAATTGACTCTCCAGAAAGCAGTTAAACTGACTTGAGCAACATCCCTGCCAACACCCATTTTCTCCCTCTTCACAGGCCTTCCTCTATAATGACCATCCCTCCAATATCATTTTCTTTCCAGAGAATTCTGACAGCAGTAATAAATATTCTCTCTCTCTCTCTCTCTCTCTCTCTCTCTCTCTCTCTCTCTCTCTCTCTCTCTCTCGCTCTCTTTCTCTTTCTCTCTGTGTCTCTGTCTCTCTCTCCTCTTCCATCTTCTTTACCCCTCCCTCTCATCCTTTCCCTTTATTGTTTTGCCTCCTAGAGCCTGCTTTTTTTAAGCAGCAGCACTGCAACATTCTCCAGAAAATATTCTGATGAGTATGTAGTTTCTGGATGTCTAAGATGGTCACAGATGGCCAAGGGATTCACCTTGAGGATTGTTTTGAGGACTGACCAGTGATGTGGCATTCTACAATATATTAATATATCTTTAACATACAACATGATTGGCTCCTAGTAATATGCAATGACTAAACTCATGTCTCTGCCTTCAAAGTCATAGGTGGTAGCACAGGGAGGTAACAAATAGATCGGTATCATGAATTCTAAACCTGTCTTTCCTCACTGGGTTGCAGAGGCTGATGCAAGAGACCAGGACTGTACTATTTATGACTCAATTTCTAATCTAAGCCCTGATATTACAGAAAATACAGAGTATGCCACAGTTTCATATCCTAAAGTAAGTTCTTTCTCATTCCTCCCCAGAGCCTGGGCTTTTCCCCATGTGAAATCTTTGTTTATGCGGGGTTGAAGTTTGGTATTAAACCATTTACAAAGGGGTGGGGTGGGGCAAGTGTCATATTAATTGTCTTCTGATGTGTCTAATGCCACCTTCTCATCACCCAAAAGACATTACTGAAATCTTCCACTCCCAAGTGACTACCCTCTTCCTCTCCATCCCAGTCCGAGTTATGAAATTTTGGTCACCTATCCATTTTTAGCTTATCATGGTATATAGTACAACTCTGAAATATCACCTCCAATATCAGATTGGCTAACACGACAGAAAAGGAAAATGACAAATACTGGAGGTGATGTGGAAAAATTGAGATAGTAATGCACTGTTGGTGGGGTTGTGAACTCATCCAACCATTATGGAGAACAATTTGGAACTACATTCAATGGACTATAAAATTGTGCATACCCTTTAACCCAGCAATATCACTATTAGGTCTGTTTCCCAAAGAAATCAAAGAAAAGGGAAAAGGACCTCTTTGTACAAAAAAAATTTATAAGGGTTCTTTTTGTGATGGCAAAGAATTGAAAATTGAGGGGATGCCCACCAATTGGAGGATGGCTGAACAAGTTATGGTATGTGATTGTGAGGGAATACTATTGTGCTATTAAGAAATGATGAGCAGGATGGTTTCAGAAAACTTGGGAAGATTTATATAAACTCATGCAAAATGAAGTGAGCAGAATCAGAAGAACATTGTACACAGTAACAGCAATATTGTAAAGATGGTCAAATGTGAAAGACATAGCTACTCTAATCATGACAATGATACAAAATAGTTCCAAAGGACCCAAGATGAAAAATGCTATCCAAAGCCAAAGACAGAACTGATGAACTTTGAATGCAGAGTAAAGCATACTTTTTCTAAACTTTATTTATTTTTATCATTTTGTTTGTGTCTGTATCAAGATGTTTGCCTTCTCAAGGAGGGAGAGAGAGAATATGGAACTCAAAATTTTTTAAAATGATTGTTAAAAATATTTTTACATATAATTGAGAAATATTTAATGAGATAAAATAATTTTTAATAGACTTCTGTTTTCTGTTTTGCTAATTAAGGCATTTTATATGTTTTTAAATGAATTTGAAATTTTCAGATTTCCTAGCATATAATTATAGATTTTCAAATAATACATAGTGATGATACTTCTTATCTCTTCTTAGTTTGGATCTTGCCTTGTTTGATCTTTATTTTGCTTATTTGATTTTCCTTTTCTTTTTTCATTCAGGCTACTTCTAAGTTTATTGATTTTGTTAGTCTTTTCAAAGGATATCTTTTTATTTATCATAGATACTTTTGTTTTCTATTTTGTTAATTTCATCTACAATTTTCAAGATTTCATCTAGTGAGCTAATTTTGGGTTTGTTGATTTCTTAGTTTTTTTAAGTATATAATCTGTTCATAAATCTTCTCTTTCTGTTCTGTTAACATTTGTTTTCAGCTATGTATTTTTTCCAAAGACTGGCTTTAGGGTATATTCTTTGATATGCTTATTATTCATAATATCATGATCAAATCTCTTTTTAGGTCTATATCTTTTCCTTCTGTTCTTTATGTTAATTTTTTACTGTGTTATAATCTGCAAAGGATGCATCTATTAACTCTGCTCATTTATACTTATTTATAATTTTATGTTCCCTATCATGTGGTCTATTTTATAAAGGTACAGCAGTACTAAAAAATAATTTTAGTCCTTAATGTTACCATTCAGAAGGCAAATTTTTGCATCTAACTTCCCTAACAGTTTGTTCAGTTTTGTACTTTAGTTTTTGTTAATCTTGTTAGATTTATCCAGTTCCAAAAGAGGAATACTAAAGTCTCCTAAAATTTTCATATTATTATCTATATCTTATAAATCAGTTAACCCTTTATGAATACACATATGTGTAATGTTGATATTCTTTCATTGCCTAAGTATCTGTAAACATAATGCAGTTTCATTTTTATCTCTTTTGGTATAATGAATTTATAATTTGTCTTGTCTGATAGTATGATTGTAACTCCTACTTTATTATTTTTTTGAGGCAATCAGGGTTAAGTGGCTTGCTTAGGGTCACACAGCTAGTAAGTTTCTGAGACTGGACTTGAACTGCAGGTCCTCCTGACTGCAGGGCTGGTGCTCTACTCACTGGGCCACCTAGCTGACCCATGTACCTCCTACTTTTGAGAAAATCATCTAATGCTTAGTAGATTTTGTTTCATCAGCTTGTTTTTATTCTGTATGTATCATTATTTTTAGATGTGTTTTTTGTTTACATCAAATTCTTAGTTTTTAGTTTCTTATCCATTTGACCATTCTCTTGCTATTTGGGATGGTTTAATACATTCACATTTATAGTTATTATTGTTAGACATGCATTATCTTCTGTGTGTTCCTTTTATGTTAATTTTTATCCCCTTCTTCTTTTAAAGTCAATACTTTGTCCCTGTAATTAGTTTTGCTTATGCTATTTTGATGCCAATCCCTTCCCACAGGATTCTCTCCCCCTGCCTTGTTTCTCTGACCTATCCAAATTTCCTTGACATTCAATTCCTTGTATCTATTTATCTGTTGAATTCCCATTTTTTTGACCTTTCTCTTACTCCCTCCCCCAGTTAAGTGTGTGGTTCAAAAATGTTCCCTCCCATAGCCCAACTACTTATTTTAAGGAACATTCTTTTGCAGTGTCCTCTTCCAATTAATTTTTCCTTTGATTTGCTCTCACATTGCTTTTTTTTCATTCTCATTTATTCTGAATTCTGTTCTTCAGTTATGTGCTAGACCTTTAATTATTCCTTTTTTTTTTTTTATTCTTTCTGTGTCTCTGCTAAAGATTATTTCTGGAATAACACATTTGAATTTCCTCCTCATCCCACTTGTAAATTGTTGAATTAGTAGATCTTATATATACCATTCATTTTTTTCTTCTTCTGAGCCTCATAATGATATTAATTAATGAAGAAATTGGTGTCAAATAGTTAATAGTTATCTACATAGATATTATGGTTTCTAAAATTCTTTTATTATCTCACTTGATACAACAGCCCAGTGAAGTAGGGGCTTCATCCATTTTGTAGATGAAGATTCTGAGGGTCAAAGAGATTAAAAGATTGTCTAGGAGGAGTTGAGGCAGGATTTGAACTGAGGTCTACCGTGATACTAAGTCCACTGCTCTAATCACTGTGCTGCCTACCTACCTCCAGAAAAAGTAACCTAACATTTATATAGCATTTTAAGATTTGCAATGCACTTTAAACATCTTTTATCATTTGATCCTCACAAAAATCCTGTGAAGTAGGTGCTATTATTATCCCCAATTTCTATGAAAAAAAAAAAACTAAAGCTAGCAAAGTTGTGTCTTGTCCAAGTCATATAACTAGTAAGAGTCTGAGGTAGACTTTGAATTGAAGTTTTCTTGACCATAAATACAGCACTTGATCCCCTAAACCATAACTGCCTACTCAATGGTGTTTTGTGGTTGGATTCACTCTATGCCCCAAGTCATGAAGCCTGGTCCAGCCTTCTGACTTTACTTTGATCAGTCTCCATTCCTAAGTCTGTGTGAACTTATCCTAGCTATGTACCTCTCCACCCCAAAGTGCTCCCCCCCATCACTATGAGTCCTGGCTGCCTTTGGGCATTACCTTTCCTGGATTGTGATTCATCCCAGAAGGTAGGACCCTCTCTCTGAGAAGGTGATCTCCAAAGGTGTAAATTCTCCCCAGATGAAACCCACTATAAGGTCCATGTCTCTTACTACAGACAAAAATATCCCCTCTTCTGTCTCTATCTCCATGACAATGTTCTTTAGAGGCACGTTTCCTTTCCCTTTCTACACTGACATACCCATCCCAATCTTTCCCCATTTTTACTTCTTTCCCATATTTGCCCATTCCTTCCATCTTATTAAGAGATTAAGAGATTGGAGCAATTACTACTCATTTTCTCTGTTCATCATCTGAGTAGAAATGAATCTCCAGTTTCTCTATTTCTTCTTTTCCTTCTCTCTCTTCCCACATCTTGCCGTTGTATTATCTTTTCTGCAAAAATAATATGGATTCACTTATCTGTTAATGTGGGATTTAGTTCCATGTTGAATTGAATTTTTAGGAATAGGAATTGAACTCTTCCTCATTCTCTCCTTATCCTTCAAATTCTCCTTAAATCTTTAGTCCTTAAAGTTCCTTTGTCCCCTTTATTATATCTTTTTTATTTTTTCTTTTATTCTTCGATTCCTTTTTTTAAAAAATTGACAGTAGCCTCCAAACATAAAAGAACTTATTTCACTACTTAGTCTTTTGAAGTTGGAGTTTAGGTATGATATCACAAAGAATGAATCCCTCTTGGCTACCATACACTACTGCTCTGGTGGGTCTAGCTGGTCTTTCCTCATTAGACTTGGCTGCTGTCAAACTCTGTCATGGATTCTAGTTCCGGAACTCTTGGTGCTCTCCCATCCTTTTGAAGCTCACAAATCATTGCCTAGTATATTCAGTATCTGATACTTTTCACCTAAGAGCAAGAAAGAATAGATACAATGGAGAGAGGAAAACAGCTGGGCTCTGCATTCACTGGCCACATGTTGACCTGGGCAGGAAGGAAATAAGGCTTTTTATGCCACCCAGAGGCTTATATCATGTCTTCCTTGGATCACCAACTTGAAAAAAGATTTTCATGACTTCCTTGAGACAGGATGAGAGAGAATCCAGAGCTCTTCCCCACCAAGAGTCTCATATAATTAATTCCCCTTTCCCAGGAGCCCTTCCCTGCCTATAATTTAGAATGGTGGTAGGTAAACCATGCAGAGCAGCTCTGAGATCCTCCATTTAAGGAGGATACTCAGTTAGATAACTCCCACTTCCCTTTCAGTTTCTTTTCATATGTTATCTTCCTCCATTAGATTATGAGCTCCTTGAAGGCAGGGACTCACTTTTGCATTTCTTTGTATCCTCAGTGTTTAGCTTGGTGCCTGATAAATAGCAAGCACTTAATAAGTGTTTATTGATTGAATGATTTCTCACTTGAAGTCTGTCAGAGAATAAAGAGATTGAGTTGTCCTAATGGAAGTTTTTTGCATGCATATTTAGTTCTGGATCAGTAGACAATCACAAAGTCTTACATTCACCATGTGGTAAGCAGACAGGAAATAAGAATGCATGTGCTTGCTTCAAAGTCTATGTGGAGGCATAAGGTCAAGCATTTTAGGCATGCTCCTAAGGGTAGGACTCTCCTGGGCTAGTCCTATGTTTTACATTTCTTTTAAGTTCTGTACCACAATATTTCTGTTTTTAAATTTTTGCTTTCAGAACTTTGATTTTTGACCCAATTTTATTCCTTATATTTTTATTTGAAGGTTTTATGGTTTTTTGTAGCCATTATAGAGTTTCTTGCTATTGTTCTGTGTTCTGTAATCTAGGGGAGTTCTGGTCTTTTTGACCAGAAAGTTTTGGTTTATTTTTTTCTTCATGGCATAATACTTGTTCATAGTGTTTTTGTCCTCTTTTTAAATTTTTATTCATTCTTCCTTTAAGTCTTCCTGAGTCTTGATTTAATCTTTTTGTGAGTTAGGTTTTTACTTAGGCTTTCTAGTGACATCTTTTGGATTTCTGGTCTTTCTCTTGTATTCCCATTTATTTGTCTAACTTTCTTCCTCATTCATTGATCCCTTTTGTATCCACAGCTACATAAATTCCAAAGCTAGGTATTTTCAACTCATTTACCTTGGGAGAATATCGGCCCCAACTAGGTTTCCAGTACCTTTTCCATCTGGAACAGAAGCTATTTTGCCTTCTAGCCAGCTCTGCATTTCACTCTGCAACTCCTGCTGTCCCCACTAACTATTGCTTACTCCTTTCCTACTCCTCCTGTTCCCTTTCCTGCTTTTCTCTATTTCCTTCTCATGTATGAGAGGAATCAATATTTGCTTCCTTTTGGGGGAGGAAGGATAGAGGTCATGCTGAGTCACTGCCATGGAGGAACTGGGTAAAGATTCCAGAATCTTGACTCAGAAGCACAATCTTGAGAGTTTGCTTGTATTTAGTATGCTGGTTCACCTAGTACATGGACCTCAGTGGAGTTTGTGGACACTGCATGGGAACTCTATTTAATTTTTATGACGTTATTTATTAACTTTGCTGATATGTGTGATTGTTGGGGTTTTTTTTTAGCTTTTGCAACTGTTTATCTTTTCTCGTGTATTCAAGTTAAGTTACTCTTGTACATGAATTCTTTTTCTGATTTTTTAAATGAATTGAATTTGAATTGAATTTTTGAATCAAATTTCTGAATTTTTTTAATTGTTTCAGAAAAACAACTGTCAAGATGGTGGCTCTTGACAATCATATCACTTAACCTTTTCTTAAAGCCAAAAGTCTTTTCCAATGAATAGATAAATCTCCTATCGATATTCACCTGTTTCCATCCTTTTTTGGAGCAGCTAGGTGGTATGGTGGATAGAACTCTAGGCCTGGAGTCAGGAAGACATGAGTTCAAATCCAGCCTCGGACACTTCATAGCTGTGTGACTTTGGGCAAGTCACTTAACTTCTGTTTGCCTCAGTTCCTTCAACTGTAAAATAGGGATACTTATAATACTTCCCTCACAGAGTTATTGTGAGGATTGAGGTACTATCTGTAAAAGTGCTTTATGCCTATTAAAAGTTTGTTTCCTTTCTTGACATCATACATTTCTGAGTTATGACAGAGTCTCTGTTACTCAGGGGAATGATGGTATTTTAATGTTTGTTTGTTTGTTTTTTTACAGAAAAACATCCAAAAGAATTTGGAAGCACTGCATACAGTTTATGACATTTTACAGAATACTACAAAGGTAAGGAATTTTTCCTTAATTTTTTATTCTCTTCCTCTGCCTCAAGTCTTTATTGCCTTTTTGGAGCTCTCTGAAGAATGGTAAATTCCCTTAGACATATTCTTTATGGCTAAGACATAGTACCTGCCCTCATGAAAATTATACAATAGAAAGGAGATATACGTATAAAACAAAACACTAATTGATATGGGACAGGGGAGAGTTATTAACAACTGGAGAAAATCATGGAAGACTTCATAGATGAAGTTGCATTGGAATTGGAATTTAAAGTCTTAGTAAGAATTTAACAGGTGACTAGAGAGAGCAGCATTCATTCTAAGGATAGGCAACAGCATAAGCAAAGACAGAGAGGGAAGACAAGCTCCTGGGATGTTCAATCAGCAGGACCTTAACTAGAGTTTCTGAAGAAGATTGTTCAACTATGAGAATAGCCTACCAAGGCAGGTTGAAGAAATCTCATGTTTGGAAGGTTTTTGAAAGGTAGAATAGCTTCCCTATGTGTCTATGATGGTTAGGTTCTGTCCAAGGCAGTGGGAAAAGGGAAGAGCAGAGAAAACTTCAAAAGATGATCCATATATTTATATACTTATGCCAGGAGTGTGCTAGAGCCAGTTTTAGTGAACTTATAAAACCCTGGTTAAGTTTTCATTGTCAGGATTTACTCCTCGAAATCAGTCAGCTACAAATCAGGCATATATATACACATACATACACATACATACACACATACACACATACACATATACACATATATGTTATTGATTGTCTAGGCTTAAGAAACTGTTAATAATGCAAATTAGATTTAAAAGTACGTATTCTCTTCTACCAACAGTCTGGTTGTTAAACATCTACTAGTGCATCTTTTGCTCTATAAATATTGCTGAAACTTTGCCAGAGTTCAGTAAAAGACTCAGGGAATGAAGTCATCTGCAGACAAAAGTTCTGGGGACTGGAGCCTAGTAACAATGATAATAACTGCCATCTATAAGTACTTTAATGTTTGCAAAGTGCTTTACATCCATTATCTCATTTGAGTCTGATAACACCCCTGCTTGTGTCTTTTTTACAGATGGACAAATCTGACACGCTTGAAAAGAACCGAAGGTCTCCAGGAACATTAGACTTTGGTAATATCATCTAAACAACAAAACAGTTCAAACCTCCCTCTGAAAGTGTTAAGCATTCTTACCAGTTGTTAATGCAGGATTTGGGACTCAGTAGGAGGGCATATTCACTTCTGAGCATTTGTTCAAAAGAAGAAAATTTGTGACAAATTAGCAAGCAATCTTGTAGCTCTTTAGCCATTACAAGCATCCTATATTCACTGCCGATATCCCTCTGTCACCTGGAGCCTGACATTGATTATTCTAGAAAATGATTTGGTACCCATGCACTAGAATGCCTGTCTCTTGTTAATCCATGCTGTTTTCCCTGTACAAGGTTTATGACTTGGAAACAGATTATTTCTGCATTTCAAGACACTTGGAAATGTTGCTCCCTTTGGAATACAGATTAAAAATCTTTGCTGGAATAAGGAATAATATGTTATAATTTTGCCCTTTTTAGACTTTGATTATATCCACAGGCAGGAAACTTTGAGTGTCTAGGAACTGAATTATTCACATATTGTAAAGGGTGAAAAACTAGGAATGGCCTATTTGCATCTTGAAAAGAGTGTACCTGACTTTCTGCTTCTGGGAGCCAAGATGGCAGAGTAAAAAGGTAGTCGCTCTCACCCACCCCTATCAACCTCTGAAAACCCAGAAAATATCACCCCAGAAAAAACCCTGGAACAGCTGAACCAGAAGAAAGACGGGGTGCAGCAGTACAATAGCCCAGGTAGCTAGAGGGATTAATGGGAAAGGCCCCTCTTACCCTGGGGGAAGGGGAGCAGTACGAAACAGGAGTCACCCAGCCAGCTGGTGGAAAGACCCACTTTAGCACACCAGGAGGAGATTCTCGTGCCTCGGCATTCTACAGCAAACGGGTCTCCCAATGCCTCAGCAAAAATAAGGGAAGCAGCACTACAAACAGCCCCAGGTGGATAAGCACCCGGCAGCATTCGCCTGAAAGGAGCTGAAGAAAGCAACCTAGAGGTGCCAAAAAGTTCCAGCCTTGTTGATTCCAGCCCAACACCAGGTAAGCTGTCAGAACCCTGCAGCCTCCAACTGCCAACCAGGAGGAAATCCCGAAGCCCAGGTGGTCAAGCAGGCAAACACCAACAGCTGTACCTCAGAGTGCCTCAGTGAGGGTGGGGTAACCAGTGGAAACCAGCTCAGAAAACCACCAGGTGCCTCAGCATTCTACAGCAAAGAAGTCTCCCAGTACCTCAACAGAAATAAGGGAGGCAGCACTGCAAGGGGCCCGAGGCAGATAAACACCTGGCAGCACTTATCTAAAAGGAGCTGAACAAAGCTAAAGGAAAGGAAAAGCAGGCAACCTAGATTTACCTGAAAGTCCAAGCCTTGCTGATTCCAGCCCAACACCAGATAATCTGCCAGAAACCTATAGCCTCCAATTACCAACATAAGAGGCCCCAGCACACAAAACCAGTGACCAAGACCTAGGCTCCCAACACAAGAAGCTTGGGTCAGTGCCCTCTGCTCCCCAGCAGGAGAGCTTAATTTCTTTAAAGGCCAGGAAATAAAGAAACACCATGAGTAAAAAGAAATGTACTATAGATTCCTATTATGAGAAGAGTGAAGATCAAGACAGAAATTCTGAAGAGGACAACACTGTCATCAAACCCACATCTGCAACATCAAAAGGGAATATGAACTGGTCTGAAGCCCAAAAATCCTTCTTAGAAGAACTCAAGAAGGATTTTAAAAGTCAAATGACAGAAGTAGAGGAGTCCTTTAAAAGCACAATTGGCCAATTGGAAAAAAAGTACATTGAAGAAAACAAGTCCCTAAAACACACAATTGGCCAATTGGAAAAAAAGTACATTGAAGAAAATAAATCCCTTAAAAATACAATTGACCAATTGGAGAAGAAAGTACAAAATCTAACAGAAAAAAACGATATGTTAAAAATTAGAATTGAACAAACGGAAACTAAAGACTCTATGAAAGAGCAAGAATCAGTCAAACAGAAACAAAAAAATGAAAAATAGATGAAAACATAAAATACTTCATGGGTAAAACAGCTGACCTGGAAAACCAATCCAGGAGAGACAATTTAAAAATTATAGGCCTACCTGAAAGTCATGATGAAAAAAAAGAGCCTGGACAATATCCTTCAGGAAATCATAAAGGAAAACTGCCCTGAAGTCCTAGAACCTGAAGGTAAAATAATTGTAGAAAGAATCCATTGCTCCCCACCTGAAAGAGATCCCAAATTGGAAACCAAGGAATATAATAGCTAAATTCCAAAATTACCAGATAAAAGAGAAATTACTGCAAGCAGCCAGAAAGAAACAATTTAAATATCATGGAACCACAGTCAGGATTACACAGGACCTTGCAGCCCCTACATTGAAAGACCATAGGGCATGGAACATTGATATTCCATAAGGCAAAGGAGCTTGGAATGTAGTCAAGGATTAACTACCCAGCGAAAATCAGCGTGATTTTTCAGGGAAGGCGATGGATATTCAACAAAATAGGGGAATTCCAAACGTTCCTGATAAAAATACCAGAGCTCAACAAAAAATTTGATCTTCAAGTACAAGATTCAAGAGAGACATAAAAAGGTAAATGGGATAGAAAGATACAATATGTTGTTAATAAGGGCAAAATGTTTACATCCTTACAAGGGAAGATGATACTTGCAACTCTTGAGAACTGTATTGTTATTATACCATGTTAAAGGAATATACATAAAGGGGGTGGATATAAGTTGACTTTGATGTAATGATAAAAAAAAAATTTAATCAAGTGGGTTAAATGGATCCAAGTAAGTGGATTAGTCTGAGCTAAGAAAATGTACTGAGAAAGGAGGAGGCAGACAAGGGTAAATTACATTACAGGAAAAGACGCAAAAACCTATTAGAGCAGAGGTAAAGAAGTGAGGGGGATGAGCATTGTTTGAACCTTACTCTCATCAGATTTGGCTCAAGAAGGGAATAACATAATCAGTTAGGTATAGAAATCTAACCTGTACTTTAGGTAGTAGGAGGGGAAAGGGGAAAGAAAAGGGAGGGGGGATAGAAGGGAGGGAAGAAGCAATAAGGGTAAAGGGGAAGAAAAGGGAAAGGGATAATGGAAGGGAGGTGGGACCCAAGGAGGCCCTGGTCAAAAGCAAAACACTAGTGAGGGGGGGAAAGGAGAAAGGAGAAAGAAAAGCATAAACAGGGGGGAAAAAAGGATGAAGAAAAAGACACAGAGAGTAATCATTACTGTAAATGTGAATGGAATGAACTCTCCCATAAAACGGAAGCATATAGCAGATTGGATTAAAAACCATAATCCTACAATATGTCATTTACAGGAAACACATTTGAAAAAGAGTGACACATACAGGGTAAAGGTAAAAGGCTGGAGCAAAATATATTATGCTTCAGCTGAAGTAAAAAAAAGCAGGGGTAGCAATCCTGATCTCAGACAAAGCAAAAGCAAAAGTAGATCTTATCAAAAGAGATAAGGAAGGAAACTACATCCTGCTAAAAGGCACCGTAGACAATGAAGTAATATAATTACTAAACATATATGCACCAAATGGTATAGCATCCAAATTCTTAGAGGAGAAGTTCAGGGAGTTACAGGAAGAAATAGACAGCAAAACTATACTAGTGAGGGACCTCAACCTCCCCCTCTCCGAACTAGATAAATCTAACCACAAAATAAACAAGAAAGAAGTTGAGGTGAATAGAACATTAGAAAAGTTAGGTATGATACATCTGTGGAGAAAACTGAATGGGGATAGAAAGGAATATACTTTTTTCTTGGCGGTACATGGCACATACACAAAAATTGACCATGTACTAGGGCATAAAAACCTCACAATCCAATGCAGAAAGGCAGAAATATTAAATGCATCCTTTTCAGATCATGATGCAATAAAAATTATATGTAACAAAGGGCCATGGAAAGATAGACTAAAAAATAATTGGAAACTAAATAATCTAATCCCAAAAAATGATTGGGTCAAAGAACAAATCATAGAAACAATCAATAATTTCATTCAAGAGAATGACAATAATGAGACAACATACTAAAACTTATGGGGTGTAGCAAAAGCAGTTCCTAGGGGAAGTTTTATATCTCTAAATGCTTACATAAATAAAATAGAAAAAGAGGAGATCAATGAATTGGGCATACAACTAAAAAAAACTAGAAAAAGAACAAATTAAAAATCCTCAATTAAACACCAAATTAGAAATATTGAAAACCAAAGGAAAAATTAATAAAATTGAAATTAAGGAAACTATTGAACTAATATGTCAAACTAAGAGCTGGTTTTATGAAAAAAACCAATAAAATAGATAAACCTTTGGTTAATCTAATTAAAAAAAGGAAAGAAGAAAACCAAATTACTAGTATCAAGAATAAAAAGAGTAAAACCACCACAAGGAAGAGGAAATTAAAGCAACAATTAGGAATTATTTTGCCCAACTCTATGCCAACAAATTTGACAATCTTAGTGAAATGGATACATATTTACAAAAATATAAATTGCCCAGATTAACAGAAGAGGAAGTAAAATACTTAAATAACCCCATCTCAGAAAAAGAAATTGAACGAGTCATTGATGAACTCCCTAGGGAAAAATCTCCAGGGCCAGATAGATTTACATGTGAATTCTATCAAACATTTAAAGAACAATTAATTCCAATACAATATAAACTATTTGGTAAAATAGGCAAAGAAGGAATCTTACCAAATTCTTTTTATGATACACATATGGTGCTGATACCTAAACCAGGAAGAGTCAAAACAGAGAAAGAAAATTATAGACCAATTTCTCTAATGAGATGCAAAAATTTTAAACAAAATATTAGCAAATAGATTACAGCAACTTATCACATGAATAATACCCTATGACCAGGTAGGATTTATACCAGGAATGCAGGGCTGGTTCAAAATAAGGAAAACTATCAGTATAATCCGTCATATCAACACCAAAACTAACAGAAACCACATGATCATCACAATAGATGCAGAAAAAGCTTTTGACAAAATACAATACCCATTCCTAGTAAAAACACTAGAGAGCATAGGTATAAATGGAGTCTTCCTTAAAATAATAAATAGCATCTATCTAAAACCTTCAGCAAGCATAATATGTAATGGGGACAAGCTAGAAGCATTTCCAATAAGATCAGGGGTGAAACAAGGATGTCCATTATCACCACTGTTATTCAACATCATACTGGAAAGGTTAGCTTTATCAATAAGAGAAGAAAAAGACATTGAAGGCATTAGAATAGGCAAAGAAGAAACAAAGCTATCACTCTTTGCAGATGACATGATGTTATACTTAGAGAATCCCAGAGAATCAAGTAAAAAACTACTTGAAATAATAAACAACTTTAGCAAAGTTGCAGGCTATAAAATAAACCCACATAAATCATCAGCATTTCTATATATTACCAACAAAGCCCAACAGCAAGAGATAGAAAGGGAAATTGCATTTAAACTTACTATAGACATTATAAAATATTTAGGAGTCTACCTCCCAAAACAAACCCAGGAACTCTATGAACACAATTACAAAACACTTTTCACGCAAATAAAATCAGATCTAAATAATTGGAAAAACATCAGTTGCTCATGGGTAGGCCGAGCTAATATAATAAAAATGACAATTCTACCTAAGCTAATTAACTTATTCAGTGCCATACCAATCAAACTACCAAAAAATTATTTTATAGAGTTAGAAAAAATAATAACAAGATTCATCTGGAAGAACAAAAGGTCCAGAATATCAAGAGAACTAATGAAAAGAAATGCAGGGGAAGGTGGCCTAGCCATTCCAGATCTTAAATTATATTGTAAAGCAGCAATCATCAAAACTGCTTGGTACTGGCTAAGAAATAGAGTGGTGGATCAGTGGAATAGGTTAAGTATGTAAGACACAGTAGTCAATGATTATAGTAATATATTATTTGATAAACCCAAAGACCCCAGCTTCTGGGATAAGAACTCACTCTTTGAAAAAAACTGCTGGGAAAACTGGAAAAGAGTATGGCAGAAACTAGGCATAGACCAAAATCTCACACCATATACCAAAATAAAGTCAAAATGGGTACATGATTTAGATATAAAGGCTGATACTATAAGCAAACTGAGAGAGCAAGGAATAGTTTACCTGTCAGATCTATGGAGAACAGAAGAATTCATGACCAAACAGGAGATAGAGAACATTACAAAAAGCAAAATAGATGATTTTGATTACATTCAATTGAAAAGTTTTGCACAAACAAAGTCAATGCAACTAAGATTAGAAGGAAGGTAGAAAATTGGGAAAGAATTTTTACAACCAGTCTCTCTGATAAGGGCCTCATTTCTAAAATATATAGAGAATTAAGTCAAATTTATAAGAATACAAGTCATTCCCCAATTGATAAGTGGTCAAAGGATATGAACAGACAGTTCTCAGATGAAGAAATTAAAGTCATCTATAGTCATATGAAAAAATGCTTTAAATCACTATTGATTAGAGAAATGCAAATCATAACAACTCTGAGGTACCACATCACACCTATCAGAATGACCAACATGACAAAACAGGAAAATGATAAATGTTGGAGTAGATGTGGTAAAATTGGAACACTAATGCATTGTTGGTGGAGTTGTGAAATGATCCAACCATTTTGGAGAGCAATTTGGAACTATGCCCAAAGGGCTATAAAAATGTGCATACCCTTTGACCCAGCAATAGCACTTCTAGGGCTATATCCCAAAGAGATCACACAAATGGGAAAAGGACCTACATGTACAAAAATATTCATAGCAGCTCTTTTTGTGGTGGCAAAGAATTGGAAATTGAGAGGATGCCCATCAATTGGGGAATGGCTGAGCAAGTTGTGGTATATGAATGTGATGGAATACTATTGTGCTATAAGAAATGATGAACAGGCCAACTTCAGAAAAACCTGGAAAGACTTGTATGGTCTGATGCTGAGTGAAGTGAGCAGAACCAAGAGAATGTTGTACACAGTAACAGCCATGTTGTGTGATGACTAATACTGATAAACTTAACCCTTGCTGGCAATACAAGAATCTAAGACATCTCCAGAGGCCTTGTGATGGAAAATGCTATCCACACCCAAACAAAGAACTATGGAAGCCAAATTGTTATTTTTTTTCTCTTCTGTTGAGTTTTGTTTCCTCTTTCTGATGGTTCCTCCCATTGGTTTTAATTTCTACTTACAACATCATTAATGTGAAAATATGTTTAATATGAATGTAAATGTATAGCCTATATCAGATTGTGTGCTGTCTTGGGGAGGGTGGTGGGGAGGAAGGGGGAGAAAAATTTTAAACTCAAAAGCATATGGAAGTGATTATTGATAAATCAAAATAAATTAATAAAAAAACTAAAAAGAGTGTACCCCTTTCATATTTGATGAGCCAATCTAAAGGAAGTATAAAGAATTATATATGTTTGCTTCTTCACTCCATTAGGAGGAGTGAGGAATTTCCTCAATCAAAATTAATGGAATTATAAAGCAAGAGCTGCCCTTCTTTGTTCTACTTGACCACATGGGAGCTGTGGGAATAGCTTCAGGCCATGTATAACTTAGGGCTGAAAAGCTTACAGTTTGAGATCCCTAAATGACTTCTGAGACAAAAGACCTTATGATTCAGTGTATATGGGAGAGGGATCAACATGTCCCTTAGCTTTTCACTCTTGCTTTCAAACAGTTATGAAGTGTGTAAGGACTATTTCAAGCTATTTCCCAAGAGTCATCTTGGGGAAGGGGTGATTGCCTGTCTTCAGTTTGACTTCCATGCAACCATAAGCACATGTTCTTCCTAGGAAAGTCTTGGCCTTTGCCCCCTTACCTTGTTTGCATAGGAAGGAAAAGAATTGTTAACAAATATTTATCAACAGACTTCCGGGGCCAAGCCAAGAAGGCAGAGCAGAGAAAGCACTGAGCTGAGTTCTCTCAACATTCACCTCTAAATGACTTTAAAATAACACCTCAAATCTAACTCTGGAGTGACAGAGCCAACAAATGGTCAGGGTGAAATATTCTTCTAGCCCAAGATAACTTAGAATGTTAAAAGGTGATACAGGGGTAGCCTAAAGCCTAGGTAAATGAAACATCAGTGGTGGGACTAGGTCAAGCAGCAATAGCTTTGGAAGCTCTTAAACCAGAGATATTAAGGGGACCTGGCAACTGGTTAGAGAGAGGTTACAGGGGCCCCTTGTGCTAGCACTGGATGTAGGACCAGATGCTATTTGGCAACTTCATTACCTGTACCCACTTCTGGGTCACAATTCAAGAATAGAGAGGAGCATTTTTAGTCAAGAGGAAGTAGCACTCTGAAAACAGCAGTGCAGAAAAAGTCTGAAGATTGAGAGAGTGCCTCTCCCTTAAGCTCAGTGCTGGAAACAGAGCCCAACTTTTTAACATAAAGTTCAAAATCAAGAAATAGGTGGGGAAAAGAGCAAACAACAACAACAACAACATCATAAAGCTACTGATCATAAAAAGCTACAATAGTGACAGGGAAGATCAAGACAAATTCAGAAGAAGACAATGAAGTTCAACCAGCAATGTCTCAAAGGAAAATGTGAATTGGTGACAAACCTAACAAAAATTCCTCGTGGAGTTAAAAAATGATTTCCAAAATCAAATAAGAGTTGTAGAGGAACAATTAGGTAAATATATGAAAGCAAAAGAAGAAAATTATGAAAGGACAATTATCAGCCTGGTAAAAGAGGCACAAAAAGTATTGAGGAAAATAATATCTTGAAAACAGAATTGGCTAAATGGAAAGGTGGTACAAAAATTCAGTGATGAAAATAACTCTTTAAAAAGCAAAGTTGGCCAAATGGAAAAAGAGGTACAAAAGCCCACTGAAGAAAATAAGTGCTTAGAAATTAAAATTGGGAAAATGGAAGCTAATGACTTTATGAGACATCAAGAAATAATAAAACAAAGCCAGAAGAGTAAGAAATAGAAGAAAATGTGAAATATCTCATTGGAAAAATAACTGACCTGGGAAATAGATCAAGGAGAGATGATTTAAGAATTATTTGACTCTCCTAAAGCCATGATCAAAGAAAGAGCCTATACATCATATTTCAAGAAATTATCAGGGGCAGCTAGGTGACACAGAGGAAAGAGCACCGATCCTGAAATCAAGAGGACCTGAATTCAAATCCAGCCTCAGACCAAACACTTGACACTTACTAGCTGTGTGACCCTGGGCAAGTCACTTAACCCCAATTGCCTAAAAACAAAAACAAAAACAAAAAAAAATTACCAAAGAAAACTGCCCCAATATCTTAGATCCAGAGAATAAAATAGAAATTGAAAGAATCTACCAATTGCTAAATGAAAATGCCCTGGAATGTTATCACCAAATTCTAGCACTTCCAGGTCAAAAAGAAAATATTTCAAGAGGCCAGAAAGAAACCATTCAAATATTGTAGAGGCACAGTCAAGATCATACAAGATTTAGCAGCTAACACATTAAAGAAGTGGAGGGCTTGGAATATGATATTCCAGAAGGCAAAAAAGCTAGAATTGTAACCAAGAATCAACTACCCAGTAAACTGAGTTTCAGGGGAAATCCTGAAGAAGAAAAATGGATATGTAATGAAATAAAGGACTTTCAAGCATTCCTGATAAAAAGAACAGAGCTGAATAGAAAATTTGACTTTCATATACAAGACTCAAGAGAAGCATAAGAAGATAAACATGAAAGAGAAATCATAAGATTAACCTCAGTAAGGTTAAACTGTTTAAATTTCTTGGGGCAGCTAGGTGGCACAGTGAATAGAGCACCAGGCCTGGATTCAGGAGGACCTGAGTTCAAATCTGGCCTCAGAGACATAATAACACTTACTAGCTGTGTGACCCTGGGGAAGTCACTTAACCCCATTGCCTAGCCAAAAAAAAAAGAAAAAGAAAAAAACTGTTTACATTTCTTTATGGGAAGATGATACATGTAACTTCTAATAATTTTATCATTATTAGGGCAATTAGAAGAATTTTACATAGAGGGTAAAGGAGTGAACCAATTATGTTGGGATAATGCAAAAAATGGGCCAATAAGAAAGAGGGATGACTTGGGAGAAGAAGGAAAGAAGAGGAAGAATGTGGAAAATTGTCTCACATAAAAGAGACTCACAAAGAAGAATTTTTATAGTGAAGGGGAAAATGGGGGTGGGTGGACAATGCTTAAACCTCATTCACTTTTTTTAAAAAATGAAAATGGCAGTATTTTTATTTTTATTTATTTTTATTTATTTTTATTTTTAACATGTGTTTTTAAAACTTTGGGTTACAAATTTTCTCCCTTCCTCCCTCTCCACCCACCCTCATTGAAAAGGCAAGCATCTCGACACAGGTTATAGATGTGTAGTTATGCAAAACACTTCCATAGTAGTCCTGTTGTGAAAAACTAAGTATATTTCCCTTCATCCTATCCTACCCCCCATTTGTTCCGTTCTCTCTTTTGACCCTGTCCCTCCTCAGAAGTGTTTGCTTTTGATTATTCCCTCCCCCAATCTGTCCTCCCCTCTATCAACCCCCTGCTCTCTTGTCCCCTTCCCCCCTTATTTTTCTGTAGGGTAAGATAGATTTCCATACCCCATTGTGTATGTTATTCCCTCCTTAAGCCAAATCCTATGAGAATAAGATTCACTCATTCCCTCTCACCTTCCCCCATTTCCCGTCCATTGTAAAAGCCTTTTCTTGTCTGTTTCATGGGAGATATTTTACCTCATTCTACTTCTCCCTTTCTCCTCCCAGTATAATTCTCTCTCACCCTTAATTTTATTTTCCAGATATCACTCCTTCATCTTCAACTCACTCTGTGCCCTCTATCTATCTATCTATACATACATATAATTTTTTCCCTCCCTCTACCCTAATACTGACAAAGGACTCATGAGTTATAAATATCATCTTTCCCTGCAGGAGTGTAAACAGTTGAACCTTAATAAGTCTCTTATGATTTCTTTTTCCTGTTTACCTCTTCCATGTTTCACTTGAGTCTTGTATTTGAAGGTCAAATTGTCTATTCAGCTCTGGTCTTTTCCACAGGAACGCTTGTAAGTCCCCATATTTCATTGAATGGCCATTTTTTACCCTGAAGTTTTGCTGGGTAGGTGATTCTTGGTTGTAGTCCTATCTCCTTTGCCCTGCAGAATATCATACTCCATGCCCTCCAGAACATTAATGTAGAAACCACTAAATCTTGTGTTATCCTGATTGTGTTTCCACAATACTTGAATTGTTTCCTTCTGGCTGCTTGCAATTATCTTCTCCTTGACCTGGGAATTCTGGAATTTGGCTATAACATTCCTAGGAGTTTTCCTTTGGGGATCTCTTTTAGGAGGTGATTGGTGGATTCTTTCAATTTCTATTATGCTCTCTGGTTCTAAAATATCAGGGCAGTTTTCCTTGGTAATTTCTTGAAAGATGATGTCTAGGCTCTTTTTTTGATCATGGCTTTCAGATAGTACACTAATTTTTAAGTTCTCTCCTGGACCTATTTTCCAGGTCAGTTGTTTTTCCAATGAGATATTTCACATTCTCTTCTATTTTTTCATTCCTTTAGATTAGTGTTACAGTGCCTTGATTTCTCAAAATGTCACTAGCCTCCAATTGCTCCATTCTAATTTTTAAGGAAATATTTTCTTCAGTAAGCTTTGGGACTTACTTTTCCATTTGGCCAATTTTGTTTTTTAGGGCATTCTTCCCCTCATTGGCTTTTTGGACCTCTTTTGCCATTTGGGTTAGGCTATTTTTTATGGTGTTATTTTCTTCAGTATTTTTTTGAGTCTCCTTTAACATCACTCTCAGTTTTTCCTCTACTTCTATTATTTGCTTCTCAAAATCCTTTTCAAGCTCTTCCATGGCCTGGGACCAATTCATATTTTTCTTGGAGGCTTTGGATGTAGGAACTTTGGCTTCGTTGTCTTCTTCTGGTTGTATGTTTTGATCTTCTTTGTCACCAAAGTAAGATAATATAGTCTGGTTCTTTTTGCCCTGCTTGCTCTTGATCTTGGCCAATTACTTGAGTTATAAATTCTTTGTTAAGGTAGGAGTCTATTTCCAGTGTGGAGAATGTACTGTCCCAAGCTTCAGGGGTTTTGTGCAGTTGTTTTCAGAGATACTTCAAGAGACCTAAACTGTAATTTTCAGTTCTTCCAAGGTGCTATGATCAAGGGTGAGGTGTTTATTCCTTTCCTGGCCTGTGCTCTGGTCTGTGAGCACTCTTTTCTGTCTTGGAACTGTATGGAGGGATTCCTCTCCACAGCCACTACAAGGTCTACCACACCAGTGCTCCTCCTCACCCCAGGACTGCCACCCAGAACTGTGACCCAGATCCAAGCATGGGCAAAGCAAGAGAATCCTGCACCAGCAGAGAGATCCCTGCAATTCCCCTCTGATCAGCCACTCGATTCCCCTTCAGTTTGTGGGCCAGAAGCTCAGGAGGCAGCTGCCGCCCCATGGCCGAGCTCGGGGAATGAGGCTGGGACCCCTCACTTCTCTTTCAACACCACAGAAACAGACTTTTCCCACTGACCTTCTAAGTTGTCTTTGGCTTTCAGGGGTTGAGAAATCTGGAAACCATCACAGCTGCCTGTGATTTAGTCTTCTGAGGCCTGCTCTAGGATCACTGTGGCCTGCCCACCCACGCCGAACTGCGCTCCTCTCCCCATCTGGCGCAATATACCTTTCTGATCAACCATCCAGGCTGTCTTTGGCTGGAAATTTGTTTCACTCTGTCTTTTTATGAGTTCTGCTGCTTTAGAATTTGTTTAGAGTCATTTTTATAGGTATTTGGAGGGATTTGGGTGAGAGCTCAAGCAAGTCACTGCTTTTATTCAGCCATCTTGGCTCCGCCCCCGACCTCATTCACTTTTAATTTTTTTTTGGCTGTATTTTCTTTTCCAAGAACAAAACCAAACAAACAGAAAGACAAAGAGAACCAGAAAAATAGGCAAAAGCTTGCTTAGGCTGGACATGTGCTCATGTTTGTATGGAAGTAGGGAGAAGATAGGGGCAATCTCTCACTTCCCCTCTCAACTCTCAAGACACAGCTCAAAATACTCTGGATGTTTTATAGGCAGCAAGAGGGAGGTAAAGAGGCCAGTGACTCACTTTTGCAGAACCTCAGCTCTTCTGGCACAGCAGCTAATTAGGATGACTTTATTATCTCAGGTTGTAAGCTCCTTGGAGATGAGTTAGACTGGGTTAGAAGCAGCCCCATAGTGACAAAGCATGCTGTATGTGGGGGTAGGGTTGGAGATAGGCACATCCAATTAAATGTAAAGTCCTTAAGAGTAAGGACTGTTTCATTTTTTTTTCTCTGTATCTCAGAATCTAGCAGAGTACCTAGATCTGAAGGACATTCAATAAATGCTCATTTGTTTCTGTTTTATTGATTATTTGCTTGATTATATTTCTATTTAATGTTGTTTATAATAAATCATTTTAAAAAATTCTAATGGATACCTATTATATGTGATCACATAAGACATGGGTTTTTTAGCAGAAAAGAGGAGGTGGAACTGTGAGGACGGTTTCCTCTCCGCAGCCACTACAAGCTCCACCACGCCAGTGCTCCTCCTTTCCCCAGGACCACCACCCAGAATTGTGACCCAGATCCAAGCACAGGCAAAGCAAGAGATAGAATGAATATAACTCTAAGGGTGAGAGACTAGAAGAAAGCTTTTTGGAATAAAGAGGATAGTGACCCCAGCAGGAAAGAAATTAGTTGTCTCTAACAGTAGTGGTATGAACCCATGTCTTAAGCCTGTGCTGTGCTATGCTGTGTGCATAATTTGAACTATACTTCTGAGAAAACTACAGAAAATGTCCATGCTAGATTTCCCTAACTTTCTTCCAGTCAATCTATCAATCAACAAATCAAGAAGTTACTGAGAAAGACATAAAAGAAGCATCAAACCTGATCCTGGGCCTCAAGAAGCATGAATTCTTCTTGTAAAGCAGCAAATGTTACATATTCCATACAATTGTAACCCAGAGTTCCAAAGCCTGTTGGTATGAAATTCACTCCTCATTGGTGGAAATCAATGCCCTGCATCTGTGTGATGGGCAAGGCAGAATTAACAAGAGCTAGAGTCTCCAGTCTCTTCAGGTCTCAACAGTCTCTTCAATTAATTTGGGCTTCTTCAGTTTCTTTGGGTCCCAGCTTTGAGAGAGAACATGGACAATGTCAACCCCATTTCAGATCGCTAGAGAATAGAACTCTGGGAAGAAGCCAACATGAGAGGAACTGGCAGTCTATCATGTCCCTGTATCCAGCTTGCTACATTAGAAACTTTGGGAAATTTCCCCTTTGGGTGAGATCTGGGACTCTCTGTCTTAGTTGAGCAGAGTTATTTCATTCCCAATAGATCTTCTCCATTCAGTATTATCTAGTATATATTCTCTTATATATGTGTGTGTGTTTATGTATATAATATATATACACATATATTTAAAATACAAATGTATGTGTATATGTATACATATCTATATCTCCTTTCTCTGATTTCTATTTTGCTATTAGCTTGGATGAATGAGTTTCTTTGCTACTTCCTATGTATGTTCACTATGGAACTGCTATTTGATGGGAAGGGACTCAAGCATTGGATATAAAGCTTGGTGTCACCTCTTTTCTCCCACTTAATGAGCAGAAGTCTAGCTTGAACCTGAAAACCACATCCCCTAGACTAATCACATTTAAGGGAGCATATAAATATAATTCCAGCCTGGTACTCCCCTCTTTCTGAGACAAGTAAAATGGCCAACCTTCAAGTTACAACCTGGAAGAAATTAAAGCCTCTCTTGGTGAGTGAAGGGAGGAGAAAAGACTAGAGATGCCTATTCTGTTGTCCTTCAAGTCATACAATATATGCTATGTATGGGGACAGGCTTTGCTATATAACTATGTCATCTGGAGATAGAGAAAGTGAAAGGGCAAGTAGAAATGGGTCACGTTAGGAACAACTGCCAACCCCCACTAAAATAGACAGATCCAAGCCCCAATTTTAGAAGCAGAGACAAACCGCTTCTCTATGGTTCCTGTGATTTTGACTGCTTGTCCTTCCTGTACCAGTACCTTGATTCTCCCTGACTCAACTGAAAACACCTTTCCTTGCAATTCCAGTCAAGACTTTTGTCCCGGTGATCTACAACTTGTCTTTCTTGCTTCCCTTCCCTCTGATGTGCCCTGTAACATAAAAGGCACTCAGTACATGAGTACATACATAGATACATGTTCATACATATGTACATATAAACATATACACATATATTGGTGGGCTTGGATATTAAGGTAGAGAAAATAGAGGAAAGGCAAGGATCTAGGTTCACCCTTTTTTACTACCTCCTTTTTTTGGCATGGGTGTACTAGCTACCAAAGAGTAACCCAAGATCCCCAGGAACAAAATGAGGGGAGGGTTTGTGTACCTGCATCATTCTAACCAGCAATGAACAAGGGCCATCCAACCTTTTCATTACCACAAAATGTCTTCTTCAAATGAGTTAAACCAGTGAAGTCATGTAAACCAAGAGAATGACGTTTCAGTGGGATCCAAGAAACAGTGTGATGTAATAATTCAAAAAATCTCCAGACTAGGAGTTAGAAGAAGCTCTAGCCCTGGCGTCATCACTTACTCATAATGTGACCATGGTTATTTCCCTTCCTTAGAGGCAACTAGATAGGCAACTAAGTAGAGCTCTGGATCTGGAGTAAGGAAGATCTGAGTTCAAATCTGGCCTCAAACACTCACTATCTGTGCGATCCTGGGCAAGTCACTTAACCTCCATCTACCTTGGTTTCAAAAAGCAGGAAAAATAATAGCACTTATCTCCCAAAATTGTTGCGAGGATCAAATCAGAAAATATTGTAAAGTGCTATGCTTAGTATCCTGCACATAGTAGGTAATTAATAAATTCTTGTTCCCTTCTTTGGGCCTTAGGCCATTTCTATAATGAGAAAATTTTGTTAGATGATCTCAGTGATCTCTTTTAGTTTTAATATTCTGTGGTTCCATGGAGACTTCCTATTTTCAAAAATTAGCTATGTATCTGGGACCAAGATTTCCAGGATTTGGGACAGTTTAGGGATACCTTTGACTGAGAAAGAAGATAATCTAAAGTAGAGCTGACAACTTGAGAAATGAATCTCATCAGGAGGATTTTAAGGACACAAATATATTTTAGTATAAGGGGGAGGGGTGCCTCAAGGAGAGTCCCTATTCTATTTAAGTAGTTCCCCAGTAAACCTGATGAGATTACAGGTCATGGGGACATTGCTTAGTGACAATTTTAGGACAGAGGTAACTCTGATGGTTGGCTGGCTTCAGAGGAACCTCCTATACTCATGGCTAATAAAAGTTGTTCTTATTCTCTGGAAGTTTTACTCTCTAAGACTCTTTGCCTTTACCCTTTAAGTTTCTTCCCCAAATGCCCTAGGAGTAGCAATGTCAACTTTCAGCAGAAGCTCACAGCAGCAGTAAATGTTTCATTACGCTTAGCCTGTTGGGGGAGTTCAAGGATACCATTTCTCAACTCCAGCCTTCTGTGTGTAGAAAAGGGTGGATATTGATTTCCTGGCCAGTATGATCTTTGAATATGGCCTTCTATCCAGTGAAGAGAGATTTCTACAATTACAAAAATTTGCAGAATATCATGGATAACAGGGCTTTCATCTAAGGAACTGGTATCCAACTTGTGCTTAGTCTTCAGATGCTTTCTTCTTTTTATTGTTGTTGTTCAGTCATTTCTGTCCTGTCTGACTCTTCATAACCCTACTTGGGATTTTCTTGGCAAAGATACTGGTGTGGTTTGCCATTTCTTTCTCCAGCTCATTTTATAGACGAGAAACCTGAGGCAAACAGGGTTTAGTGATTTACCCAGGACCACACAACTAATGAGTATCTGAGGCTGGATTTGAACTCAGGTCTTCCTTACTCCAGGCCCAGTGCTCAATCCACTGTGCCACCTAACTGCCCTTCTTTTTTTAAGCATCACAGAAAACAGATACTCTTTCCTGATTTCCCATCTGTTCTATTCTACAGAGAGGGAAGAAGTAAAGGAGAATCAGACAGAAAGATAATAAGAACAAGGATTTCCTTCATAAGGAAACCAAAAGATATGGGGCACCCTCAACCAAGTGAGTAGATCAGGGTAGAAAAAATGGGAAAGAACTATTACTAAGTACATATATATATATATATATATATATATATATACACACATATAGTGAGGAGGGGGAAAAGTGCTTAATATGGAGCTGTCTAACAAAGGGGAGAATCCCCTTGAATAAGGGGAAAACTTGCAGATCAGAGAAGAGAGGGAACATGGAGATCGAAAGAAGGGAAGGGAAGAGTCAGTATAGATGTAGTCCCTAAAGTAAAGAGTGTTTAGAGGAAAAGAATTAGTATAAAAACTTAAGGGAAACATAATGGAAATTGTGCCTCTTAAAAATAAACATGTGGTGGAGAGGGGCAGAGAACTCTTCTGAGTGAGGTTATGGAGGGAAAAATTGAGCTCCCCCTTAGAGAATGAAAGAGGTTGGCAAAAGAGAGTTTATCTCATGGTGGAAGGAAAGAGTTGAGAATCAAGAAGGAAAGGTGGGGGTGGTCTTTCCTCTTGGGGCTTCATGAGTCACTTCACTCTGCCTCTTGTCTCTTCCAGGTTAGATGGGGAGAGGGAGGTGGCAGGTAAATGAATAAGGAGTAATCATCTTGTTTGTTTTACCAGTGAGAAAACTGAGGTATATTGGAGGCAAGAGCAGTTTCTCCAAGAGTTAGGGCATAGGAATAAATATATTTCATTAAGGAAGAGAGTTGTCTCTCATCACCAATGTTAACACCAACCAAAAGGAACAGCAGAGAAAGCTCAGACACCTACCCTCCTCCCCAAAGCGCCCAGATCAAAGGTTTGACAG
This sequence comes from Vombatus ursinus, assembly GCF_900497805.2. Taxonomy (NCBI): domain Eukaryota; kingdom Metazoa; phylum Chordata; class Mammalia; order Diprotodontia; family Vombatidae; genus Vombatus; species Vombatus ursinus. The sequence goes on along the minus strand of NW_020954616.1, from coordinate 173,247 downwards.
GAGGATGTCACATATGAATTTGCCATTTAAGGTCACTTTCCTGTGTGGGGTAGAGGGGGAGTGTAGAGAATCTCTCCCACACTGGGTAGCATGGTTACAAGAAGAGCACAACCTTTAGTGAAAAAGCACTGAATTTAGAAAGAATTTTTAAAGGGAAGACAAATACCAACTGTTAATAACCACATAAAGAAATGCTAAAATTTCCTAAAACTCAGAAAAATACAAACAAGGACAACTTTAAGATACCACCTTAAGATAGAATTGCAAAAATATTTTTTAAATGACAAATTCAATATCCATGGGCCTGCGGGGAAATAGGTACTGTAATAAATTGATGATGGACTGGTGCAAACAAGAGAACATCCTAAAGAGGAGACCCTAAACTTAAGCTAGATATGAGACATCTAAGCTTTAGATTGATTTTATTGGGGTTTTAGAGTAGGGAGTGGGGAGGGAGAGGTTTAAGGAACCAGAGGGCTATGGGAAAATAGCCAGACCTCTCTTCAGGGACTAGATTTTCCCAGGAGTGAAACTAGTCTACTCATGTGGGTCCAGAGCTAGAATGTCCTTAGTAGGAAAGGTTAAACACCCTAGCCTTCCAGGTGCACCAACTCTTCTGTGTTGTTATACTACCCTACTCAATAAAAACCCTATCGTCTTTAGAATCAAATATAAAATGTTCTGTTTGGCATTTAAAATTAAATCCTTCTCAACCTGACTCCAATCTTTCAAGTCTTGTTACATACATATTACTCCCTCCCATATATACTATAGTCCAGCCAAACTGATTTTTTTAATGTTCTTCATTATTTATCATCATTATCTCTTGCATTTAATATTTGAAAAGCACTTTACAGACATATCATTTTATTTTCACAATTGACCTAGAAGGTAGGTGATTTTATTATTACCCCCGTTTTACAAGTGAGGGACCTGAGGCTGACAGGTTAAGTGATTTGCCCATAGTCACACAGCTAGTAAGTGTCTGGGGCTGGATTTGAACTCAGGTCTTCCTGCCTCCAGGTCCAGTTCTCTATCCACTGTGCCAGGTATCTGACTATTTACCATGCCTGGAATACACTCCGTCACCTCCTTAAAGTCTCACCCCAAGGGCCACCTCCTACATAAAGCCTTTGTTCATATTGCCCTCTACTCCTATCCCCAGCTAGTGCTTTTCCTGGCAAAATCAACCTGTATCTATTTTGAATACACATATATTGTACAGGTTGCTCCCTAGGCTGGTTTGTAAGTTTTCCAAGGGCAAGTACTATTTGATGTTTGTATCTCCAGAGTCTAGCACAGTCCCTGGCACATAGTAAGTGCTTAATAAATCTTTGTTGATTGATTAATTGCATTCTAGGTGGCCCAGTGAATTGAGTGCCAAGCTTGGAGTCAGGAAGATTCATTTTCTTGAGTTCAAATGTGGCCTCACACACTTACTAGTTATGTGACCTGGGTAAGTCACTTAACCCTGTTTGCCTCAGCTCTTCATCTGTAAAATGAGCTGGAGAAGCAAATGGCAAACCACTTCAGTATCTTTGTGTTCAAGTATTTGAAGGACTTTTTATTTTTTCATGAGCAACTTCCTTACCACATCTTTCCCATTTTGTACTTGCGAAGTTGAGTTTTGGAGCTCAAATGTAGGACATTATATGTATCCTTGTTAAATTTAATCTTTGTATATTCAGTCCAATCAATACTTTGGACTATCAAGATCTTTTTACACACTGACTTTGGGATTCTGTCATCTAACATGTGAGCTATCTCTCCCAATGTTGTATCATCAGAAAATTTCAAGTCCACATCAGTAGCCAGATAATTGTCAGGAAAAGTTTTTTGCTTGTTTTCTATATATCAAGACTAAACTTAACTTTCTGCAACTTTCATCCTTTGTTCCTAGTTTTTGTCTCCTGGGACCAAAAAGAACAAGTCAGATTCTTCTTTCAGGTGACAGTCCTTCAAATACTTGAACACAGCATTCCCTTCTTCTCCCTCTTCCTCCCCTACCCTTTGCTTTTCCCAAGCTAAAGATGGCAAATTCCTTCAAATGATGTTCATATGACATTAACTTGAATCCTTTACCATCCTGCTTTCCATCCTCTCAATGCTTGCCAGCTTAACAATGTCTTTCTTAAACCATATTAAACAGTATCTCAGATGTCATCTAGCCAGTGCAGAGTAAAGTAGTACTATCACTTTCTTATTTCTGTAATGTATGCCACTTTTAATATAGCCCAAGATGATGAACTTTTTTTTAAAAGCTGCTATAGCCCACTATTTCCTTGTATTGAGCTTGAGGTCTGCTAAAGCACACACAACATTTTTCAGGACAAAAAATATCATCTAATCAGCTGGTGGCTCAGTGGATAGAGCACTGGGCATAGAGTCAGAAAGACCAGAGTTCAATTGACTTATAGCCTCACCAGGCGAAGCAGTGGACAGAATGCTGGGTCTGGAATCAGGAAGACTCAAGGTCAAATCCAGCCTCAGACACTTCTTATAGGTGTATGATGCTGAGTAAATCATTTAACCTTTCTCTATCTCAGTTTCCTTAACTGTAAAAAGGGAATAATAACAGCACCTGTCTCAAAGGGTTATTGTAAGGATCAAATGAGATAATATTTTAAAGTGCTGGCACATAGTAGGCACAATATACATACTTATTCTCTTCCCTTTCCTGACACTTAGCATAGTACCTGACACATGGAAGGTGCTTGAGAAATGTTATTGATTATTTTATTGGCAGGGTTGGGCTGCCCTCACAGACAAATCATTGAATATAAGTTAAAGGGATCTTTTAAGAGTCCACCAAGCTTTTGGTGCCACCATTAAGCAAAAATTATAAATTTCCTACCCTTGCTGGTTGACGATAAAGTGACACCCTATCTTTTTTATAAGCCAACAAAAAGCAAAATGTGAGCTGAATATGGGCTGCTATTGTTACTATAGCATTTCCAATATTACCTAGTACATGTACCAAAGGCATAAGTAGCCTAAACCAGTGTCAAACATGGAGGAACAACTGGGATATTTTAAATAACTTTCTTTTATTTTCTCTTGTTTTATTTTTCCTGTTGAGCATTTACAATTCAGTGACAAAGGAGTCACAACTGAAAACATGCAACCTGGAAATTTCTTTTGATGATTCTGAAATTTGAGCTTCATTTCATTTTTAGTTTTGCTAATTTTCTGGGATTTTTTTTGATTTTCCATATTTCATATTTTCTTTACTGGAATCTTTTTTGTAATCCATATTTTTACTTTTATTTTTCCCTCATGGAAATTTCCTCTTTCATCATCAAATACTGTAACTTTTAGGATTACAAACTGCATTGTGGTTGTGTCTGGTACTAGTTATGTTATTGATAAGTTATTTGCATGAGGTACCCACTTACTGGATATTGCTTGCCTATTCACATGTAATTACAACAACAGCAATAATAATAGTGTTTATTTAGCACTTTAAGATTTACAAAATATTTTATAAATATTATTTCATTTTAGCCTCATAATAATAATAGGCAATAAGTTTTATCATTATTGCCAATTTAATGTTGAAACTGAAGCAGGCAGACAACAAAGCTGGTAAGAATCTGAGGCTAGATTTAATTAGTTGTTGAATTGTTTTTCAGTCATGTCCAACTCTTTGTGACCCCATTTGGGGTTTTCTTTGCAAAGATACTGCAGTGGTTTGCCATTTTGTTCTCTAGCTCATTTTACAGATGAGGAAACTGAGGCAAACAGGTTAAGTGACTTGCCCAGGGTCACACTGATAATAAGTGTCTGAGGCTGCATTTGAACTCAAGAATATGGGTTTTCCTGACTCTAATGAGTGTCTGAGGCCAGATCTGAGCTCACAAAGGTAAGTCTTCCTGACTCCAGGCCTAGCACTCTATCCATTGTGCCACCTGGCTGCCCACAGATTTGAACTTAGCTCTTATCAACTTCAAGTCTAACATTGTATTGAATCACTTAGGCATATGTGAACTATTAGTGTGTGCTCTAGTCATTATTGTAAGAGGAGTATAGTGTTGTCTTATGCCCATGTAGGTTATGTGTGTCTACTTGGTCTGTCTAGATGTGGCTTACACGTGGCTCATGAAGAGGCAGAGCATTTCAGGCATGGGAAACAGTTAGTGCAAAAACAGAGACATGATATATACTAAGGCCAGGGTAGCTGCATCATAGAGTCCATGGAGAAAAGTAAAGCATAATAAAACTAGGAAAGTAGGAAAGCCCCAGATTGTGAAGAACCTTAAATGGAAAATAGAGTTTTATTTGATCCTGAAGGTAAAAAGGAACCCACCATTGGAGTTCATTGAGTAAGGTGGTGATATGGTTAGACCCATACTTCAGGAAAATTATTTTGACAGATAAGTGGAATATGAATTGAAACAGGGAGAGATTTGAGACCCAGGAGACCAGTTAGAAGGCTATCTCTGTAGTCCAGGTGAATGGCAACAAGGACCTGAATGGGGAGGAGGGAGGAGAGAGAAATCAAGCTATGTGAGTAGAGAGAAGGGAACATATACAACATTGGGCATTGGTATGAGTAAGAAAGACTCACTAGATGTTTTCTGTGCTATCACTAGCCTGAGTTGTGTCCCTAGTCTCTGACTTTTGATCTATTATTTTGCATCATGTCTCACCTTGACTTAGCCCTAGTGGCAGCTTTTGCTAGCCCAGAACGAAACAGGATTACCAGATCTTTGGGGAATTCTACAGTTCTTTTGAGATAATTAATATATGTGAACTGCTATGCAAACCTTAAAGTGCTATTTAAATGCTAACTATTTATATCAATATTAGTTCTTGACTGACTAAATGAATAAGTGAAAAAAACATTCATTATTTCTGGGTCTGAGGAGCTTAGATTTTCAGATGTAGATTTCCCATACCAAAAGGGTAAAGACCTGGACTTTTGCAGACCCCTGACACTTCATTTGGAAACACCCCATATATTGTGCACTCTCATTCTATGCCTCATAGAATCAGAGAACCAAGTATCTACTTCTATTTCACTCTAATTTTTGACAAAAAACAGAAGTCTTGCCCTCCAAACCTTTCTCTTTCACTTTTCCTTCTCATTTCTTATTTTCTCATATGATTAAAAGTCTTAAAAGAAATTGCAGAAGGACATTTACTGAAAAATAACAAAATTACCCATTTGAAAACCAAACATTGTGAAAATAAGGAAATAACATGAGTATCTGGGCTTTAACATCACAGATATTTGAATTTAAAAGGGGGGATATGGACTAGGTTGGGTTAGTTTTGTACCTTTAGTTCTGCTATTTATGGTTCAGAACAGTATTCCTTTAGACCAGGGACTCAACTTGGCATTTCTGTGCATAGATTTCAAGATGTCTATTAACTTATATGGAAAAGAAATACATATTTGTTTCAATGTGTTTGCTTTGCAATCTTTTCTATTTGTTTATGCATTTTGAAACATTCTGAGAATGGGTCCTTAGGCTTCACCAAAGCAAGGCAAGTAAATAAGCATTTATTAACTACTTACTGTGTACCAAGCACTGGGTTAAAGCCTATACTCCAAAGAGGAGACAACAGGCCAACAACTATGTAAAAATAAGATAGAGAGAGAGTAGAGGGAAGGTGATTGCAGAGGAGTTGAGGAGACTGGGAAATGTCTCTCACAGAAGGTAGGATTTGAAAGCTCCTACACTACACAAACTCTGTGACCCAGCTCTACCATTACTAGGTGTATACTTCAAAAGGATCAAAGAAAGAGGAAAAAGACCTCTGTATAAAAAGACTTAGAGCTGATCTTTTCATATTAGCCCCAACCTGGAAACTAATTGGGGAATGGCTAAACAAATTGTGCTAGAAGAATACAGTGGACTATTATTGTGCCATAAGAAATCACAAGATGGACTTTTTCAGAGGAACTGGCAAGACCTCATTTGAATTGATGCAGAGCAAAGCAAGGAGAACTTGAACAACATTGTATACATTGGCAACAGCGCTGGAGAGAAAAACAACTTTGAAAGACTTTAGAGCTCTCTCAGTGCAATGATAAACCACAGATCCAGAAGACTGCAAATGAAACATACCACTCACTTCCTGACAGAGAGAGGGCAAACTTCAAAACTGCAATAAACAAAAACAAAAAACCAATAATTTGCTGGACCATGCGTGTTTGTAATGAGGGTTCTCTTTTTCATTTTTCTGTTGTAGTTATTGTTCAGTGGAGGAGAGGGGAAATAAAGAAACAGATTATGAATGCATGTAAATAAATAAATATTTTTAAAAGGTGGGATTTGAACTCAATCTTGATGGAAGTCAATGAAATTAAGAAGCTGAGGTGAGGAGGGAGAGCATTTCAGGCACTGGAGATATTGAAAAGATACAGAGTAAGGAGATGTGAGAAACAGGAAAGGAGCAAAATCTCATTCCAGGTGAGCACTATGGAACTTACAGTTTTTGTTTCAGGGATGGGCTGTTAGACATACTGGAGGTCTACAGAAAGTTTTACTCCAGGTGTTCTCCCCAGGTGTCTTTCTTTGAATGTTTATGTTTCACTGCCCTCCCCAACCCCAAATCCTTCACCAGCCCTGTCCTCTGGGGAAAGGAAAGAAAGAAAGTACAAAGGAAACAAGCATTTATTAAGTGGTTTATTAAGTATTATTAAGTATTAAGTGTGGCAGGCACTGTGTTAAGTGCTTTACTGTGTCGGCCGCGCTGTACACTCTTCTCCTATAAGGAGCAGGCTGCCAGAGTCATACTTACCAGTCTTCGGTGCCTACCCAGATAAACACACAGAGACTAGACGACCAGGAGGTGCCAACACCTGAGCTTTATTCAGAGGCCATCACCGCAAGGCCAAGCAGGAAGGCCATAGCAAGAGAGCAGGAGCAAAGAGAGCCCGAGCTCCAACCATGACCATTCCTTAAGTACCTACTTAGCCCCTCCTCCTCAGCCCACCTACTAGTCATTGATTGTAGGGTCAGATACCGGAAGGGGATATCTGAGTTTAGCGCACCAAGGGAGAGGAAGTGACGCAGGAGGCTAGGACCGGATACAGGAAGGAGGCGTCTAGAATTAGTGCATAGACAAAGAGAGAGCACGTGACCTAGGAAGGCAGGCCCAGATACCGGGAGGAGGCATCTGGGGTCAGTGCTATACAAAGGGAAGGTACGTGACCCAGGAAGTCAGGAAGGACACAGGAAGGAGGCGTCTGGGGTTGACGTTGCATTTAGGGAGGGGACTAAGCAAAGGGAACTCATCCTCTGCCATCCCACTCCCACGTGGCACAGCCCCCTGCCTCAGGAGCGTGAGCTCCGGTTACTTCTCCATATCCAGCCCATCCCAGTTCACCACAACTCCGCCTAGCACAGCCCCTGCCTCAGGAGCATGAGCTCCGGTTACTTCCTAATACCCAGTTCCTACCCCATCTTGCCACAACCCCCACTTGGCAGTAGCGAACATCAGACAGTCCCTCACACTTTACAAATATTTCATTTGGTCTCCCACCCTGGGAGTCAAGTGCTATTACTATCCCCATTTTACAGCTAAGGATTCTGAGGCAGACAGAGGCAGATTTTCCTAAGGTCATACAACAATTTAGTGTCTGAGGCAGGATTTTAACTCGGGTATTTCTTACTGCTGACCCAGCACTCTATCTACTGTGTCACCTAACGACCTGAGCAGGGCTTTCTCACAATGTGTGTCTTCCCTCAATGCCGCTGGCAAATTTTGCTATTTACTAATAATATTTGTAATAAGATAATATTTGTAAAAAGTTCTTGGGATGATGCATTCTGGGAAGATGGTGGAGTAGATCAGAAATTTCCAGGCTCTCCGTATTTCCTCCACAAACAGACAGAAAATCACCACAAAATGAATGTAGAACAGCAAAAATGAAGGAGTAAAGCAGTTGTCCTGACCTAGGACATCTTGAGAGGATCTCAGATAAGACTCCAGGTGTTCAGGTTTGGTCTGAAGAAAGTGTAAACACCTCCAGGCCAGTTCCACTGAACCAACAAATAGAGGAGGCCTCAAAAAATTTTACCTTAAGAACTTTTACATCACAAACTTTCATCTAGAGAACAGCAGAGCTGAATGGAGGAAGACTGAAGGACCCTTTGCTGTTTCTGGAAGTCAGGCCTCCTGTGCTGTCCCAGCTGTAGTTGATGGGAAGGAGGTGTGAACTCACACCCTGCAAATGTGGTAAACACAGAGAGCAAGAACATTTTAGGGACAGTATGTTTGGGGGTTCTAATTGTGGCTTAGGAGAGGGTGATAGGAGTCCCTGAGGTTGAGCCTCTAGACAGAATTCAGAAAACAACAGTAAGGAGGACATGAGGCCTAGGGCAACATTTTCCACAACTCAGAATTAAAATTTATTAATAATATTAAGCTGTTAAAAATAAAATAAGGCAGATTAAAAATAAAAATGAGAAAGCAAAGGAAAAAGAACCTGAACATTGATAGCGACTCTGGGTTCATATTCAGAAGAATATAGTGAGGTTAAAAAAAAAAAGCCACTCCTAATCCTAAAGAGTAACATCAAATGGTCACAAGCCCGAAAAGAAATCTTGGAAGAATTTAAAAAGGAATTCAAAATTCAAATAAAAGAAAATAAGGAAAAATTAGAAAAAATAAAAGCAATTCAAAAAAATTATGAAAAGATAGTTAACCAACTGGAAAAAGAGGTACAAAATTTTAAGGAAGAAAATAAAAAGGAATTCAAAAAATCAAATAAGAATGAGTAAAATTTAGAAAAAATAAAATAAATCCAAGAAAATTAGAAAAAAAAGTTAACCAATTGGAAAAAAGAAATAAAATCTTAAGGAAGAAAACAACTCCTTGAAAACTAGAATTGGCAATTGGAATAGGATGAGGTTATAAGATACCAATATATAATAAAACTAGAAAAAATAGAAGAGAATCTGAAACGTCTCAGAAAAACAACTGATCTGGAGAACAGATCAAGGAGAGATAATATTGTTGGACCACCTGAAAGTTATGATAAAAAAAAAACAATCTGGATATAATATTACAAGAAATTATTAAGGAAAATTGTTCTGAAGTTCTAGGATAAAAAGGTAAAGTAGAAATAGAAAGCACCCAGCAATCATCACTCAAAAGAGATCCTAGGAAGAAGGAAACTCATAACCAAGGTTCAAAATTCCCAGGTTAAAGAGAAAATATGGCAAGCAATAAGAAAAAAAAACAATTTAAATACTGTGGGAAAACAATCAGAATTTCACAAGACCTGGCAGCTTCCACACTAAAAGACTATAGGTCTTGGAATATTATATTTCAAAGAGCAAAGGAGCTGGGGTTTCATCCAAGAATAATTTATCTAACAAAGTTGAGTATAATATTGAAGGGGAAAAAAATGTACATCTGATGAACTGAAAGACTTTCGAGTATTTGTAACAAAAAGACCAGAATTCAATTGAAAAATTGATATTAAAGATCCAGAAGAAATATAAGAAAATCATTAAAGACTAATTATAAGGCATTGATTAAGGTCACATGGTTTACTTATGACATATGAAAATGTTATTAATATTAGCAATATTAGTTATTATTATTCATAATAGTATTATTAAAACTGTTATCATGGGGGCATGTTATCATAAGGCAGTGCATAGAGCTCTGGCCTTGGAGTCAGGAAGACCTGAGCTCAATTCCAGCCTCAGACACTTAATGCTTAACACTTGTGTGACCCTGGGCAAGTCACTTAACCCCAATTGCCTCACCAAAAAGCCAAAAAAAAACTCACAAAAAACTGTTATCATTACTAAGATTGTTTGAAAGAAAGGTTGAGGCTGCGTTATGTATGATGAGGTGATTCTAAAACACAAAATTGGGTAGGAAAAAGCTAAAAGGAAAAATTATCTCGTAAAAATGGGGCATGAAAAGAAAAACTAATACAGAGGAAGCAGGTGGGTGTGGAGGGCTAGTGCATTGAAGAGGAAACAATGTATACATCTGAAGAGGTTTAGAAGGTTTTTGAACTTCTAGAGAGGTGAGAAAACTGGGGAGTACGGTGGGAGAGGGATTTTTAGAATGGTATCTTGATTAAGATTAGGAGGATAGGGTAAATACATCATAAAGGAGGGACTTTTAGAAGGGAGGGTAAAATAAAGAACAAGAGGGGAAAAGATAAGATAACTGGGATAGGGTGAAAAGAGAAATAGAAGGAAAGTAGTGAGTAAAAATAAGATGGAGGGAAATTCACAAATAGCAATTATAATTTTGAATGTGAGTGGGAAATGAATTGGGGAATGGCTGAACAAGTCATGGTATATGATTGTGATGGATTACTACTGTGCTATAAGAAATGATGAGCTCAATGATCTTAGGAAAACATGGAAAGACTTGCATGAAATAATGAAGAGCAAAATGAGCAGAACCAAGAGAACATTGTATATAGTAACAGTAATAAATTGTATACAGTAACAGTTTTAGGAACAACTTTTAGTGAATAAGTTATTTTGTCTATTATAAATACCCAAATTAACTATAAAGGACATATGAAGAAAGATTCTATCTGCATTCAGAGAAAGAACTGATAAATAGAAGTATATATGAATGATTTTGCATAGATATATACCTATTTGTGTCTAACAGTAGTCATCTCTTGGGGGAGAGGGAAGAAAAAAATTTACGTGATAATTTTGTTGTGTATTTGAAAGGAATAGCAAGTTGTGTATAATAGATTTGTAGTTTCATGTACAATCATCTTTTTATTGTACTATGTTATGGAAATACTTGGTTTATTCCATAAATTAAAAATAAATAAATAAAGATACTGTTATGGGGGGGGGGGAGGAAATGCTTGCTACAGTGCCTGAAAAATATTAGATGCTATACAAATACTATTCCCTTCCCTTTACTTCCCTTCTAGTATCTCCTAACACAGAAATTGAAACTGTCTAGTGACTTCTCATTGTTAAAAGGGCAGGGTGGGGATGGGGGTGGGGAATGAGAGAATGTCTAACTAGGGTCTTCTGAAGAATAAGTCAATCCAGTATGGCAGAAACTAGGTGTAGATCAATATCTGCATCCCTCTGTAGTTGGTTGCTAGCCTACCACACATCATTTTTGATAGAGAACATCTACATAATGGAAATTCACAGTTTCACATACAATCCTCTTTTTCTGTTCTTTGTATATGAAAATCCTTGTTTATTGGTGTTTCTCAGCTTTAGAGTAACAAAAAAAAATTTTCTTAAGAAAAAATGAAGTAAATGCACAATGGTTTCTCCATAATCTCATATTCAGGTTTTAGGTAGAGTCACATTTTTTACCTTCAACAATAGCAGGAGAAGATGCAGGAATACCCTACAGCCAATCCATCTCTGCAAATATAGGGATTCTATGTCAGATGAGGAACTAGGGGAGCTGTGTTCTCAGATTGGCAACTCTCCATTGGGCATAGACAAGAAACTCAATGTTGCATAGTGTCTCACAACAGGACTCCCATCTTCTCACTCCTCCTCTGGATTCTCTTTGTGTCAGGATCAGACTTGTCCAATTCTCAGGACCCCCAGGAATCCAAAGAAGAAAGTCCCCTTCCCCAAAGAGGAAGAACCTGAGGAGGCTGAATGAGCAAGAGCTATAGAATCTGAAAGGGAAAAAGGAGAGTAAAAGAAGCAAGGTCACTAGGAAAGTAAAGGAAAAGAACTGTTACAGAGCACAGTACCAAGGGAGACACCAGTAGATGGTGCTCTGAACTCCATCCTAGTAGGTGGTCTGGACCCCTAGACCAGGGGTGGGGAGCCTGCGGCCTTGAGGCCACATGTAGCCTTCTAGGTCCTCAAGTTCATCCTTTTGACTGAGTCCAAGTTTTAGAGAACTAATCCTTTTATTAAGGGGATTTGTTCAGTGAAGTTTGGATTCAGTCAAAGGATAGCACTTGAAGACCCAGACGGCCAAATGTGGCCTCCAGGTTGCAGATTCCCCATCCCCGCCCTGTAACGGAACAGGGGTTTCTGTTCCTCAAGAAGCTGGGGTTCAGAAGACAGGTCTCCAAATGAGATAATACCCACTTACCACCCCCACCCTTTCATCTCTTCAGAATAGGAAAATTCTAAAAGTATAGTATAGTAGAAAGAACAGTGAACATAGTCAGGAGACACCTGGATTCAAATCTCTCCTTCACCCATAGTACTAATATTACTACTACTACTGCTGCTGCAGCTGCTGCTACTACTACCACTATTACTACCACTACCACTACCACTACTACTATTACTACTGCTGCTGCTGCTGCTGCTACTGCTACCACTATTACTACCACTACCACTATTATTACTAGTTAGCTAACTAGCTAACATTTATATAGAGTTTACTATGTACTAGGTATCATGCTAAATGCTTTACTATTATTATCTCATTTGATCCTTAAAACAAACCTGGAAGCTAGGTGTTGTTATTATCCTCATTTTATAGATGAGGAAACTGAGGCAAATAGAAGTTAAGTGACTTACCCAGGATCACACAGCCAATCAGTATCTGAGGTCTGATTTGAACTCAGCTCCTCCTGACTCCAGGCCCAGCATTCTACCCATTGTACCTCCTAGCGGCCTCTTACTAGCTATGTGACATTGGGCAAGACTTCTGGCTTCTCTGAACCTCTATTTCCTCATCTATAAAAATGGGTTAATAATAGTATTTATCTCACAAGGTTGTTGTTGTGATCATCAAATGAGATAATGTTAAGTTCCCTGAAAACCGTCAAGGGCTATATAAGCCAACTGATACCTCTTTAGTCTAGAAACTGTCTTAAGTTTTTGTGTCCTATAGCATCTAGCACAATACAGGACCATGATACTCACAAGATACCAATGAATAAAACACCAACCTGGAGATGACTGTCCTAGCTAGCAAAAGGTGTGCCTGTTGCGGTCAACCAACTGAACTGAAGTAAGAAAGACTGTGATGCGTACAAGGGGAAGTATCTCTGGTATCAACTGTGCTTCCCTCAGAAAGACTCTATCCCTGAGAGACCCCAGACTCTGAACTCTGGGTAGAGGCTTGGGAAGAATCCCTTCTATGGACAACTTCTCCCAGATCACAAACCCCTGGAGATAACTAGTCCTCCTAGGATTATATATTTAAAGCTGGAAAAGCCTTTTAAAAACATCATTTTATAGATGAGGAAATGAGGCTCAGAGTTAGGTTCTGTCCCTAAAGGACTCCATTTGGGAAAAATTACCCTCCTAGGTCCCAAACTAAGAGAAAAGAGAGAGCAACACATTCTTCATGAAAATGAATGATGCCCTATTTAGTTAATTTCATTTTTCCAGTGAAGTTGAAAGCCCTGGGGAAATCCATCCACAGATGCTCATGTGTTTTCTGTTCTCAATTTCACAAACCCAGAGTTCCTGAAGTTATTAATAACAATTTTGATAATATTAACTGAAACTCGCATTGCACTTTGTGAGTTATGGTACTACTTACATTCATTATTTCATTTGATCTTCCCAGAAACCCTTTGAATTACATAATGTAAGTATTATTATCCCCATTTTAAATCTGAGGAAACAGTTTCAGAATAGACAGAATGACTATGATCATACAGCTAATAAATGATAGGGTAGAATCTTGAACCCAGATCTTTTGGTTTCACTGTCATTTTTTCATTACAGTATACCATAACTACTTCTGACAGCAACAACAGAGTCTGCCCTGGCTTCCTCACTTCCCTACCATTTTTCAGTTCTCTCCAATGTACTTAGCAGAATCATAGAATCTTGGAATTTGGAAGAGAACAAATAAAAATATTAATGAATTATTATTATATATTATAACATATTATATATGTTAAAGCATTATATTAATGAATATTACATTATAATAATAAATTTTAATATTTTAAGGTTTGCAAAATACTTAAAAATATTAGCTTTTATCCCCCTTACATGGAGTTCAATCAGGATGTTGATACAGGAGCCATCAGCACTGATCCTGAAGTTCGATGTAATGCTTACCTCCTTCAGCCATGCCAAGTGAGGGGAAAGGCACTCACTGTGAAGATAAACATTCCATTCTCTTAGTCCCAGAAGAGAAAACTAAGGAGCCAGGAACTTAAGATAAATATCCAGGTATCAATAATTTAAATGCCAGGAGCTCTGCTCCTGAACTCACCATGGATGCTCAAGATGAACTTCTTGTTGGTGCCCACAGAGCAGGTCTGAATGGTTATCAAAGCTCTGTAGGACCCTGCATCCTCCATCCTCAGGGCGCTGATCTCCAGAGAGTAGCTATGGGTAGGGACATTCAACCTTCCCACATAAAGAGGGTTTATTTGTGTGATATTGGCTGGTTTTCTTCCTTGTCCCGAGTACACAACAGCAACCAGTGTTTGTGAAATCCAAGTGATGTTTTCAACCTTTTCTCCTGCCATGATTTCCAAAGGAAGAGTAATCGACTCCCCTACAATGCCAATCAACTCTCCTGGGCCTGCAATCCCTTTGGAGCCTCCTGGCCCTGAAAACACAAAAAGAAAATAACAAAAACCTCCTTACCCCAAATCCACAGGGTCCTGGAAGCCCCCCACCTGTTGACGATTCTTTGTACAACAATATTTCACATTTCTATAGCATTTGGAGCTTTATAAAAAGTTTTGCTCACAATTACCCTTTAAGGGAGTTATTGCAAATATTATCTTCACCCCAATTTTGCAGCTGAAGAAACTGAGACTCTGAGAGGTGTAGTGGTTTGGCCACAATTTCAGAATGTATATGTGTTGGAGCCTAAATTCAAACCTGGTACCAGCTCTCATCATGGTGACAACAAAGAACAGGGTTTGGGGTTGCAAGGCAGAGGAGTAGGTGGAATAATAACAGATTATGATCAAGTAAAGGAATTTCAGAGTTCATGGTACTTGGAATACTTGGGACTGATGCCAAGATAAAGGGTATATATGTATGCATGCATGCATGTATGTATGTATTGTATACACATACATGCATGCACACACATATTCACATAGATATCTATATATATACACATATACATAAATATACACACATACATGTATATATTTGAGGGGCAGTGGAGGAATAAGTGGGGAGATAAATTAGTTGAAGAACTGAGAGGTTAGGGTGTTTGAAGAGTATAAATATGTATGTGTAAGTCCCTTAGTATGAAGGCAGGGATTGCAGAGGAGAAAGACGGTGAGCCAGGTACTGAACCTGTTGAGTAAGGAAGAAGAATATCTTTGAAATCAGAAGACAACAGCCAACAGATTCTTGATTGGCTAGTAAATATGGCTTAAATGAATCTCAAAGGAGGAGTGGTTATAGAGTCATGATGGTAGAGAGGGCTCCTAAAAGTAACAATGAGGAGCAAATAGTGTTCCAATCTCCCTATCATGACCAGTGAGACAGAGGTACAAGTAAATGTTCCACCAGTGTTGGAAAGGGTGGCCTCTAAAACTGTGCCATCAAGAGGAAGCCAGGGTGGGATCTGAGGCTATAGGGTACAAAACAGAAGGCAGGCACCAGTCAAAATAGGTGTCATTCAGCTCTAATGAGAATAATGGCTGACATATAACATAGCTCCTTTAAGGTCTGCAAGTTGCTTAACCTATATTTTTATTTGATCATTGCAACAACTCTTTGAGGTTGGTGCTATTATTATTCCATTTATATACATGAAGAAACTGAAGCTCAGAGAGGCTAAGAATCTTGCCCATGATGCTACAGCTAGTGTCAGAAGAAAGATTTGAACTCAAGTGCCTCCTGATTCCAAGTTCTGTATTCTTTCTACTACTACACACTGCTAAAGCTCTCGTATTCTGTCAGACTTAGGGATGTTTATTATCTTTTTTTGGGGGGGAGGGTTAGACAATGGGGTTAAGTGACTTGCCCAGGGTCACACAGTTAGTAAGTGTCAAGTGTCTGAGGTCAAATTTGCACTCAGGTCCTCCTGATTCCGGGGCTGGTCCTCTATTCACTGAGCCATGTAGCTGCCCCTATTATCTTATTTAGTGGTCCTTTTCCCCTGCCCAGCTTTCTTATGGGGCTTCCTGAGACCCCAGTTCCATTGATTTAGGGACCAGAACTTCCTCTGACATGGAACTCAGAGCCTCATTTATCGGGCCCTCCCGCTGCCCTATACTCTAGGATACCCTAACTCCCCCTTTCTTCTTCTTTTTCCAATGACCTTGTGCCTCTTGATCTTCTTTTTCCCTTTCAGATCTTACAATTCGTCCCCATTTCACCTCTTTGGATTCTTCCTCTTTTGGGAACGGACCTTCCTCTTTGAGGTCTAGGAGATCAACACCTTTTTGGCTTTATGACCTATAAATCTCAAGGCCCTCCAACCACATTTAACCTTCCCTTAAAGGTTGTAGATTGGAGGCATGTCTGAAGCCAATTTGGTTTGGGGTAGGGATAGAGGCGAAATGTAAAAGATTTTAATTATATTATATAATTATATATGATATATTATATAATTATAATATATAATCTATTATTATGCATAATTTTATATTATTTATATTTTACCTGATCTTGATCTTTTAGGACATTTCCTGCCTGACTCATGGGGAAAGTTATTTTCTCTCCAAGATAACAATATGTCATATTCTTTAATCATAGAAAACTTTTGCCCCCACAAAATGCGAATCTGGGCTCCATAGAGACATTGTTTCTACTACGGCAGCACTAGGGGGAGGATGGCATTAAGTAGTTGTTCAAAGTTATTGGGGGCTAATGATGAGATGTACTAATAAGTGTAATAGCCACAAGGTGGCCCCTGAAGCTTGAGATCTGAGCATGAACAAACAAGGATATTCAATACTTAGTGATTAAGTGACTGAATCCTCTGGGCGAAGATAATTCCCAGAGCTCACAGAGGGGTTTTAGTTAGGGGTGGGGAGGCAATGGAGGTAAGGACAGTGACTCCTCCTGCAAGGAAAAATAAGGCATCCCCAGAACAAACTGTGCTTCCCAACTGTAGGAAGAAAACTTTGGAAAGAGTATAAAATAAGGAATAAGAGGGTAAGGGGAAAAGATAAAGTAACAGGGATAGGGTGAAAAGAGAGGCTGAGAAGGAAAATAGTAAAAATAAGGAGAGAAATTCACAAATAGTTATAATTTTAAATGTGAATTAAAAATAATAAAATTCACTTGGAAAAATAAAAAATTAAGAATATCAAAGGAAATAATGAAAAAAAATGTAAAGGAAGGAGGTTTAATAGCACCATTTATATTTTATATTATTATATATAAGGCAGTAATTATCAGAACTATCTGGTATTGGCCAAGAAATAGAAAAGTAGATCAATGGAATAGAGTAGACCTATAATTTACAGCAGGAAATAAACATAATAATCTTGTATTTGACAAGTACAAAGATAATTCATTATTTGGCAAAAAAAAATTTGTTGGGAAAACTGGAAAGCAGTATGGCAGAAACTGGATATAGACCAATATCTTACACCCTTTACCAAGATAAGGTCAAAATGGATACATGACCTAGATATAACAAGAAATTTTACAAGAAAATTAGAAGAACATGGAACATATTACTTAACAGACTTATAGATAGGCGAACAATTTATGAATAAACAAGAAACAGAGAGCAAAGTTAGGTGTAAAATGTATAATTTCAATTACATTAAATTAAAAAAGGTTTTATGTATGTAAAACAAATGTAGCCAAATTCACAAGGAAAGCAGAAAATTGGGGAAAATTTTCTATAGACAGTTTATCAGATAAAGGTCTCATATCTAAAATACATAAAGAACTTTGTCAAATCTATAAGAATATGAGTCATTCCCCAATTGATAAATGGAATTATGCCCAAAGAGTTATTAAACTACCTATATCCTTTGACCCAGCAATACCACTACTTGGTTTATTTCTGAAGATAATTAGGGGAGAAAACCTATATGTTCTAAAATGTTTATGCTTTCTTTGTGGTGGCAAAGAACCAGAAATCACAGGTATTGTTTATAAATTGCGGGATGGCTAAACAAGCTGGGTATATGATTGTGATGGAATACTATTGTGCTATAAGAGATGATGAACTTAATGATTTTAGAAAAACATAAAAAGACTTGCACAAAATAATGAAGAGTGAAATGAGCAGAACCAAGAAAATATTGTTTACAGTAAGAGCAATATTGTTTTAAGAACAGCTTTGAGTGAATAAGTTATTTTGACCATTATAAATACCCAAATTAACTATAAAGGACATATGAAGAAAGACACTATCTGCATCCAGAGAAAGAAGTGATAAATAGAAGTATGTACAGAATAAATTTACATATATATATACAATGCCATACCTGGGTCACAAATGTTACTCATTTATTAAATCATAGAGCATTCAAACATCTGTTGCACTTACCTCCTTTTAGTAAAAATGTCCTTTGCAACATCATGAACTATAAGATTACAAGTGGGGAGTCTATCTCAGAACACTGTGAGGTTACATGTATACATTTCCCCAGGTTTCCTAGATGAAGGCCATGAGCCAAATAAGTTAAAAAGTCTGCTAAAGTGCAGCTGGGCCCTTCAAATCCTGAGTATCTCTCACACAAAGTTTGCATAAGTAATTGTACCCTTTACTATGGCAACCTCCCATACTGCAGTGAATACCTGTTTTCCCCTGACATTTCCAAGATCTAGTTGCCAATGAGACAGAAGTGGAAAGTGGAATAGCCTTAAGACTACTAAAAAGGACAGTTGGCAGAGAAGCACTCCATCATATTCCCTGGTGGGGCTTTTAAAGGGATACATAGTATTTGTAGAGTTGTCTCTTTAGGCATTCAACTTTCTAGTTTCTTTTTTTCTTTCTGGAATAGCACATCCCCAGGGCACACCTGGGACACTAGGAGAAGTTACATCTAATTATATGAGTGGCCCAGAGATAAGTTTTCCAGAGCCAGTCCATAGAAGTTCCAAGTGACTGACTAAATCTGTGTTGTTGTTTGTCCTTTGATCTCAAAGAGGACCATGATATCAGGTGCAAGTGAATTGGATTTAAGTGAGGGAGGGCTGTGCAAAGTCACCAGCATCACTTTCTCCTCCAGAGCCATCTGGATCCAGTGGTCAGATATAGATCAGAGTTGCTGGAGATAGCCCTTCCACCAAATCTGCGAGGAGTCACAAGAAGCTGGACATTGTGGGCAACCCAAGGGGATTTTCCTGGGGCCACAGGCTGAAGTACCAGACAGCAGGTTTCCTGTCCTGACTGCTGGACAGGAAATGGAATCAATGACAGGTCTTAGACATGCAAAGAAGGAGAGAGGGTGAGTTTAGATCACAATGAAGTGGTTTCCCTGCTCTCTTTGACTTTAAGACTAAGACTAAGGCTTGTTAGAATTCCTTTTTGCAAGGGGTCTCTTCGTGAACCTGTCTCTCTGAGGTGAAAGTGAGGAAAGGAGAACAAAAGAGAGGGTGGAAATGTTTAAAATTCAACTTGACCATAAGCTGGTATACTATATCACTTTGAAACTTACAATTTATACCTCACTTTCATTTTCATTGTAGCCAGTGGGCTGATTGAGTCAGTTTTGGGGGGCTATATCAAGGAAAGAGGCAAGAATGGAATCTAAATGGGTGCAAGATGTAAGATTTGAGATCTATTTCTGGAATTAATTTCTTTCCCTAGATTTTTAGAAGATAGAGGCCATGGACACTGCAGTGAAAGACAGGGGGAGAGATGTGACATAGATTACTTTTGTCATCCCAAACTCCATTGAAAGTAAGTACCTGAAGCTTGAACTGATGGCTGCCATAGATATTAAAATAGCTTATTTAGAGCTCCCAGAAAACTGAGCATGACAACTATCACAGTTCTAGCAGAAATACTGCCCCCTATTGGATAGTGGGGGGGTGGAGGGGAGCAAAAATATTTAATGATTAAATAATCTGAGTTACTTTTATCTCAGAGAAAAACAGATTTTTCCCAAAAGAGTCAGAAAAAAATTCCCTTAAAAGACCAGGATCAAATATTTTTGTATTTAAAGTGTCTTGTCATCTATATTCCACTCCCATCCCCAATGCAGATGATTTTAGACACTCCCCAATCACCTACACATTCCTCCAGCCTTGGAAGTGGAGGGTCTCATGAAGGTGATGACCTTTGGGATTATAGTGACAGTTTCACAAATTATTGAGGATTCCAGCACTTGCCAAATATGATGGCCTCTTTTCAGTCTTCATTCTTCTGTGGAGCATTTGAAACTATTGACCAACCGCTCCTCCTGGGTACTCCCTCTTCTCTAGGTTTTCATGACCCTGCTCTCTCTGGCACCCCCTCCTACCTGTCTGAACACTCTTCAGTCTCTTTTTGTAAGGTCATTATCCCTATTGTGCTCTTTTACTGTGAGCAAACCACGAGGTTTTGTTCCGGGTTCTTTTCTCTCTGTGTACTCTCACTTCCCATGCTCTCTTAGTGACCTCAACAGGTCCTATGAATTAAAATATTATCATTAAGCAGATGACTCCAAGATCTTTATTTCCAGCCCTAGTATCTCTCCTGAATTCTAGTCCCAAAACACCAACTCCCTACAGAACATTTTGAACGTGATGTTCTACACACATCTCAAACTGATCAAAATAAAACTTACTATTCCCCCTGCCCCAAGAAAAAAGCCTTAGCACTCTTCTGAATTTCTCTATTTATAGAGATAGCTGGATGCCCCAATGGACAGAGCACTGAGTCTGGAGTCAGGTAGACTTGAGTTTAAATCCAGCCTCGGAGACTTACTACCTATTTGACCTTAGGCAAGTCACTTATCCTGTGTTTGCTTCAGTTTCCTAAACTATAAAATGGGGATAATACTAGCACTTAATTCCCAGGTTTTTATATTTGTAAAAAGCACTTAGCATAGTGCCTGGAACATAATAGGTGCTATATAATTACTTATTCCCTTCCCCTATTTCTGTCAAGAGCAGCACCATCCTTCCAGACTATCTTTATGACTTCTTCATGCTCTAACATTCTATGAACCTCCAGTTCTTCTCCTGCCTTTTCTGATAAATGGAACTTCTAATCATTCATACTGTTTCCTCTCCACTTTTCTCATGATTTCTAAACTCCTCTTCCTCAGAACTGTTCCCTCAAAAGTCCTATGTATCTCCTCATACCCTTGAGAGGTTGAAAAACAATGTTCCTGGGCATGATGGGTGATTCCATTGGGACAGAAATGAAATTTGGAGTAATGGATGCAAAGTTCTAAATGTTCAACTCCCTGGAATGAGTTTTCCCACTCTTGCCCCTGGGCAAACTCTTTGATTAAGGATCACTAAATGATATCCAACCTTGGTTTTCTCTGGGCTTGAGTGGAAAGGACTGAGTTGGGTGGATGTTAGGTTTTTGTCTTCATCCAATTTTGTGGTTCTAGGATGACACTGGATTATTTGTCTATCCCATGGTCAGAAAAACCTTAAATGCTTCTGATATCTTTCCTAGAGATGCATAATAGTCTTCTAAACACCACCCAAGCTAAATAAAATTTCTTTGAAGAAATTTGGGAAACAGAACTTAACCTGTGGTCCCCATCTGGAATGTGGGACAGAAAGTATATCATTTAGATATCACAGGTTGCTAAAGACCTTCCTGAGCACAGATTTTCCTAGTCTAGAAACTAGTTCCTGAGTTCTAATAACCATCATCTGAAATGAATTCTCTCTTTCTGGCTTCTCAGTAGAGCCCCTAAATGAAATCCCCCATATTATTTAAACTAGAACTTTCTCCTGACTAAAAAGGAAAGAGCTAAGTTGGTCCAATGGCCTTTTTTTCATTACTACAGTACTAAGTTCTAAGATGTCTCAGGGTGACTGATCCATACTCTGGTCAGAAATATCTATCAGGTCATTCCCAATGGTTCTGATGTTGGAATCCAGTGTTCCAAAAAAAGTTTCTTGCCAGCTGTTAGACCTTCAACAGTGAGTTACTTAACTTTTTGGGTCTCAGTTTTCTCAAATAGAAAATGGAGTTGGATGAGCTGATCTCTAAGGCTCTTTTCATCTCAAAACCCTATTATACTATGATTCTAGCAACTCTCTTACAAGAGTAACCAGCCAGAGTTCTGAATCGTTGAGGGGTTACTCACAGAGGAAGTAGTGTGATGTGGTAGATAGAACACTGGACCTGAAATCAAGAAAATGTGGGTTTATAGCTTGTCTCACACACTTAGTAACTACGTGACTCTGGACAAGTCAATTAACTGCTCTGAACCTTACTTCTTTTCATCTGTAAAAATGTGGATAATAATAGCTCTTCCCTTATAGGCTTGTTGTGAGGATCAAATGAGCTCATATATCTTTATTTGCAAGAGTTCCTGCAAACCTTAATGCCCTCTATGCATGTGAACTATTATTAATATAGTTCTCATTCATTTCTTCTTTTTGGTTATCGTCCCTTGGAAACAACTCATTTGCAGCAGAGTTAGGTCAGTATCTGAACCTGAAGTCAGTGACTCTTACTCTCTCCCAAAGCTTTGCCTCCAACACCAACATCCTCCATTCACCACTACTAACCACCACCACTCCTCCTCAACCTGGCTTCTCAGAACAAAGAAAGTTAATGGCTTCTTTTCAAGAATGGCTTCTTCTACCTAGTGAAAAAACAAAATCAATCTGGGAGTGGAAGACCCTCAGGGTTTTTTGCCAAAACAGAAATAATTGCTATTTACATTCATTCTGAGCAATCAGGACCCAAACAATGACCAAGTGGGGTTTAGCCTAGGACCTATTATTGGTCAATCAATGAATTAAATAATCTAATAAAGAAGGAAGGAAGGAAGGAGGGAAGGAATGAAGGAAGGAAAGAAGGAAGGAAGGAAGGAAGAATAAAGGATAGGAGGGAGAGAGGGGACCAGGAGGAAGGGAGGAAGGAAGGAAAGAAGAGAGAAAAAGGGGGGGAGTGATGGAGAGAGCACACAGGATTGACTTCATATCATTTAACCTTTTTAGGGGCAGCTAGGTGGCTCAGTGGATAGAGCACTGACCCTGGATTCAGGAGAACCTAAGTTCAAATCTGGCCATAACACTTAACTAGCTGTGTGGCCCTAGGCAAGTCACTTAACCCCATTGCCTAACCACCCCTCCCCCCAAAAAAGAAAAAACAAACATATCATTTAACCTTTTCAGAGATGCAGACTTTCTAACATGTAAAATGAAGGCATCAAACTCAATGATGTCTAATATTCTTTGTAAAAATTTATATTTTATATGATTTGCATAAACAACAGACAGTAGATAAGCAGACAAATTAATATGTAACTGAAACCCTTGAAAATTTGAGAACTCTGGCTCTAGAGGCCCTTTCTACTTTTCCTAGGCTCATTGTGACTGTTTATGATAACCAGGTAAATTATGGACAAGCCATCATTCAATACCACTCTATTAACTGCAAGGGTACTAAGACACCCCACTGAGCCCCACACTGGGGCCAAGACTAACACCTCCATAGCTGAAACAGAAAAGGATTATAACCAGAGGTGTCACTAGGCATAATGGTTTCTGATCATAGCTGGAAGAGAGAATCCTTGATGTTCTTGTATAAGAGCTGCTCTTAGATCAGGACTTTGCACAAAGTTACACTGAGTTTTTTCTGGGACTCCTGGAGTTGGGAGAATGAGCCCAGAGGATGGCCACTTTGTTGTATTGAGAGAGAGGGTATTGTGCTAGAAGTATTTCTATCTGACCCCTCTATGTATTGTTAGTCTAGGGGAAATAATTTTTAGGTTCATGTTCCTGATTACTCTCCCTTGATGGGAAGGAGTGCCTCAAGCTATATATCTAAGACTTATCTCCCTTTCTATCAAATGTCAGCTACACAAAGACCATACATGGTGACTAGCCATTAAATTTATTTACCTAAACCAATAGTAAATAGAAATCAGATAAGGTATATAGATGAGAATATACCATTTGTTGTTGCTTAATTATTTCAGTTGTGTCTGACTCTTCATGATCCTTTTTTGGAAGGATTTTCTTGACAGCTCGTTTTACAGACGAAGAAACTGAGATAAACAGGGTTAAGTGACTTGCCCAGGGTCAGACAGCTAGTAAGTGTCTGAAGCCAGATTTGAATTCAGATCTTCCTGACATCAGATCCAGTACTCTATCCACTGTGCCACCTAGAAGCCCAGTATCAGCAAATACATATAATGAATGAGTTCTCCCACTAGGAGTGAAATATCTCAGCTCAACCAAGAGAAAGAGTCATAGATTTCACCCAAGGTAAACTTCCCCAAAATCTCTAATGTAGCAAGCTGAATATAGGGACATGATCAAGGTGCCAACTCCTCTACATGTGGGCTTATTTCCAGATTCCTTTAGGAACCTCTCCCAGGAGAAAATCTGGACCCTCATTTCTTCTCTCTTAAAGCAGAAAGACACTTGCACACTCTACCTCTCAGACATACCTGGAGCATTGAGTAATCAGTCTATACCAATTGAAGAGTCATATGTAAATGAACTTTGAACCTTTGGTTATACATACAAATGAGATAACTGAAGCCAAGACAGGTTAAGTGACTTGTTCCAACTAGCATAAATAGAAGGTGGCAGAGATGGGACACAAATACATACTCCATATCCAGAAAACTTTCAATGCCATGATATTACTCCTAGGCAGATTGTTGAACTGAGAAATACTAGATAAGAAAAGACAAACAAACAAGCAAGTTTTTCCTGAACTAAAATTGTGGGAAGCTGTCAGATAGTTGGGCTAGACCTGTGTAAAGAAACAACATTTCTGAAGTACTTTGGGGTCAGAGAATTATGAACCATTGTTATGGCAATAATTTTTATTCCCCATGTTATGTATAGGCTAACTCATGAATGGGGTAGAGAACCATGGTGTGGGAGGCATCAATATCCCTTATCAATTGGCCATCTCAAATGCTTATCATAACTTAACCAATGTACATGTAAATGTAAATGAGGAAGCATACAGACCAGAGGGCCCAGTATAAAGCCTCCTGGCTGGATGTTGCTCTAGGCTGGGGGTGGGGAAGAGATCCCAGGTTGAAATGAGGTTTTAGTTGAATTAGAGCAGATGATTTCCCAACGCAATGACCAGAATCCTAATAATGTTGGCCTGAGGCTAACTTAGACTTAGGAAGTTTAGCACCAATCATAGGCCACTAGTTTTGACCGCTCAGATACATTCTTGAACACTTGGGGACTTCTCTTACTCCTTTGGCATGGGTTGCAAATTTCATCCTTCCCTTGTAAATAAACCTCTCCCAAACTAATTGTGGCTCAGGTTTGAGGATGGGGGAACTAGGAACAGGGATAGATGTAAGAACGGTATCAAAAACTTGAGGGTGAAAGCAGGGTGGTATTTAAGAATGTAGAGTAAGGACCAAACTACTGAAGTCAGATCTGGATAAAATTAAAGCATGCAGGAAGATAAAGTCATGGAATTTAAAACTGCAAGTAATCTTAGAGGTTATCTAGTCCATCCCCTTCCTCTTTTAGATGAGGAAATTGAGACCTAGAGCACCTAAAGAGTTTGCCCCAAAGATAGGAAATAGCACCACTGGGATTCAAACCCAAGAGTTCTGATCCCAGACTCAATGATATTTCTATTATACTACACTGACTTTCATGAAGTCTTTGAACACTGATTGAGTGGCATGATCTTCCAGTCCCCAGATATCATCAAGTCAGCAAAGTCACATGGGATTCCTTTAGAGTGCACTCCATAATGATGAATTCCTTCTCAGGCATCTAAAGTTACTACATGTTTGTTGTAGCCCATGTAGCCCCGGTAGCAATCAAACTTGACTTTGTTTTTCTTTTAAATCAGTAAGTATAAGAAATGCTTGAGCATACTGTCCCCTCTCCTGGCTTATCTCTTCTTCTGGAGAGGAAACCAGAACAGTGTGATAAGACACAAGGCTATGGGGATACAGGGGGTAGAATATTAGGGTTTAGTCAGAAAGAACTTGGTTTAAACCCTAACTCTAACATTTACAAATTGCATGAACATAGGCAAGTTACTTAATTTTAAGTTTTTAAGCTTTTCAATTTCATGTAATCAAAATTATCCATTTTACTTTCTGTGATCTTCTCAATCTCTTGCGTTGTCATAAACACTTTCCTTATATCTGACAGGTAAAACTTTCCATGCTCTTCTAATTTGTTAATGATACCTCTCCCTTTATGTCTAAATCATTTACCCATTTTGACCTTATCTTGGCATACAGTGTGAGATGTTGGTCTAAGCTCAACCGCTTTCCAGTTTTCACAGCAATTCTTGTCAAATAGTGAGTTCTTGCCCCCAAAACTTGGATGTTTGGGTTTATCAAACATTAGATTACTGCTGGTCATTTACTACTGTGTATTGTGTGCCTAATCTATTCCACTGTTTTACCATTGTATTTCCAAGCCAGTACTAGATTGTATTGATGATTGCGCTTGATAATATAGTTTGAAATTTGGTACTGCTAAGCCACCTCCCTTCACATTTGATTGCTTGGATATTCTTGACCTTTTTATTCTTCCAGATGAATTTTGTTTTTTTCTAGATCTATAAAATAATTCTTGGGTGGTTTAATTGGTAAGTCACAGAATGTAAATGAATTTAGGTAAAACTGTCATTTTTATTATATTGACTTGGCCTACATCTGAGCAATTAATATTTCTCCAGTGGTTTAGCTCTGACTTTATTTGTATGAAAAGTGGTTTGTAATTGTATTCATATAGTTCCTGGTTTGTCTTGGCAGGTATACTCCCAAGTATTTTATATGGTCTGCAATTATTTTAAATATAATTTCTCTATCTCTTGCTGTTAGATTTTGTTGGTAATATGTAGAAATGATGATGATAGATGTGTATTTATTTTATATCCTGAAACTTTGCTAAAATTGTTAATTGTTTCAATTAGTTTTTAGTTGAATCTCTCAGGTTCTCTGAGTATGCAATTATATCATCTGCAACAAGTGATAGTTTTGTTTCCTTATTGCCTGTTCTTATTCTTTCAATATCTTTTTCTTATCTCATTGCTGTTGCTAGCATTTCTAGTATAGTACTGAATAATAATGGTGATGATGGACATCCTTGCCTCACCCTTGATCTTATTGGGAAGTTTTCTAGTTTATTCCCATTAAAGATAAAGCTTGCTCTTGGTTTTAGATAAATACTACTAATCATCTAAAGAAAAGCTCCATTTATTCCTGTACTTTCTAGTGTTTTTAATAGGAAAGGGTAATGCATTTTGTCAAAAGCTTTTTCTACCTCCATTGAGATAATTGTGAAGTTGTTTTTAAAAAACATTTATAATTATTTCAATATAATTAGTTTCCTTTGCTATCCTATGTATTTTTTAATACATTTTAAAATATTATTTGGAGGAGTCCATAACTTTCACCTAATTGCCAAGGGGTCCAGGACACAAAAAAGGGAAGAACCCTTGGTACAAAACTTTAAGGATTATAAAACCTTCCTCTATAAGAACCCTGCAAAGCAAATAGTACACATATGACTAGGTACATAGCCCTGAGTGAGGCTATTAATTCCATGGAACTGCCTCTGCCTTCCCTCCCTCCAGATCAAAGCTATCTATCTCTCTAGTCTTCTATTTCTCCTGACTCCTAGCCTGAGTCTTTGCTTTGTATTATCTTACTCTTCCATGAATATTTTTATTTGTTATTTGTACCTCCTCCACCAGACAGTAAGCTCCTGGAGAACAGTATCTTCTTTATTACACGCCATGGAGCAGAGTACAGTACCTTGCACAAAATAGGACTTGGGGTTTCCTGAATGGAATTGCCTAATACCTCGATGTGAATGAGTTGTTGATTTATTTTCTCTACCTTGGGAAGCTGGGGAATGGAGAAGATGTGGTAGGGAAAGAAAGAGATGAACAGATGATGAAGAGGAAGATGGGAGAACAAGCAGCAGTCACTACAGACTATCTTTGCCAGTTTCATACACTCCACATACTTTCATGGGCCGTCTTCCAGCTTTCCGAGTAGGATGTGCTCAGAATTACCTAACAGACAGAAAGGAGTCTTGACAATGTGACCAGTCAGATAAAAGAGAGGACAAGGAGAAAAGGGAGGGAATATAGGGGAACACACAGAGTGGTAAATAACCAATGAGTTGGGAAGCGAAATAGTTCCAATTCCAATAACCAGCATATATATTTCCTCTTGGCCAACATCCTCAGGCCTCAGAGCTACCTAACATTGGGAATTAAAGGGATTCTGAGTTCCTAGCAGGAAAGCCAGGTTTTTGGCCCCAGCCCACCCTGTCCATTAAACTTACACCTCATGGGCTCCCTAAGGCTTTGGCCTGAAGGGGGCAGGGAGATTGCAAAAGAAGGGGTATACAGCCAGTGGAGGAGGATGTATTGAACTTGTCCCTTGAGGTTCTGTATTTTCCGGGGAAACAAGGATAAAATCAAAGGGGACACAGTCTTCTTAAATTCCAACGGCATAAGAAAACTATAATATATAGGACTACAACAATGTAAATGGAAAGAACAACCAACACAAAACATGTGAAAATGGATGTTGTAAAATTACAAAGAGCATGCCTATGACCGCAAAGATGAAATACAATAACTTTCCCATCCCCACTTCTTTGCAGAAGTTGGCCAGCGGAGGGGCAGGGTCCATGGTGTGGCACATTTCCTTGTTAGATTTTTTTTTTAATGTATGATAGTTTTGCTGTTTTTTTTCCACCTCTTATTCCTCTTTTTCTTTTCTCTTATTTTTAAACATTTGTTGTTCTATGGGATGGTTTTCTGGGAAGAGGGTAGGAGAGGGATATAAAAACAAATTTAAAATGTAAAAACAAAAGATGTCAATAAAAACTCATTTTTTTAAAGAGTAATCAACGGTGTCAAAGGCTACAGAAAGTTCAAAGAGAATGAGGATTGAGAAAAAGCCATTGGATTTGGCAACTAAGATCTTTAGCAACTTTAGAAAGAGAAGTTTCAATGTCATGATAAGGTCAGAAGCCAGATGGTAAGAGGTTAAGAAGATAGTAACAGGAGAGAAAGTGGAGACACCTATTGCACATGGCCTTTTTGAGGTTCTGGCCCTTGGAAGAACAGGTAAACTGGACATAGTGTGCCAAAGACCCTCCTAAGTTCAAATCATCCTTACAAGGGCCTCATTAGAGGCTAGGAGGCCCAGAAAACAGGAACTGACTTATGGGCTGCAGAGATGAGCCCCCGTCCTCTCTTCTCTGTCCACTGAAATGACTTGGCACAATGAGAATTTGCCAACCTTCTCTCTGGTGTACATCCAAACCTGAGCACAAGAAATGCAAAACTTTGATATTTCTTTCTTTGTAGGTAAAACTATGGTCTAGTATATTCTGAACTTTGACAACACACACATATTAGTAACTGACGTTTATATAGTTCTTTAAAGTTTACAAAGAGATCTAAACAACTGAAAAAAAAACCATGAATTGCTTACAGGTAGGTCAAGCCAATATAATAAAAATGACAATTCTACCTAAATAAACCTACTTCTTCAGTGCTGTACCAAACTACAAAAAAATTTCTTTTATAGAGCTAGAAAAATAATGACAAAATTCACCTGAAAGACCAAAAGGTCAAGAATACCAATGAAAAAAATGTGAAAGAAGGTGGCCTAGCCATACTAGATCTTAAACTATATTATAAAACAGTAATCGCCAAAGCAATCTGGTACTGACTAAGAAATAGAGTGGTGGGTCAGTGAATTAGATTCGGCACACACAATACATTGCAGTAAGTTATCATAGTAATTTAATGTTTGATAAACCCAAAGACCCAAGCTTTGGGATGAAAACTCACTATTTGACAAAAAGTGCGGAGAAAACTAGAAAATAATCTGGCAGAAACTAGGCATAGACCAACATTTCACACCATATACCAAGATAAGTTCAAAATGGGTATGTAATAGTTTACCTGTCATATCTATGGATAAAAGAAGAACTGAGGACCTAAGAAAGGATAAAGAGCATTACAAAATACAAAATTGATTATTTGCATTATATAAAATTAAAAAGCTTTCGCACAAGTCAAACCAATGCAACCAGGATTAGAAGGAAAGCATAAATGTGGGAAACAATTTTACAGCAAGTATCTCTGATTAAAGGCCTTGTTTCTTAAATATATAGAGAACTGAGTCAAATATATAAGAATAGAAGTCATTACCCAGTTGATAAATGATCAAAGGATATGAACAGGCAGTTTTCAGACAAAGAAACCAAAGCTGTCTATAATCATATGAAAAAATGCTCTAAATCATTATTGATTAGAGAAATGCAAATTAAAACAACTATGAAGTATCACCTCACACCTATCAGATTGGCTAATATGACAGAAAAGGAAAATAATAAATGTTGGAGGGGATGTGCAAAAACTGGGATACTGATGCACTACTGGTGGAGTTGTGAACTGATCATACCATTCTAGAGAGCAATTTGGAACTATGCTCAAAGGACTATAAAACTGTGCATACCCTTTGATCCAACAATACCACTTCTAGGTCTATATCCCAAATAGGGGGCAAGACCTATTTGTACTAAGGCATTTATAGCAGCTCTTTTGTGTTGGCTAAGAATTGGAAATGTGGGGGATACCCATCAATTGAGGAATGCCGAACAAGTTGTGGTATATGATTGTGATGTAATAATATTGTACTATAAGAAATAACAAGCAGAATTATTTCAGAAAAACTTGGAAAGACTTACATGAACTGATGCACAGGGAAGTGAGCAGAACCAGGAGAACATTGTACACAGTAACAGCAATATTACACAATGAAGAACTGTGAAGGACTTAGATATACTTAGCGATACAATGATCCAAAGCAGTCTGGAAGGACTCATGATGAAAAATTCTATCTGCCGCCAGAGAAAGAAGTGATGTCATCTGAATACAGACAAAGCATACCATTTCCTACTTCCTTTCTTCCTTCCTTCCTTTCTTTCTTTTCTTGTTTGAATTTTCTTCCACAAAATGATTAATATGGAAACATGGTTTGCATGATTGCATATGTATAACCTATATCAAATTGCTTACTGTCTCAGGGAGGGGGGCAGGGGATAGAGGAAGAGAATTTGGAATTCAAAAGTTTTTTTAAATGTTAAAAATTGTTTTTATACATAATTGGGAGGAAAAATAAACTATGATTTAAAAGATAAAGTTTACAAAGTCCTTCATATATGTTATTTCATTTGAGACTCAGAACAATCATATGAGGTATCCCCATCTTATGGATGAGGAAAATGTAGTTGTGACTTGCCCTTAATCATTTAGCTAGAGTCTGAGCTAGGATTTGAGCCCAGCTCTCCCTGACTCAAGTCCAGCACCCTTGTCCACTCTACAACATCATACTGTTTCTACATGCGCACACCCTGCTTGAGCACATACATACCCAGAAACCACTCTAGTGTCCACTATGGAAATGACCACCTAGCCCTCAACATTCCTCAATTTTATAGGTAACAGTGACTCTGATTTGGAAAGTGGCCAGTTCAAAATCTACCAAGATAGATTGGGGTAGTGAAAGAGGAAAGGGAGAAACTGGAAAGTGAAGCTTGTGAAGTATCAGGTCATAATGTAACAGTGTGTACTCACCCAGGAGGAGACTGAGAAGGAAGAGGGTCCACAGTCTGGGATGGATCATTTTAACCAACAGCAGGGACTGAATGAACTACTTTCTGGCTTTATGTGTGTGTGTGTGCCTATTACCCATATAGACAGACTTCCTCTTTTTACCTCCAGATTTGGGGGTGGGGTAGTAATTACTTTAAAAAATTAAGGTGAAGAGGAAGTGAGAAAGAAGAATGTGGGGCCTGGGCACTGGGTAGTGGTCCATGTTAAGTAAGTGAGGCCTGGAAAGATGGAAATGGAAATGGAGACCTAGACTGTTGGCTAGGGACCATTTATCATGGAAATCAGATTTGAAAGGACCCCATCACAAAATAATCTACACCTGCTACTCTTCCCTTACAAGGGAATAGACCAAGTTTTACTTTGTCCTCTGTGGGGCCTTGATTGAACAAACATTGTGCAAAATTTTTTTTAGATGAATAAAACCTATATTTCAAAAGCTCAGCGTACCTTGGCCAGGTTTGAGGAGGAAGAGTTTATCTTCTTAGGGATCAACCCTTTCATCTCATTTGATCCTCATAACAACCCTGGAAGACAGTTACTATTATGATTCCTATTTTACAGTTGAGGAAATTGAGGCAAACAGAGGTTAAATGATTTGCCCTGGGTTACAGACAGTAAGTGTCTGAAACTGAATTTGAATTCAGGTCTTCTTAACTCCAAGCCCAGGTCTCTATCCACTCCAGTCCTAGCTATCTCTCATTTAAAATAAGATATTTGTGAAAATGCTTAGTCTGATATTCAGCAGGTGCTTAACAAATACTGATTTCCTCCCTCTTCCCTTCCCCTTGTGTGAGATCATAGTGCTTATGTCCAGGAAAACATACAAGGAAGATGAGAAGTGCCTTCTGTGTCTAAGGTGGAGAGAGTGAGTCACATGCCTAGTTGTGGTCAATGTAATTCCTTTCATGTCTCATGATCCTAACCTAATTCTATAATTGGCTATAACCTCTGTATATTGGACCCTGCTGGGATGCAGAAACAGTGCTATTCCTAAGCAGATGAGTAGGCAGGACACCTGGGACCTATTCTCAATTGCTGCTGTTGCTTGCTAGAGACATTAGGCAAGTCACTTTCCCTCTCCAGGACACAGTTTCCTCACCTATAAAATAAAGGAAGTGGCTGACACTTGCTACCTGTGCCACTTTGGGAAAGTTACTTAACATCTCTTACCTATAAAATGGAGGGAAGTGGATTAGGTGACTTATACCTTAAGTCTGTGATCCCTCTCAGCTATAAAGCCTATGACTCTATGGATTGAAATGAGAGAGATTTTCAAGTTACTGCAGGCTCTGAGTTTGGAGTAATATCTTCAAAATACTTCTTTAAGACAGAACTCAGGGGGAAGCTTTTTCCAGCCGGTACAAAAGCATCTACAAGTCAAGGCAAATCAACAAGCATTTATTAAGCACTAACTATATGCCAGGCTCTTTCCTAATGCTGGGAATACAAACACAACTGGAAAAAGATAATTCCTCCCCTCAAGGACCTTACATTCCAATGGAACTTTAAAAAGTTGAAAAATGAGGGAGGGAGGTTCATGGGGGAATGGTAGAGAAAGACCAGAGAATGAGGGGTAGAATCTTAGCTAGTCTTAAGTGTTATCTGACAGTGCCCCTCCCTTCCCTATAATTTACTGAAACTCCCAAGCTGCAAGGAGACTCTCTTTTCCCCACTTTCTTCCTGGATCTAAAGTCCTATGCAGATGGATTAATACAATCACAAGTCACTTCAGAGCAGGGGACATTTCCCTTATATCCTACATACAGCACTTCACACTATGCTTTGCACATATGTTAAGTACATCCCTGTCACTATTGGAGTTGGAAGGGACCACAGAAGCCATATAGTCCAGTCTTTATCTGAAAAAATATCTCTTCTACAATAAACCCAATAAATGATCATTCAGCCTCTGATTGAAGACCTTCCCATGGAAGAGAATTGATTTCCTCCTGAGAAAACATATAGCACTATTTGATAGCTCTAATCAGGGTTGTGCTGATACATATGTAACAACCAGTTTATTAGGCAGAACAAATTTTTCAGTTTAATTTGCATCACCAGCATGTTCTCTAGCACTTTATGAAGACTAGTCATAATAAGGAGAAGGCAGCTAGATGGCACAATGGATAGAGCTCTGGGCCTAGAGTCAAGAAGATCTGAATTCAAATGTAGCCTCAGACACTTGCTAGTTGTGTGACTGTGGGCAAGTCATTTAACCTCTATTTGCCTTAGTTTCCTCAACTATATAGTAGAGATAATCATAGCACCTACCTTCCCAAAGCTTTTAGTAGAATCAAATTATATCATGTGTGTAAATTGTCTACACTACATAAATGCTTATTCCCTTCCCTTCCCTAGACAAGCAATAAATCAAGCCTTTATTTATAATGGCTCTTGAGAGCCAGTACAAGCTTGCTCCAGCACAACCCTGGTGCTAATTATTAGGAAGTTTCTGCTTACATCAATCCCAAATCTGTCCCTCTGCAACTTCTTCCCATTGATCCTAGATTTGCCTTTTGGGACCACAGAGAAAAAAGACTAATCTAGGCTCTGATTCTTAAAATCTAGCCACTGCTCAGATTTTTACAATCTAGTCAATAGCTCACAGGTGCTCAGATTCCTTAAGTCTGGCCCGGCAGATCTTTAATCAACCTTGTATTTGGCTGAAAAAAAAAGAAAAAGACTAATCTATCGTCCATGAGGAAGTCCTAGCAAACTTGTAGGTTGCTAGCATGATTCCCAAAAGACTTCTCTTTTCAAGGTTAAACATTCCCAGTTCCTCCAACTCATCCTCATTTAGCATAAACTGGAGGCTTTTCACCATTCAAGTTGCCTTCCCCTGGATGCTCTTAAGCTCATCAGTGGTCTTCCTAAAATGTGGCACCCAGAAATGAACACAACACTCCAAAGGTGGTCTGATAGAGACAGAGCGCCATGGGTTCATCACCTTCCCATTTCTAAACATCATGCTTCTCAGGACAGCCCAAGAACACCTTGGCTTATTTTAGATGCCTTATTACTGGTGACATAATCAAGTTTTCAGTCAACCAAGCCATCCAGGTCTTTCATACTAACTGCTGTTTATCTATGCCTCCCTCCTGTCCTGTTCTGTGTACTCCTCTGTGAAGAAACCAGAGCGGGGAGGTGCGGAAGTTAAAGTGGTAAACATTTCCTCCTTTCTCAGTGTGAAGATTCAAACTATGCATGCTGGCCCTACTTCATGAAGGCAGCCCAAGACCCTCCACCTTGACTACTTGTCAAAAAGTTAGTGCCAAATGGCCCATCGCAGATTGTGGGTCCTGTGGCTTCTCTGTCAACTCAAGAGTAAGTTCATGGTTATTTCTGTTCCTGCTTTTACTTCTGGTGCTGCTAATACAACTTCTTCCTATCCTCTGTCAGTCTTGGTTGATCTGAATCTAGTCATATCTTGTTTGCCCAGGTCACTTCTATCTGTAAAATTCAGGAAATTCTAAAACCCAGGTGTCAATTCAGATCATGAGTACCATCTGTGTGCATGCTTGGGATGTGTTTGTGTGTGTGCATGCTTCTGTCTATGTAACAATCTCATTTAATCCTAGGCTCAGGCTGTGGCCTTCCAAACCTCATTCACAGAACCAGCAAATCTTAGCATGTTGGAGCTGGTCTTACAGGAAGAGAATAAGCATTGATATTGTACCTACTATGTACCAGACACTCTGCTAAATTGCTTTAAAATGTTATTTTATTTGTTCCTCACAACTCTGGGAGGTAGATACTATTATTATTCCTATTTTATGGTTGAGGCAAATAAAAGTTAAGTGACCTGCTCAGGGTCACACAGCTAGCAAGTGTCTGAATCTGGATTTGAACTCAAGTCTTCCTGACTCCAGGTCCAGCTCTCTATTTACTGTACCTACTAAGTTGGCTCAACTCTATAATTTTGCAGATTATAATTTTTTAATTTTTCTATTTTTTTTAGCTTTTATTTAGTATTTTATTTTCCCCCAGTTACATGTAAAACCAATTTTTAACATTTGTTTTTAAAATCTTGAGTTCCAAATTCTCTCCCTTCCTCCCTCCCCAACTATGAGGGATAATTTCCTAATGTCTCAAACATAAAACAATGGGGTTGGACCAGATGAGGTCCAAAGGTCTCTTCCATTTCTGAATCTATGCTCCTATGACAGTAGAAATAATATGGTGATTATTCATGTTATTTAAATTGAGAAGGCAAGCAATTCGATATAGGTTATACATGTGTAGTCATGCAAAACATCCATAATAATCATATTGTGAAAGAAAATGTAGACAAAAAAACTCTAGAAAAATAAAGTTTAAAAAAATGCTTCAATCTGTATTCAGATACTATCAGTTCTATCTCTGGGGATGGATAGCAGTTTTCATCAAAAGTCCTTCAGAGTTGTCTTGGATTTTTGTATTGCTGACAATAGCGAAGTCATTCATAACTGATCATCTTACAATATTGATGTTACTGTGTACACAGTATATTTCACTTTGCACCAGTCCATGCAAGTCTTTCCAGGTTGGAATCTTATGGTAGCTGTGCCTTAACTAGCTGTATGAACTTGGGCAAGTCACCTCATGTCTCCAGGCCTCAGCTTCCTCACCGTATAAAGTGAAGGGATTGGACAAGATGGTTTCTAATTCCCTTCTAGCTCTATGATTCCGAGCATTTTTCCTATTGACCCATAGCCCAGGTCCCACCTGGTCACTTGAAAATGTCAGCAAGTCAAGTCAACAAACATTTAAGTGTTCACTACATGCTAGGCATGGTGTGGGCCATCATTGCCTACAGAACAGAGCCAGCCCACGACCCTGCAGATCTCTCCAAACCTGCCTCACTCAGAGCCTGTGGCAAATTCTGCTTCCCTGGGGTACCTGAGAAATGATGGGCTTCATGCTTATTGTTGGGGCGAAAGGACAGAATATGTAGAAAGGAAAACAGAGAAAGAAAGTCTGCACCAGCTCTCAAGGAGTCTGAGGTTTTTTTGAAAAAGTTGCTCCCTTATTGCCATTGCCTTCCTAACCAAACTGATTCTCCTATGATGTCTTAGCTTAGGTATGGATGTATCTACCGCTGTTACCTCCCTCTGTTCATCTGAAAGAGAGTTTGAAATATCAAAAACAAAGAAAAAGACAAGTTTATAGAAAATAGGTTTTTTTTACCCTAATACATTAAGTGCTTTCCAAACTTCATGTGGCAATGGCTTCCTTTTATATAAAAAAAGCTAGTTGTCCCCCATTTGCACTTTTCATAATATAATCCATGCAAATTATCTTTTTAGTTGTTATTTTATTAAAATATAATTATAAATTTATTAGAATTTTATAAAAAATACCAACAAAATTTAAATAACATGAATAATCACCATATTATTTCTACTGTCATAGGAGCATAGATTCAGAAATGGAAGAGACCTTTGGACCTCATCTGGTCCAACCCCATTGTCTTATGTTTGAGGAAACTGAGTGCCATAGAGATGAAGGGCCTTACTTGAGTCAAATCAGTAGTAAGTCTCAGAGCCAGGATTTTAACCTGGATCTTCTAACTCCAAATTCTCTGCTCATTCCTACCCCTTTAAGTGAAAGGGCATACACAATAGTGGTAGATTTTCTCCACCTTTACATTTCCTTGCTACATCTTGCTAGCCGCATGGGACCAGAGGCAGCAGAAAGGTATGGTGTTGTCCCCTGGGTTCTGATGAGGCTTGAGCAGGGATTCAGTCATCCAGCGGCCTTCACCTACAGAGGAGAGGTCCTCCAGTAGAACATCTCCAGCCAGCCACAGAAGGATTCTAAGAACAGCAATGCCCTAGCCCCTGACTACCAGGGAACCTCCACAGGTCCCCATGCCTACATGGAGGCATTATAGACTCTAACTGCCATGCAAATCACCCACTTCTTCCATTGTTCTGGTTTTTTCCTAACGTCTCTATCCTGACTCAATACCTGCACTGCAGTGTCAGAGAGCAAGTTCCCATTCTTCTGCCTCCCACCAGATGGAGCAAATTTCTTAGTCTGTCTTTCATTTCTTTTGTCTTATATTTTGTTTCCAATAAAAAACAGTGAATATATTTATGTGAGAGTTATATTGAAAAATTCTAGGTGGCATACTGGATAGAGTGCTGCCATAAAGTCAGGAATACCCGAACTGTCATCTGACCTCAGACACTTACTAGCTGTGTGACCACAAACAAGTCACCTCACAGGATTGGTGTGAAGATATAACAACATAATATGCAAAAGAACTTTGCAAACCTTAAAGCTAAGGTGTTATCACATCCAGCAATTTTGACCATTGCTTCAGGCACACAAACATACTTAAATGGCCTGTGGCCTTGAGGCCACATGTGGCCCTCTAGCTCCTCAAGTGAGACCCTTTGACTGAATCCAAACTTCACAGAACAAATCCCCTTAATAAAAGGATTTGTTCCGTGAAGTTTGGATTCAGTCAAAGGGCTGCACTTGAGGAGCTGGAGGGCTACATGTGGCCTCAGGGTCGCAGGTTCACCACCCCTGTATTGTGTCCCTTGAGGGTGTGTGTGTTGGGGGTGAGGTGGGGATTGATCCAGAGTTTGCGAAACTGCCTTAGTGTAACAAATCAAGCTTGAGATTAACTTGGAAAAAGAAAAAAAAAAGATTAACATGGCTTGATTCAAATATCAAGTTAAATGCTAGGCCAAGGTTTTATGAGACTGCTAACTGATTAGAAGTTTCTCCTACTACTCTTGTTAGGCCTGATGGGATCCATAATTCCTTCCAGAATCTGCTTCCTAGTGTCCTCTTCCCAGGCATTCTCTCCTTAGCTTGATTATATTATTCCTCTTATTATGCTTATTTGTATATACTTCACCCCACCCTCATTAGATCATAAGCTCCTTGAGGTCAGGAACTGTAATTTTATCTTATTTTTAATCTTTGTCTTCTCACTTAAATAACATAAATAATCACTATATTATTTCTATTGCCATAGGAGCATAGATTCAGAAATGGAAGAGACCTTTTAGGCCATCTAGTCCAAACTCATAATTTTATGTTTCAAGAAATGGAGTGCCATAGAGGTGAAATGCCTTACTTAAGGTCGCAGTATACATAACATAATGCCTGGCAAAAAAGTAGGCTCTTAATAAATGCTTTGCCCATGCCAGGCACTTTCATTCTTTAGCAGCCCCTGTTGCTGGGGATCCTAACCTTGCCCCCTTTCATCCTAACAAATAAAATTCACTGGCTCAGCTCACAGGATCAAAATCCCAGATTTGGAGCTGGGAGTAACCTTAGTGGCTATTGAGTTCAACTCCTTCATTTTATGGAAACTGAGGTTAAGACAAGTAAAGTGATTTGCCCAGGTTCACACAGCTAGTAGCTGTCTGAGCTGGATTCAGAATTCAGCTCTTCTTACAAGTCCAGTGTCCTCTCCACTATGGCTAGCTCCACCAACTTCCCTCAGGTTTCTCTCATGATTCACTCATGAGAGTGAATTTCCTTTTCTAGTCACTCTTAATGCTAGTGCCTTTCCTCTGAGATTATCTCCATTTTATCCTGTAAGTATCCTGTTTTTGCATAGTTGTTTACATGTTGTCTCCCCCATTAGACTGTGAACTTCTTGAGAGGATGAGTTTTGTTCATTTTTTGTATTTCCTTTCTTTGCATCCCCAGTTCTAAGCATAGTGTTGATATAATAGGTTTTTAATATGTATTCATTGATTTGACTCAAATCCTTTCTCTTTCCCCCCTTCAAAAGTCTATTCCCTTCAGTTTTATAATATAAAACACTTTAAATATACCATAACAATTACATTCTTCACCAAAAGTAAGAGGAAGGTCATACTATCAGAAAGGAATGGTCAGAAATATACTTTAGGTTTAGAAGTCAAGCTGGGCAGAAATTTTTCCTAGAGAATGAGTTATTCTCTGAGTCATGGGAATTTAAGGTCATCTTCCCTATTTGCCCCCAAAAGCCAATGTGGTAGAAGGAAAGGACTACATTTCCTCTGAGATTGTGGACCTCAAGGATGGGCCTCATTGAAGTTCCTAGGATTTCAGTTCTTATGAGATGGTGTATTTGTCACAGAGAGTGATTGTAGAAATTGAATCAAGCCTTTCTAGGTCCTTTTGGACCTAGATGTAGTCTTTCTCATGATGAAAAATGATATGCACAACCAGAGAGAGAACTGATGAACTCTGAGTACAGATTGAACAATATTTTTTTCACTTTCTCTATTTTTCTTGCTTTTTTTTTCAATATGACTAATATGGAAATATGTTTTGCATGACTTGACAAGTATAATGGGTATCATATTGCTTGCTTTCTGAATGGGTGGGGGAGGTACTGGAGGGAAAAAGAGAATTTGGAACTCAAATTTTTTTAAAAGAATGCTAAAAATAAATAAATATAATTTTTTAAGAAAGAAAAAATGTCCTTTCCCTCAACTGTACCCCTATTTTTATTCAGGAAACTATTTCTACCTTCCTATGTTATACCACACTTGTATTTTAAATCCATAACAAGCCCTCAGCATGCATGATGGCCCTGGACAGATGAAGCACCTTCAGGAACTATCTCCTGGGCAGTAAATGGGTAATGAGGTAATCTTACACTAGCTTCAAGAAAAGTGTCACTTGAGTCTGGTAGCTAAGGGGTATAACTTCAGAATTAGGATAGGAATGATGACAACAAAAAACTGGCAAGACTTCATAAAGAATAGATGATGCCTGACAAACCTCTTCCTTTTGGATAGGGTTGCAAGTTTGGTGGATGAAGGGAATTCTACTTTTTTAAATGTTACTTTTATTCTGAACTTAAACACCAAGAAAAAAGAGCAGTTCCGTACACATAGCAACACACACACATACAGAAGAATCTCCATTTCATACCACTTGCTTTTTTAAAAAAAGTATGTAATAAATTCTATACATTACTTTCAAAACTGACCATTTTTTGCTTCCTTCTGAACTTACTTCTATCCTCTTTGCATTTTAAAAACTGTTACAGTGACCTCTTTTTGACATCACTTTTGCTACCTCCCATTGAAAAATCAAGAGAAAGAAAGGGGGAGAAGGAAATCCTTTATAAAAACAAGTACAATCAAGCAAAATTAATCCATACAGTGGTCATATCCAAAAATGTATATCCTTGTCCATCTCTTATACATCAGGAGGTAAGTAATATGCTTCATCATAGTTATGAAGGGAATCCCATAGTTATACTTTTCCTAGACTTTTCACAAGAAGTATTTCACTTTACACCAATGGAAGGAGTACCCATACCAATAAGATCACAGATCCATCAAAACATGTTTTCTACACCTTCTACACCATATATATCCAATTGAGCATCTTCTTCAACATTATTATTTTGAGAGTTTACTTTAATTGCTGGAATGTGGCTAGATAACAGTTCTTTGAAGGATTGTTTTTTAGTAGACCAAAAGCTCATTATGAGTCAACAAGATACTATGACACCTGGAGCTTTTCCATTTTTCACCCAAAAAGCTAATTCAAACTTTAGGTTGCATTAAGAGAAGTGTGGTGTCTAGAACAAGGGTGGCGATAATCCCACTCTACCCTGCTCTGATGGAACCCATCTAAAGTGTTATGTTAACCTGCAAGATCTTTACTGAGGTAGGCTATATATACTCATAGCTATATGGGGCCAGGTAGGAGATAAGTCTTTTGCCATTTCTTCCACCTGACTCTCTTGGAAACAGCTCCAAATAGTTTTCATGTTTCAACACCAGAAAGGAAGAGGAATGGGTCACCCCTTTGGTATAGCCACAGAATTAGCAGCCAATCAGAGGGTCTCAACCCAGTAATGAGTCATACATAGTCAGAAGCAGATAGAATCCTAACTGCCATCTGCACATGCTCAAGACTCCAGTTCATTTCCAGGAATAGCAACTGAGCATGCTCTAAAAGGGGTTTCAGAGAGTACACCCACTACAAAAGGATGACATTGACAAGTTGGAGAGTATCCAGAGGAGTGTGATTAGAATCATAAAAGATGTTTCATTCATGCCATATGAGAATTTGTTGAAAGAACTAGGGATATCTAGCCTGGAGAGGGAAAGACAGGAGGGACTTATTGATTGGTTTCACATCTTTGAAGGACTATCATGTAAAAGAGGGATTAGATTTGATCCTGCTCTACTCCAGAAGGCAAAACTGGGAACAAAGGGTGCCAATTACAAAGGGTAGATAATGGACCACTAGAAAAGAAAATCCCCTAATAAGTACAGCTCCCCAGAAGTGGAAGGGACTGCTTCAGTCATGGATCCCCTTTAATTAGAGATCTTGCCCAAGATCAAACAGCTAGTAAGTAGCAGAACTATGGCAACAATCACAAGCTTTTAGAGTTGGGAGAGATATTCAGTCCCATCTAGTGCAACTGGCTAGACAACAGCCCTCTCTGCAACATACCCAACAAGTAAGTGGTCATCTAACCCCTACTTGAAGAACTCCAGTGATGGAGATTTGCCACCTCCAGGAGTAATCCATTTTACTTTGGACTCTTTTATTATTAAGTTTGTCTTAGGTCAAGTTAAAATAGACTTCTTTGCAATTTGACCCATTGCTCAATTCTTTTCTTTTGGGCCAAGCAGAAAAAAAAGCTTATCTCCTTTCCCTTCAAATACTTGAAGATAGTTATCATGTCCTCCTCTCCCTCTCCCTTCTCTAGATAAAATACTCCCAGTCCCTTCAAATGATCCTCATAGAAAACTAACTCCTTACCCTTCGCCAGTCAAGTGGGTCTTCTAACTTCAAGTGCAGCCTACTTTCCACAGTTATTGTTGCTTCATTTTCATATCTACAGGACCAGAAGCCTCCAGAGGAGACCCAGCCCCCATGAAGGTGATTGGAACTCTGGGGGAGTTAGTCACTTTCCTCCTGGAAATTCCAAGGGGAGAGAAACTTGAGGATATTACCTGGAGCAAACAAGGTACTGTTACTGCAGTAACTCCAGGGGAAGCAATAAAAGTGATTGAGGAAAAAATACAGAGGCCGAGTGAATGTAATCAGCAGCAACTATTCCCTACAAATCAACAATCTGACAATAGAGGATGCAGGAATCTACAGAGCCCAGATAAACATAAAAAACTTGAATATTACCACCACCAAGGAATATAGCCTTCAAGTCTATGGTGAGTATCAAGCACTATCAGGCAGTTTCTACCTTAAGTTTTTAAAATAAGAAATCTATTTCTCTCTAGTAAATAACAGTACTCACACTGATTATGAGGCTGCATGTCTCAGAAGGTTACTATAGTTATGCCAACTGGGATTGAAATGAATTATAAAACAAGAGGGTTGGACTATATGAACTCTATTGCTCTAAATCCCGTTATTCTGGCTTGCAAAAGAGAGTCAGATTTTGACTGTCCAAAAATGGAATGGAATGGGCTGCTTCTCAACTCATTACTGTGACTTCTCTAATAACTGGAAATTGTCAAGTAGAGGCTAGCCATTCAGCAGGTATGTATTAGACAAGTTTCCTATTCAGGTACCAATTGAACTGGAAGACCTCTGAGGTTTCTTTCAATATGAAATACTCTATTCCCACTTTCCCCACCACATCTCCAACTATACAAATAGGGGTTTTGGAGTTGAGAAGTGAATTTTTAAAAGAGGAAGCAGTGGGCAGAGCACCCTGAAACAACTGGTTTGTACTCATAAAGAAGGAATTCAAATTAACACTAAGAATGAAGAATACTGCACCTCTTCACTTCCTCTACTTCATGAGATTAATCAAACTGAAACTAAAATGAGCCCTATCCCCTAGATGTTGATTCAGGGCTTCCCTGACTTCCTGAGCCCTTGTTTGCCTTCTCTGATATTTGTGCTCCTACATAAGGGTGCTGCCAAATATCCCATTTAATAAAATAATTGACATTTATGAAGGCCTTTAAAGTTTGCAGAATGCCATCACATTATTTCACAGTCTTATTTGAATCTCACAGTAACCCTTCAAGGTAGGTATTACAGGTATATTATTATCATTTTGTTGATGAGAAAACTCAGGCTCACAGAGTAGCTAAGTGGCTTGGCCACATACTTGCTCACCTAGTTTGTGAGTTTCCAAAGCAAGAGTAAAGCCAGAGCTCTATTCATTACAGCATGCCTCATGGGACTGCCTGGTAGTTCAGTTATCTGTTATCAGTTGACCAATAGGGTGTGGAATCTGGAGCCTCAAGGCTGTGAGAAATGAAAGAGTTAAGTTTCCACATAAGTAGATAAGAAATCAGCACAGACAGGCTAACTGCTCAGTCTGGGGGGTGGGGGAGTGATTACACAATTCTAGGCACATAATGTATGGTGGGGCATATAAGGAAGATTGTAACCCAGAAGGATTAGGACCAATCCTGGTCCAGAAGGGAGGAGTTAGGCAATTACTAACTATAAAGATTGCTCTGGCTTCTTTTACCATGCACATTTTCTCCCCTTCCAAGGAGGTGCGCCTGCTTCTTGCGAGAATCTAAATGACGCACTTCAACCTCTTTCATAAAAAGTCTTTGAGACACCAGTCTTTGGAACTGAGTATGGGGTCATCTTTATAACAAAGGCCATGTGTGGCCCTTTAGGTCCTCAAGTGCAGTCCTTTGACTGATTCCA
The DNA here is from genome assembly GCF_900497805.2 of Vombatus ursinus. Taxonomy (NCBI): domain Eukaryota; kingdom Metazoa; phylum Chordata; class Mammalia; order Diprotodontia; family Vombatidae; genus Vombatus; species Vombatus ursinus. The sequence continues at coordinate 129,057 of NW_020954616.1, read as the reverse complement.
AACATTACAGAACAAATCCCCTTAATAAAAGAATTTGTTCTGTAAAACTTGGACTCAGTCAAAAGGCCATACTCAAGGACCTAGAAGGCCACATGTGGCTTTGAGGCCACAGGTTCCCCACCCCTAGTTTAGACCAATCAGCCGAATCCATTGTCATGCTTATAGTTATGTATGGGTTGTTTGCCCCTCTGGGCAATAGCCCAAGATGTATTTTAAGTTCAAGGGTCTGCTTTCTACAATTTTTTTGCCTTCCCTTGTTGTCAAGCTGCCAACTCTATGAGCATGCTGTGTGCTAGGCACTGAGCTAAGAATTGAGAATACAAAGACAGAAATGATTTTTCCCCCTCAAGAAACTTACATTATATTGGAGAGACATCATATACATATATGAATGTATACAAAATATATACAAGATAATTGAGGGCGGGGATTAGTAGCTGGAAGGATCAGGAAAGACCTCTTGTTGAAGGTGCTTGCGTTGAGCTTTTAATACTGGCTCTATCCATTCAGTAGCTTAGAATATGCCTATGGATATACTTAGGCCACCATTCTGTTCTTCTAGTCAGAGCAGGTCCCTTACTTCCCAAGTCAAACCTGCCAACCTCACTCTCAAGGCCTCATGGGATAGGTCTGAAACTTCCCTTGAGACTAACAGCATTCAGCAAGTTCAGCAATGGGAATAGAAGAGTTTGATGAAAAAAGAAGAGTAAAATTGAGGCTGACTGATAAGTCATAGAGTCAGCTTAACTCTCATATCTTGTGACTCATATTTTGTGAGTTCCTGAATCCCAGCTAAGACATGTCCTTTCACCATTTCTCCTTTCATTCCCTTGATAGCGTCACTCTTAGGGGGTGAGCAGAGACAAAACTGGTGAGGAATGGAGGCAGGTGGATTGAATTCCATAATCCTGGTATGAGCAAACTCCTGAAACCCAGGTGTCTGCTCTGAGAGGGTGGGGAGAATGAGTTGCTGTTTCTATGGAGATGAGAACGAACTTGGTGAAACTGTGATATAGTGATAAGAACATTGGATTTGGAATCAGAAGACTTAGGTGTGAGTTCTATGTCTGCTAGTAACTATCAAGGCAAACTTTGACTGTCTGGGCCTCAGTTTCCTCATCTGTAAAATGAAGATATTGGACTAGATCAGAGGTTCTTAACCTGAGATCTATAGATCCCCAAGGTATCCTTAGATAGATTTCAAGGGGTATGTGAACTTGGATGGGGAAAAAAAAAATTACATCTTCATTTTCACTAACCTTTAACTGAAATTTATCATTTCCTTTCATTATGATTTTAAAAAAAAACAAACATTATTCTGAGACAGGGTCCAGAGCCAGACTGCTATAGGGTCCATGACACAAAGAAGATGAAGAATTTCTGTATTAAATGACCTTTAAGGACCCTTCCCTCTCTATGAGTTTAAATTTTTATCTCTCCTCTCACTGCTACCATTATCTCAAATTAAGTAATCAGTTTTTCTTGGGGGGCAGAGGAGGGATATGAATAATTTGCCTGATTTTTATTGCCCTCATGTTTTAATATTACCTTCCCTCACAAAGCAGCTGACAGAACCCCAAATCAGAATGAATTCCACTGTGTCTGAGGATGGCCATTGCATTGTCTTCCTGACATGTTCTGTGAGTGCTAGAAGAAATGATGTGACATATAGCTGGTCACCCTTGGGTCCAAATACTACTACATCCCATGGAGGATCTGTCATCCAAATCTCCTGGTCATCCTGTAATGCTGACTGGAACTACACATGCACAGCCAAGAATCCTGTAAGCCTTAAGAGCTCCCAAGTCACCCCTTCTTGGGATTTCTGTTCAGGTACCAACTCTTTCATTTGTCTTTCAGTGGCTCTCAGCAGCCCCTGAGCAGCTAGAAGGATTTGACCTTAGAATATTCTCAAGAGATTTATAAGATCCTGATCTCCAGCTTGAGCCCTACAAGGAAACCTTATGCCAGATGAAGTGCACAACCATCCAGACATGAATCCCAAGTGTCCTCAGAAAAGAAACTCTGTCCTACCCTTTCTTATTCCTAATTCTTCTCAAACAAGTTTTCACATTTCAATAGCTACAAAGACTCCCTAGGTCTCCTAGGAAATAACAGTGTGAGAACTCAGTCCAATTGCTTACATAGTTCTCAAAATGATCCATACATTAATTACTATAGTACTCTAGCATCTCAGAGGTCAGATACTTAAACAGGCACAAAACACAGTTGAGAACAAGGTAGAAAACAGCAGTGAAGACTTCAGAGGAGCTAAAATAGAGATCACAGAAGTCTATGTAGAAAATTCCAAAACTCACATTCTTTATCAATAGAAGATGCTTCACCATTATTCAGAGCCCATTTCCTCTATATCTGCACACAATTCTAACAAGCCTGGTTCTCTGGTTTCCTAGGCCAGAATAGACTGAAGAAGGACATTGAAAAGATAGTTTGGGTAGGGGTGGGGTGCTACTAGAGGCAACAACAATAAATAAATGACCCCTGGCAGCTTGACAACAAGGGTAGGAAAAGAAAATTGTAGAAAGCAGACACTTGAACTTAAAATACATCTTGGGCTATTGGCCAGAGGGGCAAACAACCCATATATAACTATAGAAACCATATATCATAGCCTGTGAATGTATCCCTGTATTAAAACCTCACAGAATAGTGGTGTATTTTCACAATGATGACCTTGATTCATCCAAAAAATATTCATTTGTGTTCAACATATTCTATTTACAATAGAAGAGAAATGGATAGAAGGATGGACTGGTAAAAGAGTGAAGGAGATGGAAAATGAATGTCTAGAATCAGGGAGGAAGGACTGAAGTTGGGGGAGGGAAGAGGGGTGCCTGAGAGTTCATAAGGAAGTCATATGACATAAAGGCGAAAGATAGCAATAAAGGCAGGAGCTGAGGAAGCTAGGGAAGGAGTATGGCCTAGACCTAGCCTGGCCTCATAGTGAAAAAGCCAGTTATGAACCACTAGACTAGAGACTCTGAATAAGAGCATCTTATTTTCAACTTAATTAACATTTTAAAGCACCTACTATGTGCCAAGCACTGTGTGAAGTGCTGGGGATACAAAGAAGAAAAAGAAAGATGGTCCCAGTCATCAAGGAGCTTACAATCTAATTGGAGGAAGACAGCACACAAAAGCAAATGGGAATGGAGAGGGTGACTATATACCCAGGGCTATCTTGTTCACTGGAGCTGAAATCATGCAGAGCAGTAGATGCAAAGTGGAGTGAGCTGAAAGTTCAATTCTGTCCTCTATAAAGGAAGGCTTTGGAAGGAATTTGGTACTTCACCTTTCAGCCCTCCAGTAAAAAGGGAAAGGTGGTCGAGGGAGGTGGTATCCAGGCTTAAGTTAGCAGCACGGTGATAAGATTAGCAATGATGAATTTATCCTCACCTCAAACCAAACCAGGTCTGGAAAATTACCTAAGGGTCAAAGAAAGGAATAAAATGAGGATGAAGGAGTTTTTATCCTCTATGGCCTGTGAGTGTTCCCTGGGAATAGGAATAACGTGGTAGATTATGGAGTTAAGTGACCATGGAGGGAAAGAAAATGAAGATGACCCAGAGGGAAAACAGCAACATTATAGGGAGAAGGAGACTCAAGGGCCTGGAGAGGCCTTGAAGCTCTGGACAAAGGGAGTTAATGCTTCAATTCCTAATCTGCCTCTATAGGGCCAGGAACCTCAGAAGGGAACTCAGCTCCCACAATAGTGATTGGGACCCTTGGGGGCCTGATCACTTTCCCACTGGAGATTCCATCAGGAGTTGAGAGCGTTGTCTGGATTTCAAATACTTCTCTTATCAAGACAGAACCAGGAGAAATGGGAAAGCTGAACAGAGTCAAGACCCAGAGACCTGACAGAGGCAGAGACCCTGCCCAGGACTTCTCCCTCCAAATTCCTAATGAACAAATGGAAAACCAAGGACTCTATATAGCCCATGTATGCACCAACTCCTCCAGAGTCCCAATAACACACCGGTATTCCCTACAAGTCTATGGTGAGTTTCAGGACTGAGACCGTGATAGTTAAGCTGTTTCTCCAAAAACTTTTTCCTGTCTTTGTTGCTTTCCCTCCCTGTCATCCTCAACCTACTCCCTTGCAGGAAGGATTATATGAGTACATTACATTGTATACTTCACACTATTTCATTTAATTGGCATTTGTTGGACATCCATTGCCCAACATTGTTTCTTACACAGGACTCTGGTTTGCCCCTGCTCTATTTTGTAATGTTTGTAGCTATTGCTCACCTACAGGAAATTCTAGAAAAAGAGAAATTACAGAATATTATCCTTCACAGTGTGATTGCTACTTGGGACTAAAAGCTTAACTTTAAGGGTAAGAGCTCACAGTTCTCAGAGTACTTTCTTCCCAATCACCAGCATGATGTGAAGGAAAAAAAAACTAGATTCATTCACTTATCTTCATCTGCAATATGAGAATTTTAGGACCAGATGGTTTCAGAGGTCTCTTTTGGTCTAAATTCTATAATAAAAATGTGTGAGGTAGACAGTGTGCATCAGAGGTGCCAAACTCAAACTCAAAAAAAAAAAAGATATCATTTATACTTTGCTGTATTTTCACTTATTTTGCTAAACATTTTTGATGAAATTTTAATCTGGTTCATGCCCCACTTGGGAATGTTGTTCCATGTGTTGGACATTTCTGGTGTACATAGTATTATACCCATTAGATAGATGTGGTAACTGAAGTTTAAGGGTCCTCAGTCACAGAATTAATCAGTGTTAGAGCCAGGACTTAAACACAGGCATTTGGACTCCAGGTTCAGGGTGCTTTACACTATACAACAGGAGAATGCCCCTCCTTGACTTCTTAAGGTTCAGTACCAAGGAGAATTCCTTACAGAGCCAGTCTCCTCCCACCCCCACCCCAGCAACCTACTTAGCTGTGAGGGGAAGAATTGTGAATGTGAGAGGCTCTGACTAATTCCTCCTTTTTTATTCCTTTCCCAGCACTTGGGAAGGGCAGAATGGGCTGAGATAGGGAAGATTTGGGTGTGTAGCTAAGATCGCAAGGATTTTAGATCTAGAGCTGGAAGAAATCTCAGGGACCATCCAGTTCAACCTCCTCATTTTACAAATGAGGAAACTGTGGCCCAGAAAAGTTAAGGCATTTTCATGAGGTCACACAGTAAGTGAGTGGTGAGGCTGAGATTGAGACCAAGGTCATCCAACCTCAAATCCAGCACTTACACTGCCTTTCATTTGAAGGTGTAAAGAAAAGAGAGACTGTCTACGTGTTGGGAGGACTGGATTCTATTCCAGCACTGCCACTAACGAGTCTGCCCTATGTCCTCTCTGGTCTTCAGCTTCCTCAACAATAAAATGTGGCTAGAGGATCTCTAAGCTCCTTTCCTGACCTGAAATCTGACCTTGTATTTGACGAGTGTAAAGACTCAAATTTTGGGGATAAGAATCCATTATATGGTAAAAAATTGTTGGGAAAACTGGAAAGCAGTCTGACAGAAATTGGACACAGATCAGTATCTTACATCATTTACCAAGAAATTCAATGCTTTATAAAATTTATGAAAGAAAAAGTCAGATTGTGGAGGGGAGCTGAAAAAATCAGGTTCCCCCAGTAAGGGAAGCTTGACTAGGTTTTAAGTTTCATTTATTTGTTTGTTGTGTTTATCACATCTTACTGAGAGGGTCTTTCCTCTCAAAGGAGAAGTTTGCCTTATTGCTCTGTTTATTTTCTCCTTAAAAAAAAAAAAAAACCAACAGTTGCTCTATTGTGTGTGAGGCCAAAAAGCAGCATGATATAATGAAAAGTCCAGTCACTTTATATACTGATTTGGGAATTGTTTTTTTGGACCACACATATTTATATGGAGGATTTTATTTCCTTTATTTTTATTTGCTCATTTTGAAAGGAGGACTAGAAGAAACAAATTATAAATGCTTATAAAAATATGTGTACATATTTTCTTTTTAAAATGAAGGCATTGGATGAGATTGCTTTTGAGATGCCTCCCAGCTCTAGAATTTTGTCTGTCTCCTAAGACAGCCAATTCTACAATTTGTTAGCTAGTAGATATTTGGATCTGGGTTTGAACTTATATTTTTTGGACTCCAGGTCCAGCACTCTGTCCATAGTACTTCTTAGCTACAGTTCCATATTTAATTCTCTTTTGTGTTCTCTTATATATGAGGTATCCCAAAAGTCTTAGCTCAGAGTTCAGTTTTAGCCTTTAATAGCTTATGGAAATATCCATTTTATTTGTTATTTATTAAGAAGAAACTAAGTGGCACAGGGGACCTGGAGTGATGGACCCAGAATCAAGAAGATGAGTTCAAATACAACCTCAGATACCTACTAGCTTAAACCTGTACTCAGAAGTTTTAACACCTTATAAATTGATATAATAATAATAATAATAAGTAGTAGTAGTGGTGGTGGTGGTGGTGGTGGTGGTATAAGTAATAACAGCAGCAGCAGCAATAACAGCAGCAGCAGCAGTAATAGCAGTGCTAGAGGTCCTCAAGTGGAGAATGAATGATCATTTTTATGCTTTTTTGTTGCAATATTCCTGAATAAGTCCAGGTTAAATTAGATAATCCCTGAGGTCATTTCCAACTCTAAAATTCTATGATTTCATAACAAACTGAAGCATGGAAAGACTTCTAAAAAAAGGGGGAGGGATTTTCAAAACATCTGGGGCAAGAGTTTCTAATACATTGACATTGACAGGAAAGAAATCAACAGGGAATTTGGCTCACCACTCCTCATGAGCCTATGTCTTTTCCCCTCACACAGAGCAACTAAAGAAAGTTAAAGGTACAATGAGCTCGAGGACCAATGAAAACCAAACCTTTACCATCACAATGACCTGTCAAGTGCAAGGTGACAGTTATGGAGACAAGGTGACATACAGTTGGACACCCCTAGGGGAAAGAGTCCTTGTGTCCCATGAAGGGTCTGTCCTCAGTGTTTCTTTGAGACCTGGGTACCATAAAGTGAACTACACCTGTACAGCCAGAAATCCAGTCAGCAACAGCTCTCACTCCTTCCCAGCTTGGCAGCTCCACCCAGGTAATTGTCCCCGTCTCCCCTTGTTCTGCTATGGTCTCTCCCCCACCTCCACCCCCAACCATCTTTGCTTTCTTAGACGTTCCCATGGGCTAGGGCAGTGGGGCTGATAGTTAGTTAGGAGTCCACTGAGCAGCAGGAAACAGGGAGCGGGGAGGAAGGATGAATATTGTAGGAGAGATGGTATTTTATAGTAGAAAGAGTGCTGGGCCAGAAGTTAGAAGACTTGGATTCATTTCCTGCACTATTACTTACTACTTGGATGATCTTGATTAAATCAATTCATTCTGGGTCTGTGAAATGAGGCAGTTGTACTAAATTAGGATTCTTAACCTTTTTGTGCATCATAGACCCCTTTGGTAAAACCTGTTCTCAGAATAATGTTTTTAAATGTATAAAGCAAAATACAGAAGATAAAAACACATAAAATAATGAAATAGACAAAGAAAATAATTATATTGAAATATGTAGCCCCCATCTCAAAACTTATTGGTATGGAACACTCTATTGGTGGAGATGAAAGCCCTGCCTATATGAGGGGTGGCTCAGAGTTGGCAAGAGGTAAGAGCTCCAGTCTTCTACAGTCTCCTTCAAGTTACCTTTGGGGACTCATCAAGTGGGATTTTTTCTGAGTGAGTCAGCTTAAATTTGGAGAGAAAAGATGGAAGAGACCAACCCTAATTCAGGTTGCTGAACTGGGAAGACATGAGAGAGCAGGCAGTCTCCATCATGTCCTATTTCTAGGTTGCTACTCTAGAGACTTCAGAGTTTTCCCTTGGGTGAGATGAAGGACATTCTTGGTTGAACTGAATTACCTCATTCCCAATGGGAGAGCTCCTTTATTCTGTTTTATCTGGTATATATCCTCATATGTTTACCTTTCCTAATGTCTATTCTGCTATGATTTGGATAAATGGGTTTCTTTACTATTTGTGATGTGTGTTCAAGGTGGAACTAGTATTAGGTGGGAAAGGGGTCAAGATTTAGATATAGAGCTTCTGGTCCCCCTTCCCCTCAAAATGGCAAAATGATCAAAAGTTAGATGGAACCAAATCATATCTCCTAGACAATATTTAGGGGAGCAGATAGATATGCTTCTAGTTTGGTATTTCCTCTCTCTGAGGAGAGCAGAATGGTGGTCTCCAGCCCCAAAATCCAGTTTCCCCTTCTGGCAGTAATGAAAATCTCCCTTGGAAAGGGATAGGGATATAGAAGAAGGTAGAGATGTCTATTCTGCCTCCATTTGAGTTATACAGGAACAACCTTTTTCTCCACATGGGAGCCTATCTATATATGTGGGGTCTACTGCATTGCTTACAAATATTATCAAATATTTTAAAGCAAGTTCATGGATCCTGGATCAAGAACCCTTGGACTAGACTATTGCCAAGGTACAATCCATCTCATGAGAGCAGGACCTATAGCAGGAGCTGTGGGGATGAGGATAGATTATAAATTGAAGAGGAGAAAGGATTCTGTGGATATTGTCAGAAAGAGGTCCTGATGGAGCCCTACCCTAAAAAAAAAAACAAAAACAAAACTCTTGAGTTTGGCAGAGGGCACCAGAGCCCAGGAAACTGAAATATTCTGACTGTGTGGCCAGCCTTGAGCATCCTCAAAGCCACTTATTTCACTTTTCTTTTTCAAGAGTCTAAGAAAAACAGAAAAGCCTGGTTAGCTCTCCTTGAGCTTCTTGGACTGGCAGTCCCCTGTTGGTATGTTTGGAAAAAGAAGAGACATGGTAAGTGTAAAGGCTAATAAAATGTTTATTTCCTCTTTTACCATCCTGTGCCTATTCATTGGGGAATATCTTTCTTTACTCTATGAAGTAACTTAACACTTTAGAATTATTCTCCCCTCCCACATTCTTCACTTTCTCCTTGCCTTAGATTGGGGAGGTGGGGGGAAAGGGATGGAGGAAAGAGTTGCAGTTCTTTGCAATTTCCTCAGCACAGTACCAGATTCTGATCTATCCTCCACCTCTGTATTCTTATCGCTACTCTGTTCTGGGAAGACCAGGTCTTCTACTTCTTCTTGGGTCCTATATGTCTCCCTATATCCCCCTCTCCTTTTATAATCCCTTTCTTGTCTACTTCACTATTAGAAAACTCTGAAGAGTGAAGGGGAAACCTCTCTCTCTTTATAATTCTTTTGGTTAAATATCAACTTTATTTTTACCAGGTTAGTGCCTAGATTGTTGCTCTACCCAAACCCAGTGCCAGACTCCTAACAAGTTATCAGGTAATGACACTAATTGGAAGGGCCGTGTGGTTGCTGCACCAGGGAGAGGTTTGCAGGAGGTAGAAGAGGAGGAACAAACATTTACTAAGCACCTACTATGTGTTAGGCACAAATAATATCTCATTTAATCCTCACAACAACCCTAGAGGTAGGTGATATTATTATCATCATCATTTTATGGAGTAGGAAACCAAGACAAACAGAGGTTAAGTGACTTACCTAGGATCACAAAGGTAGCAAATGTCTGAGTCTAGATTTGAACTCAAATCTTCCTGCCTTCAAGTTCAGGGCTCTATCTATTATTGTACAACCTAGCTGCCAGGGAGGTTGGATCTTCTAGGGAAAGGTTATTTGGAATCTTAGGTCTATGATATGGCTAGGCAACATAAGATGTGAATGATAACATGGGGGAGAATTGTGATGAGCATATCCATTCCCTGAAGGGTCTCTACAGTGCCCCCTCACAGGACTACCTACTGGCCCCTCACAATTCCCTTTATTGGAAAACAACAAATATTCACCAAGTTCTTATTATGTACAATTCACTGTGCTAAGTGTTAGGGATTTAAAAACAGAAAATAAACAGTTTCTTATCTCAAGATATTTACATTCCACTGGAGAGCTATAACATGTAAGCAATTACAAAATCATCTGAAGAGGGAGGGAAAAAATAATTGGAAAGATCAAATCCATAGACAGATTTGGGTGGGTCCATGAACTTGGATGGGAAAACAATGGCATCTTTATTTCAATATAATTGGTTTCCTTTGTGATAATGTAGGTTTTATTTTATGCATTTAAAAATATTAATCTGAGGACAGGTCCATAGACTTTGCCAGACTTTCAAAAGGGGTCCATGACACACAGAAAGTGATTAATAACCCCTGAGAGAAATAAAGCAGGCTCCTTGGTTGTGGGACTTGGAAACTGCTGGACAGCTCCCTGGAGCTAAGACTTAAAGGAAGATGCTGAGATGGGCTGGCAAATGTTTAATAATTGCTGGGAGAACATCCTTCACAGCACACTTTTAAGTTTAATCTGAATTACTAATGTATTCTCCGTCACTTTATTAAGTCAAGACAACTAAAAACTAAACCAAGTCCGTGATTTGTAGCATTTGCGAATTTCCAAGGTGTGATTGTTCACACTGAAAATTTAACAATTGGCTTTTCCTGGGCCAATCTGAGCCGGTTCTGGTATACCATAGAAGTTAGGGAGTGATCCCAAGAGGTGGAAATGAGAAGGGGTTGAATTCTAAACATAGGGCACAGCTTGAGAGAATAAATGGAGATCAGAGAGGGGATGTTAAGTTTAGCAAAATAGAACATAATCCAGTTTGGCTAGAATGGAGACTACATTAAGCATGGTAATGTGATGAATGAAAAACCTGAGAGACAGAGTTTCTGGGTAATTAATAATCAATTTATTAATTAGGCTAGCTGGCAATCAATAAATTGATGGTCAGTGGTTTTTCTTGGTAATCAAAGACAAACCCGTAGAGACACTGAATGCCTTAAATGCCTTTGTAAAAGGGAATGCCCCTGACAAGTGAAAATCAACCCTGACTGGTGAACATTTAATGAAGAGGCAGGCTAGGAGTCTTCAGCTCCTCCTGCTGAGAATGTGTTTTGGCTGCCTCCAGCCATCTGGACAGGAGAGTTCATCTCCATCCAGATCACTCTGGCTGGTTTTCTCCTTCATGAGTTGAGTTACCCTAAACTCTAATGGAGGGGTACAAAGACAGGGGCTCATTTCCCCAGGGTAAGAACTTGCCCAGACTAGATTCTGTTTACACTCTAAATGGAAGTTAGGTCTCCTAGTTGTGTAGGGTCCCACCCAAGATTGAGGAGGATGTTCATGTCCTTCAGAGACTAACTTTTTACGGAGGCTGGGCCTTAAATGAGGAAATAAAGGAGAAAAGCCTGGATCCTATTTTTTTAATTTAATTTTCCCCCACTTAATAGTATTTCATTTTTTCCAATTACATGTAAAGATAGTTTTCAACATTCACTTTTATAAGATTTTGAGTTCCATATTTTTTTCTCCCTCCCTCTACTCCCCCGCCCCAAGATGGCATGCAATCTGATATAGGCTATACATGTTCAATCATATTAAATATATTTCCACATTAGATATGGTGTGAAAGAAGAATCAGAACAAAAGGGAAAAACTACAAGAAAGAAAAAAAGAGAGAAAATAGTATGTTTCAATCTGCATTCAGACTCCATAGTTCTTTCTCTGGATGTGGATAGCATTTTCCATCATGAGTCTTCTGAAATTGTCTTAGATCATTGCATTACTGAGAAGAGCTAAGTCTATCAAAGTTGGTCATCACACAATGTTGCTGTTACTATGTGCAGTGTTCTCCTGGTTCTGCTCACTTCAGTCAGCATCAGTTCATGTAAGTCTTTCCAGGATTTTCTGAAATTTACCTGCTCATTATTTCTTCTTCTTTTTTTATTTTTAGGCAATTGGAGTTAAGTGATTTGCCCAGGGTCACATAGCTAGTAAGTGTCAATTGTTTAGTCTGAGGTCAGATTTGAACTCAGGTCCTCCTGACTCCAGGGTACCACCCAATTGCCCCCATCATTTCTTATAGAGCAATAGTATCCCATTACATTCATATACCACAACTTGTTTAACCATTTCCCAATTTATGGGCATCCCCTCAATTTCCAATTCTTTCCAACAGAAAAAGAACCTCTATAAATACTTTTATACACATAGGTCCTTTTCTCTTTTTTTTAATGATCACTTTGTGTTGCAGACCTAGTAGTGGTATTGCTGGATCAAAGGGTATGCACTTTTATAGCTCTTTGGACATAGTTCCAAATTGTTCACAACTCCACAACTATGCACTAGTGTTCCAATTTTCCCATGTTTTCTCCAACATTTCTCATTTTCCTTTTTTGTCATGTTAGCCAATCTGATAGGTGTGAAGTGGTACCTCAGAGTTGTTTTAATTTGTATTTCTCTAATCAATAGTAATTTAGAACAATTCTTCATGTGACTATAGATAGCTTTAATTTTTTCATCTGAAAACTGCTTGTTCATATCCTTTGACCATTTATCAATTGGGGAATTATATGTATTCTTATAAATTTGATTCAATTCTCTATATATTTTCAAAATGAGGCCTTTATCAGAAACACTGTAAAAAATTGTTTCCCAGATTTCTGCTTCCCTTCTAATTTTGATTGCATTGGCTTTGTTTGTGCAAAAACTTTTCAATTTAATGTAATCAAACTTATCCATTTTGCATTTCATAATGTTCTCTATCTCTTGTTTGGTCTTAAATTCTTCCCTTGTCTGTAGATCTGACAAGTAAACTATTCCTTTGCTCTCCTAATTTGCTTACATTATCGTCCTTTATGTCTAAATCATGTACCCATTTTGACCTTATCTTGGTATATAGTGTGAGAAGTTGGTTTATGCTTAGTTTTTGCCATACTGTTTTCCAGTTTTCCCAGCAGTTTTTGTCAAATAGTGAGTTCTTATTCTGGAAGTTGGAGTCTTTGGCTTTATCAAATAGTAGATTACCATAGTCATTGACTACTGTGTTTTGTGTACCTAACCTATTCCACTGATCCACCACTCTATTTGTTTTGTTTGTTTGTTTTTGGCTAGGCAATGGGGTTAAGTGACTTGCCCAGGGTCACACAGCTAGCAAGTGTCAAGTGTCTGAGGGCCAGATTTGAACTCAGGTCCTCCTAACTCCAGGGCCAGTGCTCTATCCACTGCATCACCTAGCTGCCCCAACCACCACTCTATTTCTTAACCAGCACCAAATAGTTTTGATATTTGCTTCTTCATAATACAATTTTAGATCTGGTACAACTAGGCTACCTTCCCTTGCCTTTCTTTTGATCAATTCCCTTGATATTTTTGACATTTTGTTCTTCCAGATGAATTTTGTTATTATTTTTTCTAGCTCTATACAATGACTCTTTGGTACTTTGATTGGGATGGCACTGAATAAGTAAATTAATTTAGGTAGAACTGTCATTTTTATTATATTATCTTGACCTACCCATGAGTAACTGACATTTTCCCAATTATTTAGATCTAACTTTGTGTGAAAAGTGTTTTGTAATTGTGTTCATATAGTTTCTGGGTTTGTCTTGGCAGGTAGACTCCCAAGTATTTCATATTGTCTACAGTTATTTTAAATGAAATTTCTCTTTCTATTGCTGCTGCTGGGTCCTAATTTAATAATTTGTTTTTAATATAATAGTAAAATAATTTCTTTCAGTAATCTGATATAAGGAAATGCAGAATCACAAATCTAGAAGCTAAAGGCAACTATGAAGTGATCTAATTGAACTCCCCTCACTTTATTCTTAAAGTTTTATTGATGTGCTTTATTTTACATTACATTTACAGACTACTCTCACTTTCTGAAAGTTCTCTTGCAACAAAATAAAGTAATTGAGCGAAACTAATCATACAGTGACTTCATCTGAAAATGCATGCAACATTTCACATATTGTGGCACTCTGCCTCCATGCTTCTCTATTTATAAATAATAATAATAACAGAGATCTATTTTCTCTCCTTCATATTGCCTTGCCCCATTGAAAAAAGAAAAAGAAAAGAAAAACAAATTCCTCATAACAAGTATGCAGTCAAATGATTTGCCTGTAGTCTCACACTACCACCCACATGAACCTGGGAATCCTGATTTCAGTTAGTGTTTTCTATCCGAAACACTGACTCCTAGTTCTGAATCACCTTGTGGAGAGTCATTGATAGAAGAATTTGGTTTGTTTGTTTGTTTGTTTGTTTTTAATCTCTAGAGGAACAAGGATTCTCTGAAGGTTTCTGAAGTGACATAATCAGACCCATGCCTTAAGATTATTCTAGTTGATAGAGGATGAATTGGAGAGAGCAAAGTGTAGAGGCAAGAAGACAAATTAGGAAGTTATTACCATAGTCCAAGCAAGAGATAACAAAAACCATGACAATGAGAGAGAGAAGGCAGTGGGGGCAAGGGGTGGGGTTGAGAGATATTATGGGTAAAGTATCAACAAGACTTCACAAGTGATTGGAGATGAGGGGAGTAGGAGGAGGTGGGAAGAGTCAAGGTTGACTATAAAATTGATAATCTGGGTAACTGAGAAGATGATAGTATTCAAGAAAAAAAGAGAAGTTTGGACTGGGGACAGGTTTAGGGTGGGGAATAATGAATTCTGTTTTAGACATGTTGAATTTGAATGCTAATTTGACATTCAAATGGAGATATCCAGAAGTCATTTGGCAGTGGAGAAAAGTCTGAAGTTTAGGAAAGAGGTTAGGACTAGATATACAGATTTGGGGGTCATGTGCATTGAGATGATCTTTGAAATGTTACAAACAGATAAGATCACCTAGAAAGAACAAAAAAGAGAAGAGGACCCAGGACAGAACTATGTGGTGACCCCACACTTAAGGAGTAGAAGGTGTACCAACAAAGCAGACTGAGAAAGGGTCAGTCAGACAGGTAGGAAAAGAATTAGGAAAGGTCAGCAACAAAGAAACCAGTGTAGGAGATAATTCAAGGGGAAGAAGTGATCAACAGTGTCCAGTGCTAGAGAGGGGTGAAGGAAGATGAGGACTGACAAAAGGCCACCAGATTTAGCAATTAGGAGATCTTTGGAAATCTTAGAGAGCATAGTTTCATTATAGTATTGGAATTAGAGGCCAAATTGCAGAAGAATGAAAAAAAAAAGTAAATGGTTTATGAAGAAATAGAGGCAGAAAGTGTAGACAGTTCTTTCTGAGAAAAAGGTAGAAAGATATAGAATAATAATTAGAAGAAATGTCAGGTTCAAATGAAGGGTTCTTAGTTTTTTTTTTAGGAAAGGGGAGGCAAGTTATATTTTTGTTGTTTTCTGTATGTCAACAGGCAATATTAATAGATAAGAATCAACTGAAGATAAGACAGTGGATTGATTGGGCAAACACCTTGAGATGATGGGAGAGATCAGTTGACAGACATAAGCTCTTTCTCATCTAGCTCAAAATCCCACTATATGTGGTATCACTGAGTAAACTGGTATCCTAGGAATCTTCAGGTTTTTCCAACTCAGGCCAAATTTTGTCCCCAGATGGTCCCCTCTTCAAAAAGGAAACCAATAGGTAGGTAGAGGAAGAATGGGGTGAGGTGCTATTCACTTGGCCCTGTAAAGTAGGTGTTCTTAACCTAGGGTCCATGGACTCTCAAGAGGTCTATGAATAAGTTTCAATGGGTTCATGAACTAGGAACATTACATTTTCATTTCAATGTAATTGGTTTCTTTTGCAATCTTATGTGTTTTTTTATACATTTAAAAACATCAGTCTGAGGAGGGATCAATAAGTTTCACCACACTTCACCAAAAAGTTAAGAACCCACAGGATAAAGTAAGCTCCTCTGGTGTAAGACTCAGAAATTGCTGGACAACTTCAAAGCAACAGAAGTCAATGATGTCAGCCTATGACAAGGAATCCTATATCCTGGAGTTATTCAGAGAGAATGGGAACACAGTGGAAAGAATAAGGCTGTCCCCACTTGCCTCCCAGCACTCTAGTTTAGATTGAGATCCTCATCAGAAGTCCTTAAGCTTAACAGGATGTCACTGATATCCATAAATAGAAGAGAGATAGTCCCTAGAGGAGATGGTACTCTAGAAGTCTGAATATCCACATCAAAAGCAGGGGGTGGGGGGAGAACGATATCCTCCAAAACCAAAATCATTTTATTTCCCCCAAAACCAGCTCTTCCTTCTCACTTCCCTGATAGTGTTAACAGAATCATCATCCTCCCAGGCTTAAAATCTGAGGGTCATCTTTGACTCCTCCCTCTCCCTTGTAGCCTGCACCCAATAAGTCATAAGTACTGTTGATTCTACTTCCTTCATATCTCTTTTATGCATTGCTTCTTTTCAGTTCTTGCAGATATCTCACTACCTCCTTTGGACTATTGCAATACTCTCCCAACTAGCTTCCCCACTTCCAGTCTTGCTCTGCTCAGAGTAATCTTCCTAAAGCAAAAATCAGCTCAATTCAGTACCTTATTTAAACACCCTCTATGGACTTTTTGTAAATCACAAAGACTTCATAAATGAGAACTATTTTGCTGATGATGCTGCTGTTAAGAGACAGCTTATTAAGATAGAGAGCTAGCCTCAAAACCAAGAAGATTTGGATTCAAGTCCCATCTCTGATATGTAACTGACTGTGTGACTCTGGGAAAGTCACTTAATCTCTCAATACTCTAGTTAACTCTAATGCTTTTTATATGTTGCAGAGAAGGTGCCCATCTGCATTGGCAGAGAGGGTTTTCTCACCTGAGAATTCCACATAGCAATATAATTACAAATCCAATTCCTATCCTTATTATTATTAATTATGAGCCTTTTTCCTACCAAATAAAGTCCAAATTCCTTAGTTTGGCATTCAATGCCCTCTCCCATCTATCTCGTACTTACCTGTTTAATCAACTGCTCTCCTATCCTCATCTTTGCTCTAAACAAAACAGTTGCCTCATGGTTTCCTAAACATATCCCATACATTTCACCTTATACTCATGCACTTAACAATATCCAGAATGCTTTTCCCTCCTTTTCTACCTTTGGAATCCTCCTCATCCTATAGCTGAAAGCCTGAAAATTACCTTCTCCATGAAACCTTCCCTGAAGCCTTATACTTCCCACCTCCTCCTAGCCACAAGCAACCTCTTCTCTGTGGAGCTTTCTTTTAAAAATTTTATTTGTATTTAACATTCACTTTTTAAAATTTTTAGTTCCAAATTCTCTCCCTCTCTCCAGCTCTTCTTCCACCCAATGAGAAGGCAAGCAATATGATATCACTTGTACAAGTGAAGTCATGTAAAACATATTTCCGTACATTCTGAGATGTAGTAGCCATGTTGCAAAAAAAAGGCAAGAAACATAAAGAAAGTGGAACAAATATGCTTCAATATACACTTAGAGTTCATTGATTCTCTCTCTCTTTGGAAGTAGATGGCATTTTTCAGCATGGGTCTTTTAGAATTGTCTTGACTCATTATTTTGATCAGAGTAGCTAACTAATCACAACTTGTTCAACTATTCCCCAATTGATGGGCATCCCTTCAATTTCCACTTCTTTGCCACCATGATATACATATAGGTCCTTTTATTTGATTTCTATAGACCTTGTAGTGGTATTGTGGGGTCAAAGGATATGTAAGGTTGATAGCCCTTTGGTTATATCTCCAGAATGGTTGGACCAGTTCACAACTCCACCAACAGTGCATTAATGTACTTATTTTTCCACATCGCTTACAGTATTTATCATTTCCCTTTTATATCATGTTAGCCAATCTGATAGGTATAAGGTGGTGCTGGACCATCTCCAGTCATCTTGATCTATATCTTGCCACTGAATTCAGAAGGCTCAGGAGGAGAGAGTGAGGCTGATGACTTTGCACAGTTGTCCCTCACTTAAATCCAGGTCACTTGCAAGGACATCACCTTCCTGATGTTGTGGTTCTCTTCAAGAACAAAGGACAAACAATGAACAAAAATGTTACCTCAGAGTTGTTTTAATTTGCATTTCTCCAATCAATAGTGATTTGAAGTATTTTTCCATGTGTCTATTGATAGCTCTGATTTCTTCTAAAAACTGGGAAATATCCTTTGACCATTTATCAATTGAGGAATGGCTCTTATTTTTATAAATTTGACCCAGTTCCCTATATATTTAAGAAATGAAGCCTGTATCAGAAAAACTTAAGGTAAAAATTTTCCCCCAAGTTTCCTGCTTTTCTTCTAATTTTTGCATTGGTTTTGTTTGTGCAAAATCTTTTTCACTTCATGTAATCAAAATTATCTGTTTTATTTCTCATGATCCTTTCCACCTCTTGTATGGTTATAAACTCTTCCTTTATCCAAAAATCTGGCAGGTATGTTCTTCCTGGGTCCCTTAATTTATTTATCATATCATCCTTCATGTCTAAATAATTTACCCATTTTGATCTTATTTTGGTACATGGTATGAAATGTTGGTCTATGTCTAGTTTCTGCCAAACTGCTCTTCAATTTTCCCAGCAATTTTTGTTACATAGTGAGTTCTTGCCCCCAAAACTTGGATCTTGGAGTTTATCAAACACTAGATTACCATGATCATTTACTACTGTGTATTGTGTACCTAATTTATTTCACTGATCTATCACTCTATTTCCTAGCCAGTACAAGATTGTTTTGATGATTACCACTTTGTATTATAGTTTGAAATCTGGTACTGCTAGGTCACCTTTCACATTTCTTTTTCATTGATTCCCTTGATACACTTGACCTTTTGTTTTTCTCAATGTCTGTGGAACTTTTATGTCACTTTGTACCTCTTATAGGGCATTTCTCATATCCTGTTTTGTATCATAGCTTGTTACATAGCTATATATGATGAAATTATGGATTCCTGAGTGTTGAAATATATGCATGTCTTAACCTCTACTACACTTTAAGTTCCTGGAGAGGCCAAATTTTATCTATCTTTGTATCTCCCTCATCAGTCCAACACAGTGTCTTTAACATTATATGGGCTTCTTCTAGGTCTGTATCCCAAAGAGACCATAAAAAAGGGGAAAAGGACCCACATGTACTAAAATATTTATAACAGCTCTTTCTGTGATGGCAAAGAATTGGAAATTGAAGGGATTTACATCAATTGGGGAATGACTGAACAAACTGTGTTATATGAATGTAATGAAATATTATTGTGCTATAAGAAATGACGAACAAGATAATGTCAGAAAAACCTGGAAAGACTTGTATGGTCTGATGCTGAGTGAAGTGAGCAGAACCAGGAAAACATTATACACAGTAACAGCCACGTTGTAGGTCGACTAATTTTGATAGGCTTAGCCCTTCTCAGCAATGTAAAGATCTCCAAAAGTCTCAGAATGGAAAATGCTATCCACCTCCAGAGAAAGAACTATGGAGTTTGAATGCAGATCGAAGTATATTATTTGCTCTTTTTTTTCCTTCTGTTTTGTTTTGTTTCCTCTTTTCTGTGGTTCCTCCTATCGGTTCTGATTCTTCCTTACAACATGATTAATGTGAAAATATGTTTAATAGGAATATATATGTGGAGCCTATAGCAGATTGCATGCTGTCTTGGGGAGGGAGGTGGAGAAAAACTTAAAACCCAAAAGCATATGGAAGTGATTGTTGAAAACTAAAAATAAATTAATAAAATATGAAAAAACATTATATATGCTCTATCAATGTTTGCTAAATGAAAGAAAGCATGTATTCATGCCTGAATGAAATACCTAAAAGGAAAGATGCTGGCCCTAGCCTAACCAAGGCCAAAACTTTCCTCCAGCTCTCCAGTCTTCAGCTGAGGAAAGAGCTAGCTTGGGCATTTACAGCACAGAGGGAAAGAGGATATAAAATAAATACTTTTCTGAGCTCAGGCAGTTTGTCACAGAAACTGCCGAAGAACAGAATGTATTCACAATGGGGATGCCAGCCAGTGCAATAGATAGAGCAGTGGGCCTGGAGTCAGGGAGATAATGAGTTCAAATCTGGCCTCAGGCACTTATTAGATATGTGATCCTGGCAAAGTCACAACCTCAGTTTCTTCAACTGTAAATTAGGACTAATAAGAACACCTACCTCCCACAGTTATGGACCAACTGAGATAATATTTGTAAAACTCTTAGCATAACGCCTGGCACATTGTTGTTGTTCAATTGCTTCAGTCATGTTTGATTCTTTGTGACCCCATTTGGAGTTTTCTTGCCAGAAATACCGGAGCAGTTTTCTATTTCCTTCTCCAGATTATTTTATGGATGAGGAACTGAGGCAAGCAAGGTTAAATGACTTACCCAGGGTCACACAGCTAGCAAGTGTCTGAGGTCAGATTGAACGCAGGAAGATGTCTTCCTGACTTCAGGCCTGGCACTCTGTCCACTGGGCCACCTAGCTGCCTGACCTTGCATGTAGTAGGTAGGCACTTAAATGCTTGTTTCCTTCCTTACTTCCATGGTCATTAAAGAGTACAAGAAGTTGGAACTTGTCCTTGAAGGGAGTTCCAGGAGAGAAGGTAGCCTGGACAGTGATACAACCTCAGAAGGCAACATGGTACACAAGCCTATTTGTGAAAGTACTGTGAAACATGACCCTATCAGAGATGATGGTGATGTGTATGACTCTGTCTGTGATGAGGAAGAAATATATGACCCTGTCACTCCAGAAGAAATATTCTGTGTCCAAATCAACCAGGTGAGTCATTATCATCTTTCTCCCACTCCCAGGATCTGTCTCTTAGCTTGTATCACTATTCATACTGGCCCACAATAGAGTAGAATGGGCAACGATCAGAGAGGCTTGGGGTTCCTTTTGGGCTCAATCAATCATTCAATCAACAACTTTTATTAAGCCCCTTCTATCTACCAGGCATTGTCTGGGTACTGAAGATACAAAGATAAAAAACAAAATAATCTTTGCCCTCAAGGAGCTTGCATTCTTTTAGGGGAAATATTATGTACACATTTAAATAAATACAAAATATGTGAAAAGTAAATACAAGGTAGCTTCTT
Organism: Vombatus ursinus; assembly: GCF_900497805.2. Lineage (NCBI taxonomy): Eukaryota > Metazoa > Chordata > Mammalia > Diprotodontia > Vombatidae > Vombatus > Vombatus ursinus. Next base: position 108,190 of record NW_020954616.1, on the reverse strand, counting down.
GGTAGGGGGAGCTGGCATTGGCAGCTGGGGAGGTCAGGATAAGCTTCCTGGAAGAAGTGATCCTTGAGCTGAACTTGGAAGGAGGCTAACTAGTGATTCAATTAGGAAGTACCTAACAGTCATGGGGAACAGCCTGTACAAATGTTGAGAGATGAGATTGAGTATCTTCCCTTCTCCAAGAAGTCAGAATGTCATTTAGAAGCCTGTGGACAACCATACCTCTGTGGGCATACATTCACAGTTCTAGTGGGAACAATGAGGAAGCTCCCAGGAACTATCTACAAACCTGGTGGACAGATTCATACCTGGTGCATTGACATAAGGAGACAGTGTTGGGTCTCTGTTTTGGTAGCTGCAACTAAGCTAGATGTTGGTATTTTATAGGGAGAGATCCCAAATCCTCAGAAGTGCAAGAGTCCAGATACAATTTACTGCATCATGAAGAAACCCCAAAAGGTGAGAAATTTTATATCTTCAGGTCTTACTAACTGGAGATTTCAGACTTTTTATTTATTTTTATTTTTAGGCAGTTGGGGTTAAGTGACTTGCCCAGGGTCACACAGCTAGTAAGTGTCAAGTGATTGGTCTGAGGCCAAATTTGAACTCAGGTCCTCCTGACTCCAGGGCTGATTCTCTTCACTGCCCCACCTAGCTGCCCCTGATTTCAGACTTTTCAAGGCTTCCCTACAGTGACCAATGTACCCTAGAAGGACAGTCCTACTTGATATCTGGTATTGCTAAAGATAAAAATTGACAGAATTATCTGTTATTCTCACAAAATTTAGGAAAGGAGGCCAAAGACCAGGGTGTACTGGTAAATGTTTGACAGCAAGGCAGAAAAAACATAAATTTAATCTACATTATTAACACCATCTTGAGTCTAGACAATCAGCAAAACAATAAATCAAGCCCTTATTTGTAGTGATTGATGATTTCTGATCTGTAAGTGCTCATAATCAAAACTGAACAATTAGGCTCTCACAAACTCATTAGAGTTGGCTCTAGCACGCCTCCGCTAAGGATTAAACCTCTGTGTCAAAAAGATCTGTGCCTAAATCTAATTCTAGTCCTAATCCTAACCCATTGGGATACTGATTTATCAAACAGATACAGCACATTAGCCAATAAACACTGTTGATATCCAAATTAATTAGCTGACTAATTTGGACACTGATAATAAATCTTAGCTCTAGCATAACTGTGATATAGGTTTAAGAGAGACTTCAGTGAAGGATTACATATAAGAGGAGTTTCATCTTCTATCAAATTTCAATGTCCAGCGCTGCTTTTATACCACCTTCCCTCCAAAGAACAATCCAAGTAAATAATCCTAAATAGAGATGTGAGGAATACCCCTTTAATTATCTCACTAGCTTCAACCTGACCTCAAACCAGCTATTTGTTCACTTTGCTCCTGTTTTCCTAGGGCCTCCCTGGATCCCCCATTTTCTATTTCCCCAAGATTGCCTCCCCCTCTCCCTGACCTCAGTTATATGTTCAGACAGGAGAAGAAAGCTTCTCCAGGTTTTTAATCTTCTCCTGTTTATTGCATTAACCCCCTTCCCTATGGCTATGTCCCTGAGGTACAAGATAGAAGCAAGGTGAGGATAAGATACTATCCCTGCTCAAGAAGAATTTACAATCTTACTATGGAGAAAAGAGTTGGGCACATGAAATTAGAAGACAATTCATGACAGGCTGTCACAAAGTATTAAAGTGTGATGGAGGGTCCAAGTACTATAGGAAACAGAGCAATATGGATTAATCTAGAATGTTAGCACCGAAGGGACTACAAGGAAAGAGAGAGAATTATGGGTTTGTCAGAGCTGGAAGGCACCTTAGAAATCACCTAATTCAACCTTTTCATTTTGGACTTGAAAGTGACAGAGATTTGCCCAATTATACTACAAGCTAATAGTGGAGCCTGGATTTGAATAAACATCTTTTTTTCTTTCCATACTTTGGTGTTCTTTTCACATTATCAAGCAACCAGAAAATGCTCCACAGAAGAGAAAAGACTTGTCTGAGGCTTTGAAACAGGGAAAGCATTTGGATAAAGGAAGAAACTTAGAAAACCAAGAAGCAAAGTAGGAACCAAAACAGGGCAAACAGAACTGGATCCTGATGTTGACCTGTCAGGGGTCAGGATTCCTTTTCAAGGGAAGAGGAGGAACACTGCTTCCCATCTCCTATCCCCTTCCAGTACCAGCTACATGACTGGCCTCTTCCCTTATGCAGCTCTATGTTGCCAACCCCACTCCCCAGGCTCCCATAGCCATCATGTCCTTCTCCAAAGCAGAGTAATTTCTTCTCCCTGCTGCACCCTCAGTCCCAGTATCAGTTGATGGCATCAGCCAAATCTCCCACCTATGAGCTTCTCTACTCAGCCCTAGCCCTTTCCTGGTCACTATTACCCTCTGACCTTTGTTTCCATTTCACCCTCTAAGAGCCTTTCTTTCTTATGATTTGATGGAAAGCTTGCTGAATTGAGAATGCAAAGACCTGACTTCAGATCCAGGCTCTCAATGCATGAGACCTTGAACAAGTCACTTAACCTCTCTGGACTTGCATCTTAGTGATCTTCTACCCCACACTTGTACAAAGATAATGGAGAGGCAGAACCCATCTTAACTTGGACCTTGAATCCAGAACTCTACTTAAGTTACCAGATGGTGACTATTCACTCACTAACACATGCTGGTACTTAACTAGAAACAACAAACCAGTCTGAGTTGCCCTTAGCTCCCAACTTTCTACTGCCTTTAGAAATCAACCCAGGTTCTATCTCATCTCCTTTAGACTAGGGAGCAAAAAAATGAAGTTATCATAATCTTTTTGATTTGTGCTCCATTCCCAAGAGAAGTCTTTTCTCTTCTGTGAAGCATTCCCATTCCCAGATTGTAATCTCTTTCTTCACTTCACAGAACATAAAAAGATTCATCCATTCATATTATAGATTAGAGCACTTTTACTGAATGGAATTAAAGGTAAATGGTACAACATTAAAACTCCCAAATGATGAGCCATGTCACTCCAGAAAGTTCTGAAGTCTCCACTCCCTTCTCTGCCCCTAATTAACTGCAACCCTTCCCCCAATTAAAATCTAAGTACTTAAGTCACTTATGCCAAGAGAACAACCCAGCCCAAAGGCCATTTGCAGTGGGGAGTAATCAAGTATCACTTCAATATCAGTTATAAAAGTAGAAAAGAAGCAATTTCTTCAAGGCAGATGACAATCTCCACACCAGCTATTACAGAAATAGAATTTACTTCCTGGCTAGCCACCAAACACAACTTGAAATCTGATGATCAGAAGAAGTGATCTTCCTAGTTCCTTTAAAATTCAACCCAGGTTCTACCTCATCTTCTTTAATCTAGAGAGCAAAAATTGAAGATTATCATAACTTACTTGGTTTGTACTCCCTTCCCAGATTCTAATCTTTTTGTTAGAATTAGATCCACTTCATAGGACTTAATGAGATTCATCCATTCATATTACGGATTAGAGCATTTTCGTTGAATGAAATTAAAAATAAATGGTACGACATTAAAATTCCCAAGTGATTGAGCCCAGTTATTCCAGGAAAATTCTGAAATCTCTCCCCACAATCAACTGCACCCACTCCTATTAAATCAAAGTACATAGTTCATTTATGGCAAGAGAACAGCCCAGCCCAAAGGCCATTTGCAGTAAAGAATTATCAAGCATCCCCACAATATCAAAGTTATACAACTAGAAAGTGAACTATTTCTTCATTGGTGATCACCACACCAATTCTTACAGAAATAAAATTTACTTCCTGGCTGGTAACCAAACAAAACCTGGAATCTAGTGGTCATGAGAGGTTCTCTCAGATCTTTCTGACTTCACTCTGTGCTGCCCCTGGATCTAGGCAACCACAAACTCATAGTGCAAGCTGATTTTATATGCCCTTTCTCTTGCGTAGTTTTGCATGCCTCTGTGTGTCCAATTCTCGGTTTCCCTTTTATCGTGTATTTACCATAAATCAGATGACTGTCTTTGTTTTTAAAGTCCCACTATAGCATGGTGCATTACTTTTTGAAACTCCATTTATGTTAAACATCTTTGTGTAATGTATAACTTATATCAGATTGCTTGCCATCTTGGAGAAAGGTGATGGGAGGGAAAGGAGGAAGAAAAATTTGGAACTCAAAACCTTGTTTAAAAAATGAATGTTGAAAACTATCTTTACATGTAGTTGGAAAAAATAAAATACTAAAGGGCAGTTAGATGGTGCAGTCGATAGAGCTCTGGCCTGGGAATCAGGAAGACCTGAATTCAAATACAGCCTCAGACACTTGACACTTACTAGCTGTGTGACCCTGGGCAAGTCACTTAACCCTGATTACCTCACCAAAATAAATAAAATAAAATACTATTAAAAAATAAAAATAAAAAAGTAAAGTCTTTGTGTAAAACCTTCCAAATAGGTGGGATCACTGAAAAGTGACATTGAGTCTCCAGAGGCTTCTCTCTATGAAAATTTCACCTCAATAGGACAGTCACTGCCTACCCCATCTTCTGACTGTGGATAACAAAGAGGAAGCAGGGCCTTATTGGCACATGGATGATTTAAGGATGAATATCCCTGCACATGGGAAGATCCTGGGATTTCCCTGCATTACTCTACACATATTCTGAGTTCCCTCACTTTTGTTCCCAGAGCAAACTGCATCTGGACCAAGATACTGGTCTGAAGGGTAGACAGAGAGACTCAGGTTCTTCTTGATTGATCCCTTACAATTTTCTGTAATGACAGGCTGGGATTGGGAATTTTATCTCCACAGTAGGATGGTCCCCAGGCCTGGAATCTCTTCTTACCTCTACCTTCTGGTTTTCTGTCTTTCTTAAGACAATTCTGATTCTACTTTCTGCAATAGGCCTTTCCCAACACTCCATATCCTGTTCTTCTGAAATAAACTATAAATTACTCTCTCTCTCTCTCTCTCTCTCTCTCTATATATATATATATATATAGATAGATAGATAGATATAGATGTAGATATATAGATAGATGTACATATACACATAGATAGATATAGATATAGATTTATCTATGTGTTTATAAGTATGTTTATAGAGAGAGACATATCTTGTTTGTATATACTTATTTGCGTGTTGTCTCTCCCATTAGAATGTGAGCCCCTGTTTTTTTTCTTTGTATCCCTAAACTAGCATAATGCCTGGCACATAGTAAGCCCTTAATAAAGTTTTTCTTGTTAACTGACTGACTGATATCTATCTTTTCCTGCATCCCAGTCAGAGCTGTCCATTGCACACTCATGCCGTGAACCATTGGATCCCAGGAAATACACATCTAGATCAATCACAGATGTTTATGAGAAGTAAAACTAGTTCAGTAAAACATAATTTGTAGCAAAATAAAGAAAGATTCCATTCCTTTTAGTAGGAGAGGAATAAGAATAATTCAATTTTGATCTACTACCATCAATCAGAGCAGTCTGTTCACCTATGACTATGTCCTTTCCCCTGCCTTCCTTTTCCCATGGCCTGGCAAGAGAAACTGTATCTCAGAAACTGCTGACGCTAATTCCTATTAATCTGACATGCTCTGTTTCCCCAGGTCTACTCTGCATAACCACCTCAGTCCCAGGCCAGAATCTCTATTCCCCATTTGCTTCACAGGGAACCTCTTGGCTAGCAAGATGAAGCAAAACTGTAAAATCCAGTTTACTTAAAGAGATACTCAGCACAGACCATTTTCTTGCAGGGATCCATTAAACAGTTGTTACATGTAACTTTCTTGGCCCTTGGTTTGCTTATCTGTAAAATGAGGAATTTGGACTAAGTAATCTCTAAGCTTCCTTTGAGCTCTAAATTCTATTAACCTATCATGAAAAGTCTAAGTAAACTGAAACTCAAGAAAATTGAAAACAGATTCTAAGCTGATGTGTTAAGCAAAAAAAGATGCTGTTGACCCAGCATCACTATGCCATATGTTTTTGTTTTCCCAGAAGTATTGATAACTTGGCATTGAGCCATCTAAACTCCCTATTGCCTGGTTCCCCTTCTGACTGGGTGACATAGTTTGAAGGTAGAATAGTTTTTCATCTATGTATGAACAAATGCAAGACCTTGACTGCATTAGAAAAATGTTTGAGCAAACCCGGAAAGACTTACGTGAACTGATGCAAAGTGAAGTTAGCAGAACCAGGAGAACACTGTACATAGTAATAGCGATACTGTATGATGATTTACGATGAATGACAGCTATTCTCAACAATACAATGATCTAAGACAATTCCAAAGGACTAATGATGAAAAATGCTATCCACCTCCAGAGAAAGAATTTATTGGAATCTGAATGCAGATCAAAGCATACTTTTTTATAACTTTCTTTATTTTTCTTATTTTTTGTTTGGGTTTTTTTTTTTTTTGGTCTGCATTTTCTTTCACAACATGACTAAATGGAAGTGTTTTGCGTGACTGCATATGTGTAACCTATGTCAAATCACTTACCTTCTCAATGAGAAGGGAGCAGAGGACAGAATTTGGAACTCAAAAATTTTTAAGTCAAATATTAAAAAACTTTAAATGTAATTAAGACAAATAAAATGTTTTTTTAAAAAAGAAAAAGAAAAATGCTTTAGCATGAAACTGACCCATCAATCTTATTCATTGCTTTGAAGTACACACTACACACACACACATATACACATAGGCTATTTCCGCAATTTTAAAGACATTTTTGCAAATAGAGAAGAGGACTCATTAATTGAATACGTTTCCCCCTTCCTACTGCATATTGTAGATTTGGAGTCAGAGGAGACTTGGGTTCAAATCCCACTGGATTTGGGGACAAATGAGTTTCAAATTCAATAGCTGCTACTTACTATCTACAAGAACTTGGACAATTTCTCTAATCTCATTGGACTTCGTATATCATTTGCAAAACAAAGGAAGTTACACCAGATAAACTTTAAATTCCTTTTCCAATCTAAATCAGTGACTTTTGATCTATGAACTTAGCAGCTGTGTGACTTTAGATAAGTAAATTAACCTCTCTGGATCCCAGTTTCCTCATCTTTAAGATGGAAATAATAATACTTGTACAATCTACCTTAGATGGTTATTGTAAGGCTCAAATGAGATAATGCAAAATGCTTTATAAACTGAAAAATCTATATAAATAACAGCTATCATAATTTTTATAAGAACAACCTGTATGGGTGTAGTAGAGTTAATTATATTGGGAGCAGGGGAAATAGCAAATTGGTCTCTCCTCCAAACTCCAGTCCAGTGTCTCCAACTATCTATTGGACATTTCAAATTAGTTATCTCATAGGTGTCACAAGCTCAACATATCCTAGAGAGAACATTATCTTTTCCTCAAACCTTCAACTTCCCTATTACTATTTTTTGGAGGCAATCGGGGTTAAGTGACTTGTCCAGGGTCACCCAGCTAATAAATGTCTGAGACTGAATTTGAACTCAGGTCCTCTTGACTCCAGGGCTAGTGCTCTCTCCACTGTGCCACCTAGCTGCCCCTTCCCTATCGCTATTGAAGGCACCACCACCAAATATAAGTCTAACCATGCCACCTCCATATCTAATCAACTTCAATGGCTTCCTATTACCTCCAGGATCAAATATAAAATCCTCTTTGGGGAATTTTTAAGGGTCTTCACATGCTGGTTTCTTCCTTCCTTTCCAGTCTTGTCATACTATACTTCCTTTCATGCATTCAGTGGTCCAGCAATACCGGCCTACTTGCTAACACTTCATCGCCTGCCTCCACGTCCCTGCAGTGACAATCCTGCAGGCCTAGAATATTCACCCTCCTCAATCTTGCCTCTTGACATCCCTTGCTTCTTTCAATGCTCAGCTCAAATGCCACCTTCTGCAGTCAGCCTTCCCTATACTAGCCCACCTCCAACCATTTCAGTGTTTCCCTCTAAGGTGTGGTGTTCTTTCTGTTCCATGGTTCTGAACCTGGGGTCTGTGAATTTGGCTTTAAAAAAAGTATTGCTAACTGTACTTCAACACAATTGGTTTCCTTTGTCTGTACTTCAACACAATTGGTTTCCTTTGTAATCTGTTTTATTTTATGCATTTAAAAACATGAAAAAGGATTCATAGGCTTCACCAGCCTGCTAAAGGGTTCCATGACATAAAAAATGTTAAGAACTCCATTTTCTTCTGTATCTATTTTGTTTAACTTTATAAAAGAATCAGAGTAAAAAATATCAATGAGGAAATTTATGTCCTATTTTTCCACACATTAATATATAAACTCCTTGAGGGCAGAAATTGCTTTTGTGTTTGTACTCAGCATTTAGCAATGTCTGATATGTAGTAAGTGCTTAATAAATGCTAGTAGACTTACCAGAATCTCAGAAAATGAACATCTTTATATTCAGTGATTTGCCATGTGACTTTCAGTAAAATTATCTCTCTATGCCTTAGTATTTCTACCTGTGAGGCAGAGAACAGTGCCTACCATCCCTTTCTCCCATGATGAATGTTAGCAATAACCCTCCAGAACAATCATAAAGTCTGTGTAACATAAGCCTTGAATAAACTCCAAATGGTCTCTCCAGAGCTATGCACATTGGTGGGGGCAACTAATTCAAAGTCTTTGGTGAATTATCCAGTGCTGGCAATTCTTTTAGCCCCCAAAGTGGACACAGGTGCTTAAATCATATTTTTATTCCAGGCACTGCTGATCATGGCTAGGAAGAAATATAGAATCAGAAGATCCGACTCTGATAGTTGCTTGCTGTGTGACCATGAGCAAGTAAGTCATTTAGCCCCTTTGAGGCTTGGCTTGCTCATCTGTAAATATTCACAGAAACAAAGTTCCATCTTTTTAAAAGCAATACTCTTACTAATAATGTTGTTGTATGGCTCTAAGTCATAGAATGCTATAGCCCTTGAAGAATTAATAAATGACTATTGACCAGAGGGCAGTGGAGAAGTGTATGGTGTGTTTGATCAGGTTGCAACATAGAATAAGGTACTGTACAAAAGAATTAGAACAAAAGACATCAGTGAGGAAGTTTGTGATTGAAAATGAACTTGGGTTAGGCATATGGCAAGAGTGAGGGGATAATAGGGTTATAGTCTGAGTGCTCTATCTGTATCCTTATGAGGTGAGAAGAAATCTAGGAAGGCTTCCAGCATGTGAGATGGATCCTCTGGTATTGGCTTATGGGCTGACATGGAAAAGTACCATACAAGATAGGCAGGCAAAAAGGAATAGTGGTCCACATCACTGGAGAGAATGTCTACAGCGATGAGATCTCAAACTGTTGGAATGTTAGAGCAATCCTTGCACTTTCATCATGTGGTTGTTGTGAAGAGAGAGCTTTGAAAACTCTGCAAGAGCTACAAAACTCTGAGCTGTTCTTATTACCAAATCTCCTAGCCCTCAAAATACTTCAATAGTATGTTCATTTTGGACAGCAGCTCCCATTAATAGGAATAGATGTGGAACATCTCCAGCTCCTTACAAGACAGTCGTTTGGGTCTCTGGACCTGAGGAAGAAGCAGTGGCATTCATTCAGTTCCTACCATCAGACCTACATTCTGGTCATGTCCAAGCTACCATATTCCTGCACTTCTGATTGGTGATACAGAACCTTCCATATAGGTCCTGACACCTGAACCTCCACACCAAGTCCTCCAGAATCCAGGCTTCAGTCCCTGGGAAAGTTAATCCATTCATCTTTGGACCTCTCCCCCTCCCTCTTCCCCACATACACTTTCCACCTCCCCAGAATACTCTCTCCTCCCAGTCACCACTCCCCTTCTGTGTTGTTTTCCCATATCAGAATATAAGGTCTTTGAGGGCAGGACTGATGCTCTCTCATCTCTGTCTCCCTTCTTTAAATACATATGTGTGTGTATATACATACATATGAATGTATATACACACATATTATACACACATATGTATGTATATACACACATGCACATATGTGTATATATGTATCTATATGTGTATATATTCTGTATACATCAGAATATAGACAAATATATAGATAGGAATAGAAACATTTTATAGACAGAAATCTAGAAGTATGTGTACATAAACAGATATATATATAGACAAAAGCATATGCATATTTATTTACATATAATATATACATACATTTGCAAACCCTCTGTTGAGCACAGTGCCTGGCATATAGTAAGTGCTACATATTGGTGGTGGTGGTGGTGGTAGTAGCACAGTGGATGGAATGCTGAGCCTGGAGTCAGGAGGATCTGAGTTCAAATCCTACTTAAGACGCTTACTAGCTATGTGACCCTGAACAAGTCACTTAACCTTGTTTGTCTCAATTTCTTCATTTGTAAAATGAGTTGGAGGAAATGGCAAACCACTCTAGTATCTTTGCTAAGAAAACCCAAATTGGGGTAATAAAGAGTTAAAGGCCAATATGAAGCTTTGAGTGCCTTATTCCCAGGAGGCTGCTGTTCGCTGATTCTATACTTTTGCGGGAGAAGGGCTTCTTCATGGTCACCCCTTGGTAGGAACTAAGATCTCCATCCTTGGGCAAATTTCCCAATGCAAACAACAATTCATCTGGGTCAGATTAGAGGCATAGCCCAGTACAGAACTCCAAATGTCACTTCTGCCTGAGGGAAGGGAAAGAAGAAATAGGGCAGGAGATCTTGTTCACTCATAGAAGAATGAATGGGAGAAAAAAAAATCTATTTGCCAGGCACTGCTCCAAGGGCACATTTTTTTAATTGTAGCCCTGGTAGTAATGATGATAATACCATAGATTATCCTGTGTGAGCCAGGCAGTCTCACCCAGCCTGCCTTGCAACCTATGGCATGATTTTATAAGAAAATTGCCTTATGGTTAGGATTTGCAGTCTCTATCCATCAACACGGTTTATCAGCTCCCTAATGAGAATCAAATCAGTGACCCTGGCCCTGTTAGCATCATCTTCTAACCCACTGAGGAAACCATCTGCTTTTTTACACAAATCCTTATATGACCTTTTGAGTGTCAACCAAAAAGGTAAAACTAGCTCATTAGGCACATTTGAACAGGGTCTGGCCCATTTGTGGCCCAATAAATTCTGCCCTTTGGGGATAAAATCATTAGGCTGTTGTGGATTCAGGTCTCCTAGATCCCAACCAGGTCACTGATTGACTCAAAGGAAGCACTTATTTGCAGTATGCTTCAATTTTGTCCCTTGAAATAGGCTCTATGGACAGCTCCCTAGGCTGCATAGACAGTTAACCAGTGATACGTGACATCCATGCCTTTTCTCAAGCTGAAGCATACCAAAGAGAGGAGGTTTGATGGATGTGGGGAGCCAATATATTCAGAATGCAATTTTGTAGCTTACCTCTTGGTAGATGGTAGCTGAGTGGGATGAGTGGGTAGCTGAGTTGGGGCTCATTTGCTTGGAAAAAGGTTGCTGAAAATCCAGAGGGAGAGAGGAGTCAGCCCAAAGTTGAGAGATGTAGTTGCCACTGCTACTATAGGGTAGCACTAAGTTATGATGAACTTGGACCCACCCAGAGGGAACAGGTAGATATTTCAAGAAGCATGAAGGGTCCCATAGTCAACAGTTAGCTCCCCCAGCATCTATTCCTTAGGGTATAAACAATGTTGCTTTATGATCTCCAGAAAGAGCATGGAATACCATATAGCATCTTGTCTCTAGAAATAGATCTGACTCCAGACAATGATGAATGTATACATGAGGAAGGACGTGGGCATCCCTCTTTCATTGACTTAACCCCAGAGTTTGGGGCTCCCTATATGTGACTGGCTGCAGTCTTGAGTTCATAGCCTGAACTTACCTCCCATCCCTTATTTCCCTCTGACTGCAACACACACTTAGACTAGTCCTTTTAAATATATCAGAACAATTGAACCACAGATGAGGAGAGAGGAGAGGACAACTGTGTGGAAACAGACAATTAGCAGCACAGAGACCACCCAGCTTTGTCCAGCTTGAGGCAAATCATATTGAGATTTCTCCTTCTGGACCAAACCTATCCATGTCTAAGATCTTTCTGCTTTATTCTCTGAGGATATGAATTTGGGTCACTTCTACTGATCTCCTTGTCATCACCTTTGCCTGCTATGTCTTTTATCCCGAGATTCTACTCCCCATCTAGGCAGGCTGAATTACACTAAGTACCCCCTAGCTACCAACAAAAGAGGTCTTCTCTACTGTCCTGGTTGTTTCCCTCTCTTTCTCTGTATTTTCTCTCCCACTTGGTAGTATTCTCCTTTGATTTTCCCTGTCTCCCCTAGAGGAACTAAAAAGACTCCATCTTCTGTTTACCCATCAATTCTAAGCTATAGGTATTTAATACCAGAGTTCCAGCTATTTAACAGGTACACTCAGGACAGCATGGGTCAGAGGCCACATCCATAGCCCCAAGCCAGGGGACGACAACTTTCCACACCACATGTACACTCCATCCTTAAACACACAAACTCTTACACACTCACATAAAGACAAGCATACATATATCTTCTGAATACCCACATATGGATATAGACATGCGTGCTCATAGAAATATACATATTTAAATACTCATCCTGGAGGAGGAGACTTACACGCTTGGAGGATTGTACTGATGAATACACTGTTTTATCTTGACTAGCAGGACTGGAAGCAGGAAGCTAGTGGTAGGAAAAGATAAAGCCATTACAAATGAAATGGTGCTGACAATGATGTGGAAAGGTGATCTTTACCATACTCTGACTCAAGCAGATAAGAACCTTTTGCCTTCCCTTGAATTATTAAGCACCTGCCCTGTGCAAGATTTTGGTAAGATTGTTACAGTGAGAGAGAGAAAAGTGGAGTCCAGGATGACAGAGAAAAACTTCACCAACTGCATAAGCACTAGATTGAGAGTTAGATCTTCTAATCCTAGCCCTATCACTTAGCCAAATAACTTCCTCTCTCTGAACTTTGGCTTCCTCATCACCGAATATCTCTGAAAACTAAGAGTTGGAAAATTCTATTCAATTGCTATTGGAGAGAGATGACTTCCTCATTCTCACACCTTCCCAGACTACCCTGTTGTGAAATTCCTAAATCAACAATCACATTTTTCTAGTGGTTTGAGAGTTGTGAGCCATTTTCTCACAACAACCCTGCGAGATCAGTAGCAGAAACATCCTTAACTAAAAGATGAGGAAACAGGCACAGAAAGTTTAAGTAACACACCTAATTTAAGTCACACAACTAGCATTAGATATGAGACTTGAATCCAAGCCTTTTGATTCTAAACTCTTGCTACTACATCTCAGTGCCTTTAAAAAAAAATAGTATAGCAACATAGCTGGGGTCAAGTAACTTGAGACCCATTAGACTTTCCAAGATTCTGTTCTTCCATTTGAGGTCTAGTCATTCCCCAGGTATCATGTACAAGGATGTTATGAGGCTCAAATGAGATAATAGATGTAAAGCATTTTGCAAACCTTAAAGTGATATGCAAATGCCAGTTATTGTTATTGTTTGTTATTGTTATTATTATTAGTAGTAGTAGTAGACTATAGTCACCAGGTATCATCTAGTGATGACTTCATTCCATGAGCCTTCTATTACACTCTTGGTATTATTACACTGATTATTATTCCTGATATCTATTACACTGCTATATTTATAGAACGATATGGGCATGTGCTGCTAAGTCAATCAGAGCTGTCTCCAGCACACCCCTGACTCATATAGACTCCTGTGGAACTTTCCTGAATCATCTGAGAAGTTGGAAATGTACCTGTTCTGGAAATTGGACCACAGAATATAAGGTGTGTCCTTCCATTTCACAGTAATTCTGCACCTATACAAGAGAAGGAAATAAGTAGAGTATCACAATCCTTGCATTTCAAGCTCAGTGTTATACTCAGTTCCTGACTCGCATAGCCAAACAGTTACCAAATATTGTCATTTCTACCTCTATAATATCTCTCCTCTACATCCTGTTCTCTCTACTCACAAATGTTGCTAGCCTAGTTTTGAGTTTTTATCTCCTCTTTCTTGGACTATTACACTAATCCTTACAATGGCCTCCTAATTGATCTCCCTTTTAAACCTTTCCCCTATTCCAATTCACCTTCTGCACAGCTACCAAAATGATTTTTCCAAAGCTTGAGTCAGGCAGTGGCTCCTCTTTATCTCTAGCATTAAATACAAACTACTCTGATGGGCATTTAAACCCCTTCACAACCTAATGCCAGCCTACTTTCCCTTCCTTAATACACATTACTCCTCTTCATTCACTCTTTGGTCTGCTCAAAGTAACCTTTATATTGTTACTCATGCATGACACTCCATCTTCTATCTCCATGCTTTGATACCGACTGTCCTCCACGCCTGGAACATACTGATTGTTTTCTCACTGCTCTTTCCTGGAATATCTAGTTTCTTTCAAGACTCATTTCAATCACCTCCATTTACATGAAGCCTTTCCTGATCCTCCCTTCCATCAGCTATTAGTGCCTCCTTACTACTCCCCAAAAATGTTCTATTTTATATATACTTGTATATGGCTCCCCATCTGTGAAATGAGGGGGCTGTACTAGATAGTGTTTAAAGGTCACAGATGACTCTAACTATATCATATGACCATGGTGGTTTTTACTTGGGAGTTGAGAGCAGATGCTTGCTGACTTCCTGTGTAATCATAGCTCCAACTGGTGGCAGCAAAGATACAATGCAAAGAAAGGAAAAGGGAAGGCACAAAATCAAAAGAAAACAACTAATTAGCACTTTCAAATTCCAAATATCAGAGTCAGGGATATGACAGTTTGAGAAATAAGGAAGGAAGAGGAAGGCTCCCATTTTTCAGATAGTCCAAGGTCTAGTTAAGGGGAATCTCCCTCAGTTCTGATAAGCCATTCTCTGGTCCTATTTGAAATGGCCTTGTTCTCTCCTAGGTTCCCCAAAAGAGCCTTACCTAGAAGCACAGGAAAGAACAGACATTCAGTGCCATGGAGTGATTCCTGTTTGGGGCAATTCATACATCTAGTTCAGTGATATGGGCTCAAGTAGTGAAAAAAAATAGAAACTGGAGTTTTCTCCTTCCAGCAGACCTTTTGCCCTCAGAGCAAAATGACTGCATAAGAAAATATCTCTTGTGCAAGGGATATAGTGATTGTATCTTGGAAAACATGCCACCCAAGTACCCATACATGATGGAAATTGCTTGACTGAGTGGTTTTGCAGGAAACTCACATATTGATTTAGAGCTAGACAAGATTTTGTGTTTATTTCACCTCACACCCCACTTCTAACACACACACACACACACATACAAGCATACACACATAAGATGCTTTTTCTTTCTTATTAGCTCTGATTTCAATCATTAGTTGTCAAATAACTATCAGTACCTGGCTAAACCCAGGACACTAATCCTTTCCTGGCATTTTCAGAAACTGTAGTTTTTGGGTAACCTACTGAGTTGCATGATAGCCTGTACCTGCTTACCAAGGTTGACCATCTGGGGTATGAGACACTGACCCAACAAAAACTGAGCTTCTTGGGCCCCAATGTAGCAAATGGGAAGTAGCCAAGACTTTTCTCTGAATTATGCCCTTATTAGTGAAACTAGAAAGATAAGATAACTCTAGAGCCACTGCTATCCCCAAATGGCTAATAGTGTGCAGAAGAGGATAGCCACTGAATTAAAAACCCACTTTTGACCCTGTACATTGCGAAGGTGGGGTAGGTTTGATACAATCCCCAATGTGGAAGAGATTAGGGAACCTCCTTCCAGAAAGGTATTATGGTGGGTATAAAAGTGCCCTAATCCCCAATTTGGAACATGCACAGACATTCTGTAACTGGTTATGGTTTGCTACCTAACCATCTGATGAGGATACAAACTGTTGATTGGTTGGGTAGCTAAATGTGTTCTGGTATGAAATAACCAGGGTCTTGTTCTTGGGCTTCAGCTTTTTCATGTCTAACTGCTATTCCGGTAAAAAAGACAATGATGTAAGAGGAGAGGCCTCAAGCCCTTCCCACCAGAGATTGACATGTGACCCATGAATATAGAGCTTTTCTCCTTTAAATTTTTCATTCTTTCTTGTTTTAAGTGAAGGATATTAGAATTGGCTATGATCTTGTGTATTTTGAAAGATCATATGAGTAAGCCACAAAAGTCTGGGAACTGAAGTCTATGTAAGGACTTGCCATTTGCCAAAAGCCAGATGTCAAAGAGCAAAGTCCCAGACAACCTGCTTGGCCCAGTTCAGAAGTAGCAGAGAGGCAGACTCATCTACCCATCAGCCATGCCACATTTAGAAATGAACTTGGAAAAAATTAATGTAAAAAATATATATTACAAAAAGAAATTCACTTGATAGGTGTGGTGAATGCTATGTAGAAGTAGTATTAAATCTGAGTCCAGGTTGTGGTTTGTCCATCATTCTCAAATAGGCATGACATCAGGGAGATGATGACATGACTTGTAATTGACTCTGGTTGAGTAAGAGAGGTCTGTGCAGTCACCAGCCTCACTTTCTCCTCCAGAGCCATCTGGGTCCACTGGCCAGATATTTATCAAGATGACTTGAGATGGCCCAGGATACAACGGGAGACCTTGGCCCTTTCAAGCTAAGGTCTTTTCAAGTTTTCACTTTGAGTGAGGCAACACCCATTCAGTGAGGGCCTCTTTAAGAAATGAGTCAAGGATAGCCCTTTTAATTAAAAAAAATCAAACTGGGAGGAGACCTTCAGAGTTACTGGCCAAAAGGGAAACAGTTACTATTTACATTCACTCTGAGCCAAGAGGGCCCAAAAATCACCATTAAGTAATACTTGGGCAGGGACCTATTGCTGGCCAATCCATGAGATCCAGAGTGAATTGGGTTTAAGGCTTGGAGTTTGAGAAAGAAATCTAGCCATTCTCTGAGTCCATTTTCTTTAGGGACAGTGATGGCTACGGAAGATTGATCCCAGGTGGTGAGAGGGAATGTTGGTACTTCTTTTCTTGCTACACCTTCAAAGTAAATATCCCTTTGTAAAAGCTAATTGATGGCATTGAATAGAACTGGGGCACCAATCACTGATGCTTATAGGGAGAACACACTGGATAGGGGACTGAGCTGATAGCATTAGAGAAAGATACTTTTGACCCTTCAGAGGTTTCCCCAGAACTGAATGGAATGATGTAGCTGGCCTCACTCTGAAGAATGAGTTCAGCTCATCACTGCACTTACTACTTTTGTGTAACTGGACAACTGATGACCTCCCTAGATACCAATTTCCTCATCTATAAAATGAGGAGGTTGGACTAAATTACTTCTGAGGTTCTATACAATTCTAAATCCTGTGTTCCAAGGTTTCTGTCTTTGCCTTTTATCATCTTTCCCTTGTTCTGCTATTTTTCCTCCTTCCTCTCCCCATAACCAAAACCCAAATTGTCAGGTGGGTGCCTATAGAGGATATGGTCAAGATTGGAAAGACAATGCTAACTCCTTTATTCCTGCCACTCCAAACCCTGCTACAAATTGTCCCAAAGAACAATTCTGGACACTCATTCCAGCAATACCTGGACTGACATACCTGATTTCTCCGGGGCTTATCATGGCTAATTTTCTCATAAGACACCGCGTTCATATCTGTGGGAAAATAGAAGCAAAGAATAGAGATGCCTGAGCTGGAGTGGGGTACTCTAGAAGTCATCCTTCCCTCCCCAACCTACCACTTCATTGCAGGACTACATTTCACTATTCCAAATGAATAAGTTCTCAGAAAGATCTCCAGGGAAGGGAATCTTATAGCTTCAACAGGCAACCTCTCCAATGTGGCAAGCAATCAAGTATGGAACCATCTCTACCAAGGATTACATTCAAATTCTCAAGACATCAAGAATACCATTGACCTCATTTTATATGACCTTTAACAGCAAAATAGTATTTTCTAACAACAATCCTGTGAAGTGGTTAGATTCTGGGAAGCAGGTGGACACCAAGACACTGGAAGGAGTTTCTGAGAGTAGGAATAGGTGTCCAGAAATTGCTGATGTCTTATATGATATCATATCACTAAGACTTAGAGCTAAAGTAGGAGATATATCCATAGGTTTGTGGGACATCAGGAAGGAATGAAATATAGTATACACATCTTACCACCACCCCAAACATTTCCCTCCAAGGATTCTTGGGCATGGATTGTAAGAGGCTATCAATATCTAGTCTCTACTAGAACTATCTCCTCAGACAACAGCCACTGATCTTTCCACTTGCCTGTTGCTTGCTTCCTCCTCTTCTTCCTCTTTCTTGTCACATACAGGTAGACAAGGGTGCTGAGAAGTAGAATGACCAGGGGAATCACAGAGAAACCCCAAACCAGCTGCAACCATGATTCTGAGAAAGGCAGAAAGAACAGGTGCAGAGCTCTTATTCCTCCCACTCATCTCCCAACTTTTCTCTCTCCTCCTAGAAAAACACACTGCATCATTTCATAGAAGTGGGAACTGAAGGGTGGATCTTCAACAGTGGAAGCCTATAACCTGCACCTCCACTCTAGTCTGTCAGGTCTCTCTTCTGTACCATACTCATTCCTACCTCTGTTCCTTTGCTTATGGTAGACCCTTCACCTGGAATGCCCTCTACTTCTGCCTCTGCCTATCCAATTCCTAGGGTAGGTAGTGGATGGAGTAACAAGTTCAAATCCAACCTCAGACACCTACTAGCTGTGTGACTCTGGGCAAGTTACTTACCCCTGTTTGCCTAAGTTTCCTTATCTGTAAAATGAGATGGAGAAGGAAATGGCCAACCACTCTAGTACATTTGCCAAGAAAACTCCAAATGGGGTCAGGAAGAGTAGGACATGACTAAATGACAATAACATTCAACTCTTATCCATCTCAAATCCCACCATTTTCATGAAGTTTTTCTAACTTCTCCAGCCTTTGGTGATCTCTCTCTCTCTCTCTTTCTCTCTCACAATGAACACTACTTCTGTGTGGCTTAGTAATACTTAGTTACATATCATTGTGTATTATTCACTATTGTTTCGGTGTTTATCTTTACTCCCAAATAGAATGTAAACTCTTTAATGGAACAACCACATCTTATTTTTTCCATGGTCCCTAGAGTTCCTAATAAAGCACCATAATCACAGCAGATACTTAATAACTAGTTCATTTCAGCAATTTACCTACAACCTTCCTTTCCATTCAACTTCTTCCATCATCTTCAATGATACCAATATTTATGTAGATAACCTTTGTAATACCCTGACCTATCAACTCAACTATCCCTTCTATTCCTACTGCCTCACTCTTCCTGAACCTGCTCTTCACTTTTATCACCCCAGCTCCCTTGAGCCTTCCCTCTATGTTCTACCAGGTCATCATCCCTGTTCTGGCAACACTTTCCATATTCCAATATTGACCACTTCATTAGTCATTTCAACAATTTGTCACTGTCCTCTATCCTTTAATTTTTTTCTTTCTTGCTCTCCTTGTAGCCACCCTGATAATCTCCAACTCAGAGAAAACTTTTCAACAGTTCTGACTCCTGAGCTAGTCACAGTACGGAATTCATGTGATCTTATCTCAGTTGAGTCCTCATCCCTGCATGACAATGCTTCTGTTTATCATTTTTTTTCTCTTTATAACTACCCCACAGCAACTGTTTCAAACCTCCACCATTCCCTAGTCTCCAACTCCACTGATACACTCTTCTCTCTCAAGAGATGTTCTTTCTTCCATTTTGCTAGGAAGATTGAGGCCGTTCTTCGTGAGCTCTCTCATTTTCCTTTCTCTTCAAAATGTCAAAACTTCTCCATGTACTCCTCTAGTCTCTTCTCTCTCCCTTGGTTGAAGAGGAGATGGTCCTCTTCCTTGAAAAGGGTAACTTATACCCTTGATTTCATGACCTCCTGTGTCTTTTGGATCCAGCTTCATTGATCATTTCTTCTGCTTCTCTTTTTATCTTCAACTTCTCTCTCACTCCTCAATATTTCCTCTTTGCCTACAAAGAAGCTCATGTTTGTCCTTTAAAAATCTTCCCTTTTGCCAAACTAAGTAGATATATATTGTAGGATTTGTTTTGAGTGTCTTTTTTTAATTGCTAAATGTAGATATGGGGGCTGGATAGTTGAAGGGACAGATTCATTTAAAAAAACTGGTTATTTGAATTTTTAAAAAAATTATAAATAAAATAAATATTTAAATAAATAAATTTATAAACAAATAAATTATAAATTATAAATCTTTACATTAACATTGCTATTCCTCAAGCTATAATTTTATTGTGACCCTCACCTTCACTTTCAAACTGCTACAAAGAACAGTCTGTTTCTCTACTTTCTCCCTCAATAAACCAACAAGAATTAACTCCTCACTTTCCTGCAGTCTGGCTTCCATTCCCATCACTCCACTGAAATTACTCTTTCCAAGGTCACCAATGCCTCCTAGAAGGCAAATTCAAAGCTCATTTTGTCATTTGACACTGCTAAAAATCTTCTTTCTAAAAATTCTCTCTGACTTTGCCTTCCATGACATCTTTTCTTCTTAGTTCTGTTTGTCTGAAGTTCCTTCTCAGTCTTCACCCTTTTATCTTTTACCTCTTTGAGATCTCCAAAACTCTGTTCTTGGTCTTCTTCTCTTTTTCTATGTTCCTGCACTTGTATGATTTAAATGATCATAATCATGAAGATAACCATGCATTTTAAGCCTCAATCTCTACCCTGAGCAATATCCCACATTTCCAAGTACCTGTTTGAAAACTCTGTCTGACCATACTGCTGACCACTTAAATTCAACACATACAAAGCTAAATTCATCACCTACCCTCCATGAATCTTTCCCTTTTACTTAATATCTCTTCATTGATGGGTAGTGCCAGTCACAATATCAGAAGTTCAGAACTATCTCTGTTTTCTTCTCACTAAACAGCCAAAAACAACTTTTTAACAGCTTTATATATCTGACAAAATAATCATAGTATTAAATAGGTCTAATCATATCACTTCCCTGATTGAAAACCATTAGGGACTTTCCATCACCTGTAAAAAATCCATGTTGAATTATTTCTCCTCCAAACTCAAGGAATTCTTATTGCTTATACCCCTCAGCTTTCCACTAAATCAGATTCTGCCATGTAATAATTTGAAATGTTTCCCTTGTGGTGGTGTTATTGTTCATCCCTCATTCTCAAAGAGGAACAATGGCATCACAAGGGTGAATTGCATGTGAATTGGATATGTGTGAAGGAGATTATAAGTTCTGTGAGGGCAGGAACTATGTCTTACACTTTCTTGCATCTCTCATAGCACCTAGCAAAATACTAGACACATGGAAGTTTTCCCAACAAATCCATATTGGGTGAATCCAAAGGCCCAAATGAATGTTTTATACCATATGTCAGAAATTTGCAATTCATGGTAGAGCAATATGATTGCTTCCCTGAATTGCACAATTTGGCAAAACTGGGCTAGAATTTAGACATAAGCTAGTTTCCTTCAAGAATTCCATTTGGAAAGATTCAACAGTCTAGGTGAGATAAGGCATTTCTTTTTCCCTTCCTGAAGATACCACAGACATGATTCATAATTTTAGATGTCATTTCCTTTCAAGGCCATCGGCTCATCATGCCAATTTCCCTCCAGGGATTATAAAGTGAGTTACATGTATGTTCCTTTCTTGGAGGAGAGGTAGCCTTGTAAACTCTCTCTAGCCCAAACCTCCTTATGACCAAGGGGACATAATTGCCAGATGGGTCTCTAACTTTGGAGGAGTAGTCTGGCGCCATGGAAGAAAGAATAACAGACTTAGAGCTGGAAGAGACATTAAAAGCCATAGATTTAATTTTTACAGATGAGGAAATTGGTATGTATAGGGGTTGAGTGACTCACTAAACGTACACAGTTTCCAAGTGTCTGAGGCAAGACTTGAACCAAAGTCTTTCTAACTCTGAGATTACTATGCTATCCTCTACACCATGATGCTTCTCAAAACTCCTCTTTTTATAGATAGGAAAATTGAGATATAGAAAGAAAGTTTCCAAGAGGGTGATATAGAAAACAAAAATAGAGAAAGACAATGACTAGAGGGAGGGAAAAGGGAGCAAACTCATAACCTTGGCTTCTTTAGTGTAATAAATTAAGTGCCTGAGCTAACTATCTCACAGGAGGGGGTGAGGGAACATTAGAAGGATTTTGTCACCATCAAAGAAAAAAAAAGATAGGGGACTTTAGTAAAGAAACATCTTTTCTCCTGTTGTTATGAGAAAGTATTGTCCTTACCTTGGGTTGAATTGTAAACTGGGCTAGCACATACCCAAGTAAGATTGATGGTATGGCTCCCTGAGCTAACTGGGTTACTGGCATTGCAAGTATAGGAATTCTCAGTGTTCTTGGCTTGGATATGGAGCTGTACATGGGCATGTTTCCCTGGGGGTTTAATTTGCTCTCTCCCTCTGTACCAGGTGTATGTCAAATTATCATTCCCATGGACGAAGCAGGACAGGTTCACATGGCACAAGGTGTTATTGTTATTCCATGACTCTCCAGTCACCTGGATCTTTGGGTCCTGGACAGGATCTAGAAGCAAAAATAATGTTAAGATTGGCCCAGGTGAAGTAGGTGCTACAAGGCTGATACAGAGACTAGAAAATGTATTCATAGGTACTCACCAAACACAGAAACCTGGAACCAGTTGGTATTAAAAACACGTCCTGACTGACTGGTGATTTCCATGAAGTAGAAGCCACTGTCATTCTTCTGAGCTGGGTTAATTAATAAGGTCAAGTTCTCAGTTTTGACATCAACTCTGTTTTTAAATTGCTCAGCTTCAAACGTCACCTTTGAGTCCTCTGTCCAACTCAATATCCTAAATTTTTCCTGAGTTGAAGACAGTTTCACAAACCAAATGAAATGTATACTCTTTGAATACTGCTGAATCCACACTGGTTGTAACTTGATATGACTTCCCATGATGACAGTTATGCTCATTATCTTCATATCAGAACCTAATGTTCCTAGAAGAGAAAAGTCCAGGAAGTGAGAGTAGAGCTCATTGACTTTGAGCTCAAAATCTGGTTGATTTTACCCCAAAGGAAATTACACTGGACAGATAAACCCCCAAAATGAAGGTCAATATGTATGTTCACAAGGCAGGTTCAGTGCAGCATTAGGGTAGACTTCCTTCCCTTGCTTTCTCTTTTGTCCTCCCCCAAACAAATCTTATATAATAAATATCAGCTATGTGCAGAGCCTTGAAGAATGGCTCTGCCCCAGGAGCTTATGATCTAGAAGAAAAGAACACAGATCCAAAGGACAAACATTAGACAATTTCCCATTTTTCTGGTGTTATCAATATAGGCGGCATTTCTAAACCTATGTCAAATGATGAGCCAGTCTGCCTAACTTCATTCTTACTGGAACTGCATGAAGCTCTTCTTTATCTAGGACTAGAGCTCATGTTCATACAAGCTAAGGAAAAGTCATCCCTTTTTCAAACTTTTTAGTGTCGTTGATATGTGGTTATGAGGAAAAAAGTATCTCAGGATTTTTCCCTATTCTGATACAAGGTGAATGACTCTTCTCTCAAGACTCTTGCCCAGTTATCATATCATTGATTATGTCCTGCCAAGCCTCAGTCTTGGATCACTCCCCAATATCCATTGCTTTTGCTCCTAGACATATATAGCTGAAGAAAGATAGAGAAAATAAAGCAACCATTCTGACTGGTCTCATGATCATGCCACATTCTCTGCAGGAGCTGAAGGCTTTCAGCCCATCTCTTCATTTGAAAGTCTGCCTCCTCATTGTTCACCTGTCTGTCAGGGGCACCCAGTTTTCCAAAACTATTTAAACATTTGATGATCTCCTGGTGGGGTCTTTGGTTATCGAGAGAGAGACCAATAATCATCAATTTAATGATTATTAGCTACTCTAATTAATAAATTTATTATTAATTACTCAGAAACTTTGTTTTTCAGGATTTTAATTCATCACACTACCTTCTAGTCTTTTTACATCTGACTCCCCTCCACACACTCTTCGATTCAGCTACACTGGCTTCCTTGCTATTCCTTACACACAACACTCCATCTCTTAACTCTCTACCTTTCCATGGGCTGTCCCTCAGTTCTGGAATACTCTTCCTTCTCACTTCCCTCTCTTGGCTTCCCTGGCTTTCTTTAAGACTCAGATCAAGTGCCAAGTTCTGCAGAAGGTCTTTCCCAGTAGTGAATGCCTTCCCTCTGAAATTACCCTCCATTAACAATTTATATGCATTTTTATTTATATTGATATTTTCATGTCATCATATTTTAATTTCTCTGTATCCCCAGACCTTAGCACAGTGGCTAAATATCTCCTCTCTACTCAAATGACAACAATCCTACTTCAGGACCAAATCATGTTTCACTTGAATTATCAAAATAGCCACATAAACAGTCTCTGTGCCTCATGGTTCCCACCCAACCCCGACTCTAACCCTACTTCCACATAGTTATTTAATGTGGTTTTGCAAAAGCACATTTCAGAATATGTCAATCTCCTGTCCAATTAATTTCAGTGTCTTAATATTACCTCAAGGATCAAATAAAAATTTGTCACTTAAGGCACTATGCAACTTGGCACCAACCTAACTTTCTAGCCTTACTATACATTCCATCCACTTAAACACTATTCCATCCAGGAAAACTGCCTTCCTTCCAGTTTCTCACACTACTTCATCTCCCACTGCCTTGCCAGACCCCATATATCTGAAATGTACTTCATTTTTACTTCTACTTCAAAATTCCTAGTTTCCACTAAGGAAACTCAGCTTCAATGCCACCTTCTATAAGAAACCTTTTCTAATTCCCTCAGATTCTAGTATCTTCTCCCAAAAAATCACTTCTCATTTATTTTGCACATGTAGTAATAATTCCAACAGATCCTTCCACAGAAGCCAGATAGTCAAAAAGCATTTATTACTGTTATTGGTGGAGGTCAGTTGTTTCAGTCATGTCCGTCTCTACATGACCTCATTTGGGCTTTTCTTGGCAAAGCTCCTGCAGTGATTTGCCATTTCCTTCTCCAGCTCATTTTGCAGATGAGGAAACTGAGACCACCAAGCTGCCCACAAGCATTTATTGAGTGATTACTGTGTGCTAAGCACTGTGCAAAGATTGGAAACACAAAGAAAGGCAAAAACTTCAAGGAGTTTGCATTCTAATGGAAGAGACAACATGCAAATAAATAGGTATGTGCAAGACACACAGTATATGGAAGGCAATATTAGGGGTAAGAACTCTGTCATCTGGAGGGACCAGTAAAGGCCTCATGTGGAAGGTGGCATTTGAACTGAGTCTTGAAGGAAGTCACAGTTTCGAGGAGACAGAGGAGGGAGAGCATTGAAGACAACGGACACAGAGTCAGGAAATGGAGTCTTATATGTGAGGAATGGCAAATAGGTCAATGTAGCTGAATGTAGAATGTAGAAGGGAGCCAAGTACAAGAAGACTAAAAAGCTATGAAGGGGATAGACTGTCAGCTTTAAATGCCAAACAAGAGGTATTTCTGTATCATCCTGGAAGGAAGAGGGATCCACAGGACATTATTTAGTAAGGAGGTGGGCATAAAATGATCAGATTGCACTTAGAAAACTCACTTTGACAGTTTAGTTGATGGTGGTTTGGACTGGGGGAAAATTACAGACAGAGAAAACAATGAGGATGTTATTGTAACAATCTAGGTGAGAGGTAATGAGCACCTGATGAACTAGGGTGGTAGCTGTGTGAGTGATGAGAATGGGATATAGATGAGAGATGGAAAGATGGAAACAAGAAAACTCAACAAGATACACAAGTGTGTACATATATACATACATACATATAAAGAGACAGAAAGAGAAAGACAGAGAGACAATTCATAATGTTCCATTACATTCCTGTACCAGCCAATTAGTCCTTAGCTGCTAAAGCCTATGGCCTTTTCTGGGTCCTCGTACTCCTTAACCTCTTTGTTACTTTTGTCACTGTCCCATTCTTTCTTCTTTGGTTTCTGTGACAAGGCTCTCTCCCAGTTCTCCACAGCCGACCATTCCTTCTCAGTTTCCCTTGCTGAGTTTCATACACAATCATTCACAGCCTGTCCCCTTGACACAAGTGTAGGCCTGGCTCTGTCCTGGGCACTCTCCCCTTCATTAAATGTACTCATCCCTTTGATCTCATCATTTCTCATGTGTTCTAATTGTCATCTCCCTGCAGGTGATCCCCAAATCTATATATCTACTCCTAAACTCTCTCATCAACTTCCATCCCACACCCAACTGTGTTTGGGCATCTCCATGTAAATATCCCACTGACATCTCAAAATTAACATGGCCAAAACAAACCTTATTATCTTTCCTCCCAAAAAACTTGCCTGTCCTCCAATCTTCCTCATTTCTATTGAAGGTATCACCATTCTTTCAGTGATACAGGTTCACAATCTGGGTGTCGTCTCTGACCTCTCATTCTCACTCAGCATATATTTCCCATCATTTGCCAAATCTCATACTGTCTATATCCACAACATACCTCAAATTCCTTCCCTATCTCTCTATTCACACAGTCATTATTCTGCATGAGGCCCCATTTTCACATGGACTACTGCAATAGCTTCCTAATTGGTCAGCCTGGCTCAAGTTTGCATCCACTTCAATAGAGCCTGCAAAGAGTTTCCAAAGTAATACAAGGCACAGGTATGACCATGTTACCCTTCTGATCAAAAATCTTCAATGCCCCCTTATTGATTCTAGTATGATAATAATAATAATAATAATAGCTAACATTTATATATGCATTGGTGGCACAGCGGATAGAGCACTGGGCTTAGAGTCAGGGAGACTCGTCTTCAAGAGTTCAAATTCTGCCTCAGACACTTACTAGTTCTGTGACCCTGGGCAAGTCACTTAATCCTGTGTGCCTCAGTTTCTCAACTGTAAAATGAGCTGGAGAAGGAAATGGCAAACCACTCCAGCATCTTTGCCAAGAAAGTTCCAAAATGGGGTCATGAAGAGTTAGACATAACTAAGATGACTCAAGAACAACAAACTATGTGCCAGGCTCTGGGCTAAGAGCATTACAATTATTATCTCACTTGAACTTCACAACAACCCTGACAGGTAGGTGTTATTATTATCCTC
Organism: Vombatus ursinus; assembly: GCF_900497805.2. Classification (NCBI taxonomy): domain Eukaryota; kingdom Metazoa; phylum Chordata; class Mammalia; order Diprotodontia; family Vombatidae; genus Vombatus; species Vombatus ursinus. The sequence goes on along the minus strand of NW_020954616.1, from coordinate 81,080 downwards.
ATTTTAGAGTTGAGGAAACTGAGGAAGAAAAAAGTTTAATGACTTGCCCAGGGTCATACAGCTAGTAAATATCTGAGGCCAGACTCTGGTCCTCTTGACTCCAGACTCAGTGATGTATCCAATGCACATAGTCAGAAACGTTCCTCTGTATTTCACAGACAGGAAAGGTGAAGTCCAGGAAACAGAATCCTGTTTAGAGATTCTGTTTAGGGCCCTTAAGTCAGTTGGTGGCTATGCCAGTGAGGCCCCCACTCCCAGCCCCATTCCACCCTGGTGTCCAGTCTACTTGGTTAGATTCTGCTTGGGGCAGGGATACCTCAGAAGCTACTGCAATCTGATTACTCTAGTGATGGGACAGCTTTCCATGTGTGGTGGCCCTCTATTCCCCCACAGGGCCTCTCTGGTCCTAATCATACCTAATCCACCCTTGTGGTAACCCCTTACCTTGGTTCTGAAGCATGACAAGGAAGATGAGGAGAGTGAAAGCTTTCCAAAGCATCTCTACAGAGTAGAGCTCACAGCCAGGGTTCCTCAATACCCCAGCTAAGACTTCCTTCCCTCAACAGCTCCCCCTCAATGTGGCTTACACTGTTGATTGTAGACAACAGGACATAGGGGTATGCTGGGTGGGGGAAAGTACAGGCTGTCGCTGAAATACAGAACCCTCTTATAATTAGTCCAGCCACAGTTTCCTCTGTGCTGTGGCTGATCTTTTGTGAGTTAATAAATTGTCAGGACTTAGTTGAGAAAACCTCAGCCTCTGAGCTCTGGCCACATATGCTTACAGGCTAGAGCAAAGGCACAGAGTTTACTAGTGAGGTCAACTCCTGTGCTCTGAGAGCTCCTCCCTCTTCCAGCAGTGACGGTTTTGCCAAGAAGCATTTATTAGGTGTTTACCATTGGCTCAGGACTCTGTTATGAACTAGGGATAAAAAAAAGGGCAAAAACAGATCCTGCCTTCAAGGAGCTTACATTCTAAGGGAGGAAATAGCAAATAAAACAAAAATAGATGCATATGAGGTAATCTTAGAGGAAGGAGATCTGGTACCTGGAGGGATAGGGTGGAGGGATACCTGCAAGGCCTCCCACAGAAAGTGGTCTTTGGCCCTAGTCTGGAAGGAAACCGGAGATTCTAAGAGTCAGAAGTGAGGAAAGAGAGAGTAGCTCAGGCTTGGAGGATAGCTAGAGTTCCTGGAACTGCAGTGGGCCAGGACAGTTGTCTCACAGAGCAGATGGAGAGCAGGAAAGCTTGAGACAGAAAAGAGAGGAAGGGACCCGCTTTTTAGGGGCTTTAAATGTCACATGAAGGACTTAAAAGAAAAACAGCTAACATTTATAACACTTTAAGGTTTGCAAACACTTCACATATGTAGGGGGCAGGGAGCAGACTGCTCTATGAGGCCCATCCTTGGACCATTCTGCCAGGTTCTCACCACGTTTGGTGACCCTGCTTCCAGAAGAGTATGGTGGAGGGACAGATACCCCCTTTCACAAAATATACAAGCATTTTCAGACACTTTTCTGTTGTCTTATGTCGATGGAAAAGTAACGGTGATGGCTACCATGCAAATGTTCATGTAAGAGGCATGAACAGGTAAAATCTATCTCTGTGTTTTTGTCTCTCTGTCTTTGCCTCTCTCTGTCTCTGACTGAGTATGCCTCTCTGTCTCTCTGTCTCTTTCTCTCTCTCTACTTTCACATAAGAATAAAGAAATACTGTGGACCTCCAGGTATGGAAAGAAGTAGTGCATAGGCTTCCATATGGCCATGAATTCATGGCTGCTGCTGTTTTTTCTGTGTGAGTTGTGCATGTTCTTCCTTAATCTTAGATGAATGAGTATTGGAGATGGAAGAAGATCAACTATAACTTTGTGAGCTTTGGGTGACCGGAAGTATCACCAGAGGTCATCATTTGGTCACAGAGCAAGGGAGAGAGAGATTGGTCTGTGCTAGCAGACAGTTTTCTCAATATTTTTATCTTGGCAGGGAGATGATAGATCACATGTGAAGAATGAGATATGCATTTTCAGATACAAATAATGTATGAGATTATTTTGCTTGACTATATTTTTTTGTGACAACGGAGGGCTTTCATATTAAAAGAGTTGGAGAGGAAGATAGAAGGGTAGTGATAATAATATGGCGGGGGGAGAAACAAAAGAAACTCACACAAAAGAGAGCAGAAGGAAGTTCAGAAGGGGACACAGACAAAACAGGGAAATGCCAGAACTACATTGTTAAATTGAGTAAATACGCGAATCTTATGATAATGAAGTCAAGACTAGGGAAGGAGGCAAAAGGAACCAGAGTTTAGCAGATAGAGAGCATGAAAGAATAGGGAACTTTGGAGGGAATGCCTTTGCTAGTCATAGTAAGGTCTAAGATGTGGACATGGTAGCAAGTAGCTACAGCTGAGTGTAGAAGAAAGTTGTGAGAGCTTAAGGAATCATAAAACTAACACATTAGAAAGTTCTAGGACATAAATCCTAAAACTTCTAGAGGATATTAATCATGAGTGAGGTTGTTCAGTCATTTCAATCATGTCTGACTGTTTGTGACCCCACAGGGGGTTTTCTTTTTTTTTGTTTTGTTTTATTTTTAGGCAATTAGGGTTAAGTGACTTGCCCAGGGTCACAGAGCTAGTAAGTGTCAAGTGTTTGGTCTGAGGCTGGACTTGAATTCAGGTCCTCCTGACCAGGGCTGGTGCTCTATCCACTGCACCACCTAGCTGCCCCCATCATATGAGGTTTTCTTGGCAAAGTAACTGAAGTGGTTTGCCATTTCCTTCTCCAGCTCATTTTACAGTTGAGAAGCTGAGGCAAATGGGGTTCAGTGACTTGCCCAGGGTAACACAGCTAGTAAGTGTCTGAGGCTGGATTTGAACTCAGGTCTTCCTGATTCTGGACCCAGCCCTGTATTCACTGTACCACCTAGCTCCTGAGTCATAAGTGTAGAGAAAGAATTAAAGCCAAGTTCAATTTAGAGCCATTGAAGAAGGTAAGAGGATGATCTGAAGATCGACAATGAGTTCAGGGTGTCATAATGAAGTTACATGAATTTGAAGGAAGAAATGATATGGAGGGATAGCAGGAGAGGAAAAATACAATTAAATTCAATAAATACTGTTTAAACATCTACTGTGTGCAAGGTATTGGGCTAAACTCTGGGGATGCAAAGACAGAAATGAAAACCAGTCCCTCACTTCAAAGAATGAACTGTGAACAGATACATTAATGTAAAGAACTCAGATATTTAAAGCCAGAAGGGACCTCAGAGGCTACCATTTCCAAATCAGGCTTGCAATCTCGCCACCATCCTCATCTCTCCCAACCACAACCTTGGACTCTGCCTCTAAACCCACTCTGAGCTCTGATAGGTAAGCTTTCATCTCACCTTGCCTGGCACCAGACCTCCACATCCCTTCCCAGCAAAATGATAGCCTCCTATCCCCACTGCTTTCCAGCTCTTCTTTATGTATTATACCTCCCCCTCCCCTGCCTTCATTACCATTGAGGGCAGGGACTGTTTTGCAGTTATATTTGCATCCTCAGCCCTTATCACAGTGTCTGGCATGCAGTAAGTGCTTAATAGATACTTTAGATACAGCCATAGTCATAGGATCATAGTATTATAGGTCTAAAGTTAGAGGGGACCTCTGAGGATATCTAATCAAATTCTGTCACTGGACAGATAAGGAAAAGAAGGCCCAGAGAGGTTAAGAGCCTTATCAAAGGTCACACAGGAACCAAGAGTCATGATTTAATGAGATTTATTATTCTCTCCAAATTCAATGCCCAGAGGAATCATCTCATGTTGGTTCTTGGAGAGAAGGGAGGTTACCCATTCCTGAATCTGCAAATACCTAGTTTCAGAATGGCACAATGGTCATTTATAGAACAGGAGCACAGCAGCCTCTGTTATCGCCCGACTGTTACTATTAGCATTATGAGTTCCATAGCCATTCCAGTCGAAGGCAGAGAAATCCCCGCATTGCCTGGGAGCTCCTTCTGGGAAGAATCCTCCTCCACCAATGCAGTGCTGCAAAGGAGAAAGATAGCAATGAAAGAACCATGGGATTACTGTATTTAGTAAGAGAATTTGTCAAAGGAAGGAAATGAATGTAATCCCTTGATCTCATCGATATGTATGGAACTTTTAAAATGATCATCACATTCCTCAGAATGCTAGCTGTCCCTATTCCTGTAGTGCCCACCCCTCTCTTCTTTGATTATATATAATTATTACCCTCAAGACCCAGTTCAAATGCTGCCACTAATGGGAAGCCTTTCCCAACAACTCAGACCTTGGTGATCCTTTCAGCTAGTATGAGTTATACATCCACTTAATCCTTTTAATACTCTCCCAGACACAGGAGAAGGCCCCTGGATTCTGAAATTATAAAACCATTGTTTGAATACTGGCTCTATTCCTTATTGTCTATGTGACCTCAGTTAAAACAATTTCCCCCCTCTGGGCCTCAACTTCCTTCTCTGTAGAATGATTTGCATTAGATGTCCTATTTGGTGGTTAAGTTCAGAATAAAAATGAAATGACATGAAAATTATTTTTTAAATGAATACATTGTCCTAATGAATACACTGACGTCAAAGGTCACCATATATTCTAAATCTGTGAACTAAAAATTATCATATACTCCCTTCCATTGTTACTATTTCCTCAAGTAGATTACAAGCACTTTGTAGATAATAATAATAATATTTTATCTTTCTATGGCTTAGTACCTTACACATAGGCAGCAACAGAAGAGTGGACAAAAGGCTGGCCTTGGGGTTAGGGGTTCAGGTCTTGCCTTTGGCACAGATTAAATGTGTTACCCTGGTCAGATAATTTGTTCTTTCAGTATCCCCAGGCAATGCTCTCAGATTTTAAACTACAGACTGAAACAGGGCAGGTTGTTTTTATACCAGGAATTCCCATACAGATGAAATCGTGAATTTGGACAACAAATTGAAACTACTTTACACAAAACTGATGTTAAGTGGATAATAGCAGTTAATAATTTTGAGGTGAAGTGTTTAGAAAAAATTTCCCATAAAGCTTTATTTCCATCATCTGCCAAGTTTTAAAGAAAACTTGGGCATAGAAGTATTCAGTCTTCAAGTCTGGTGCATTTGAAAGGAAAATGGTTCCTAAAAGCACTAGTCTCTTCAGTAGTTCTCATCCTGTCCCTGGCCACCTCAAGATCACACATACATATATTCTGTTTCTGGGCTTCCTCCAAACCCAGAGCCATGGGTAGTTTGCAGATGCCCAGAAAGCTACATTGCCAAGTCAGAAGTTACGGGTCTCAACTATGATTCAGTATGACCAAAGTTTGTGCCTGAGTGTGAGAGTCTTTCTGAAATATGGAAGAGGGCTTGGCATCTCTTTCCTCCTTCCCAACTGAGGCACAGATGACAATAGGGTGTCTCAACTGCATGGTTGAAGACTACATCTTGAGATTTTGACATCCTCTTATCATTCTGAGAAATGGAAAATCATTGTGTGAAGAGAAGCTAAAAGGCATGGCACTGGACGGATGAATAGATCTGCCAGGATAGAGGGCTTACGTTCTTACAATGAAAAGGTTAGGGGGAAGCCATGAGGAAACATTAAATATTGGAGTTGAAAGGGAGCTTAAAGGTCCCTGAATTCTAGTTCCCACTTAATGCTGAAAACACATTCACAATCCCCCTGATAAGTGGTAGACCTGCTGATATACCTTGAGTGATGAGTGCTTCCTACTAAATGAGACAACCCACTGTAGTGTAAGGTACTGTTCTTTTCTTATGTGGACATTTTATTTGTTTAAAAGGTCAAAAATGGACATTCATGTGAGAAAAGCAGGACCCAAGTGGGGGAGGGGGAGAAGCTCCTTATGTAAATGTAGTGAAAGGACCTATTTGAAGACAGCTAAAGGGCAAGAGCACAGACTGGCATAAACAGGGCTACAGAGTATTGTTTCTCAGCAGTTAATCTGAATATGGCTTATTTCAGAACCTTGCTTTTTATTGCTGGAAAATGACAGCAGAGAACTGTTTTCAGTGAGTGAATAATAATTAGCTGTTTCGTGTCTGATAGAAATGTGGATTTTGACTGTTTTAATCATTAGGAAGATGTAAATCACTTCATACCAGAAAGCACATTGTTCTAAAGAAGGATAAACAAAGAACAAAAAGACTGAATAAATGCTAACTTTAAAGAGAACATTCAGGCAGAAGAAAGGAGCCCAGAAACTAGAATAAGTGGGGAAGAGACTGAGACAGAGAAATACAACTAAAGTGAGATCTGAGAAAATAATTTAGAGTCTATACTGCAGATGGAAGGATAGGGTGGGGTGAGGTAGGGTGGGGAAGACATTCCTTGCTTCTGAGAACTGATTGGAGAAAAGCTCTAATGCTGAGAGTTGATTGGAAGAAAGGTCAATCCGTTCTGATTGGTAATGAACTATCTGTTCTTGTCTGCCTTGTTCTTTAGCACCATTTGCAGCTTGAGAGAGTGGAAACCTTTTATTAAGAGACAGTCTCATCTAAATTATCCTCTATTGCCTTCTCTGGCTGGAGAAGGAATAATTAGACCAGAAGACATGCTTGCATAGCTCTGTAGACCCTAGGTTTAAGGGAATTGCTTGTCCCAAAAAGAGTGGAATGCTGTTGGTTCACTAAAAGTGCTTCAGTCTTCCCATTGCCTAGGAGTAGTATAGAAGGGATTTAGTGGAGAGGCCCAACTGAGGAGTGGTCCCACCCAACAGGTAACATATGGAGCAAACTTTCCCCTAAGGAGACCAAGGACATCAAGACCTGTGGTCCAGAGCTCCGAGTTCTCCCAGTCACATGGATTTATTTCCCTACTTATCTCTTGCGGTTATATTTCTGAAGTTTGTGCTTATTCTCCTTCTCCCTCCTACCTGCCCCCTACACACACATACAAATACACATATACCCACACACACGTGCACACATACACACAGACACATACACACACACACACACACACACACACACACACACACACACTTCCTAGCTCTATGATTCTGCACAAGTCACTGCAACTCGCTGTGTCTTAGTTTCCTCATCAGTAAAGTGGGAATGCCACCTACTACACAAGATCGTCGTGAGGGTCAAATGAGGCAATATGTATAAAGCACTTCGCAAATCTTAAAACGGTATATAAATATGAGCTTTTATTATTGTTGCTGTTGTTAATCCCATTGGCTCAAGCCTTTTTCTCTGTATTTCTCTACCTCTGTGTGTATTTCTGTCTGTCTGTCTGTCCCTTCAATGTACTGAAAAGAGCTACAGTCTGTGTGAGGCTCTGTTTGGGCCCCAGTAGGTTCAGAGCCTCCTGAATTGCTACTCTCCAAACCCTCTGATGGGTCCCAGAACTCACATGTTCAGTGTTACATCCAGTGACTCGCACTCCAGCACACAGAGCATTGGCCGCTCTTTCATTATTATATACCCGGAACTGAACAAAGCCTCCAACCAATTCAGCTAGTAAGACGTAAGAGAATTGGTCTGATCATTGTGAAAGACAAAAATTCAGAGGTTAGCTTCAAAGGAGCAGCCCTGGAATTCCTTGAATGATGTACCTTAGAATCCAGACCATGGCTTAACACTCTAATGATTTAGAGCAAACCCATCTGGGAGCACGCTTTACAACCACAGACATAACCAGAAGGAACCAAGAGCAGTTGAAGATATCACCAGAAATTTTAACTAAGCCCTGGGCCTCAGTGAAGTCCCCTTGCTTGTCTGAAGATTGAAGGGAAACTATGGCATTCCTTTCATGGGCATGTCATCATTATAGGGCAAAGCTCAAAGGGATGAGGATAACGGGTAATATTGTTGTTTGGGGCTCAGATAACAAACACTCACTCTGGCCTTGTGGAGAGTAATACTTGGCAGTTTTTTCTGCATCACCATAGTCATAGATGATGGGCACAGCTGGGCCATTGTCAGTCCAACACTTACCAGTCCCGTATTTCACTGGATACTTCTTCAGGAGACATAAAGTAACACCATGAGGACAGGTGGTGGGGGATCTTGTGGAGCCCACTTCCCAGGGATGCTCCCCACCCACCTGGCCCAAGGAACCCAGTTTACCTGATAGAGGCCAAACAGGTTCCCTCCCAGTTGCTTGAAGAAGGTACGATTATCTCAGCAAGGACCTATTTCTCCATTGCTGCAGGGGAGACTTGTTGGGCACATGCCAGATGGCCAGGTCCTTGGCTTGGATGTCATAGTAACCTGGGTTCTAGAAGACAACAGTTGTCTTGGCCTAATGGTGTCAGAAGAACAATTCAACAAAGGTAGACCGAGGCATATTTTCTTTGAGCAAGATAACGTTTTATTACTGATAGGGATGCTGGTTGTCTTTCATTCTCAAAGAAAACGAAAATGACATCACTATGTTAGAGTCAAGTTACAATGTGTCTGACTGTGGCTGATCAGACCAATATGAGCTTGGAATGCTCTACCATGAGTCAGGCACAAATAGCCCATGTGAACATCTGGGGTGGATTCTCTAAATTTGCACATCTCATGTTTCTTTTGAGCTACTTCAAGTAAGCACCTGCTCTGATTAGGGGATGCCATGCTAGGCAGTCCTGTACCAATGTCTCCCATGTCACACAATCAATTCCAAAGTTCTTGAGAGACCTTGAGAGTTTCCTTGTGTCACTTCCTTTAACCATCAGGTGAGCGCTTGCCCCGTGTAAGTTCTCCATAAAAGAAAAAAATAGGGATGCTACCTGCCAATAGAATGGGTAAATGTATTTTCCTCAGTTGACCAAAGATGAAGACTTCATTCATTTTATATGGTTAGAATAAAGAACAGAAAAGAGTAGGTGACGTGATGGGGTTGAAAGTAGCATGATGGGTTACATAGCTGAGGCATGGGGGACAATATGGTTGGTTAGAAGTTGGGAGTGTGGGGCTAGCAATAACTCCCTCCTTTCTTCCTGTGACTAAGAAATGTTCATCATTTGAATCTACCTGCAAGTTTAAAAGATAGGGGACCAGACTTCTTTGGAAAGCAAACCAGACATCCTTGAAGGATAGCTTGGTGGTGTAAAGATTCCAGACCAGACTACCTGGGTCCACCCACATCTCCCAAGGATAGCAGAATTCCTTCAGGCAAGAATAGAGCAGTGATTAGCAGGAGAATTGGATGTCTAAACTTCATTCATTACAGAACGGATGAACTTCTGCACTAAGTTCAGAGGCAAACAACCACAGCCTTGGGCAATTACAGGACAAAATCAGTCAACTGTAAATAGGGTCAATAAAAATGAAAAAGAATCCATTTTATCTTCTCAGCGGCCTTCCTGGAAGTCACATGAAGACTGAGAGTGAAACTAAAGGCCCTTATTTATTAGGCTGAGCTTTGGAGTCCCACTGCTCATGCGTGCAGAGTAGCTCACAAAACGCAGAATCACAGAGTTTGAAAGATAGGAGAGACCTCAACAGCCATCTCGTCTAACCCATACGCAGAAGACTCACTATTGTAACATACCTAGCAAGAGGTAGTCTGGCTTGATGACCTTCAATGAAGGGGAACCCACCACCCCTCAAGGCAGCCCATTCCACTTTTGAACAATTCTAATTGTTAGGAAGTGTATTTTTTTCTGACATCCAGCTTAAATTGGCCACTTTTCACTCATCACCTACTGTTCCTGCTTCTAGCTGCTGGGGTCAAACCAAACACATCCAATCTCTTTTCCACCAAAAAATTAGCTTAGTCCTATCAGGTGACACTCCTCCCATAAATAATCAAAGGACCACAAACTCCAGGGGTAAGAACTCAGAACCCATCTGGAGGTAAATTGTACTCATTCAAACAAGAGGCATTTGGCATTCAGACAGAGAGGGTTTAGCAGGCCCCCTGGGCATTACCTTGTAGTCATCACTGGTAGCAGCTTCTGCGGATCCAAAGGTGGCATAATTGGCCCAGTTCCCATCACCCTCAGGGTAGTCTGGTCTGTTACCCTGCTGGCTGGACCAGCGATCCCCCTGAGTGCACTTCCCTGCCAAGTGATTCTCATGCACACTAGCCACCAGGGTCCAGCCGCCTCCCCCAGACCTCATATCACAAAAGGTCTGGTAAATGTTCCCATTCCGAGTCTGAAGGAAATACAGGCCATCTGCAGAGGACAAACCCACAGAAGCTCACTCATGGCCTGAAAACTAGAGAAATCACCTTCCAGGATTCACCCAGACTTGGCCTTGGGACATTCTTTACTAGAGAAACTCTTCTTTCTCTGAATCTGGGAGAGTGTTTCTGAGCTGAGGCTGAAGCAGGGCAATGATACAAGATTTCCAACTGGAAATCTCTTATTTGAGACAATTTTCTGCATCATCATAACTGCCATTTTTATAGTATTTATGAGTTTGCAAATAGTTTTCCTAAACACTACTCAGTGAGATGGATATTCCATATATTGTTATTCTCATTATTGCTATTATGTTATTCTCATTATTTATATTATATTATATATATATTATTCTCATTTAGATTTTGAACCTGAGGCACAGAGAACTTGTTACCACTATATTCACACTAGCTGATTAGTGTCAGGACAAAGCTCTGAACCTACATTAATTGATTCTAGTATTTTTTCCACTATGTCTCTCATGCTTTCTCTTGCCCACTCCTATGGAAATCTACTGAGAATGGACTGAACAATATTAGTGATTTGCAGGCCTGAAACAGCACTTGAGACCTTATAAATGTGAAGTTCAGCATCACAGGGCTGGTACCTGAACTTCCTCCCACTCTAACTTATCCAGGATTCAGAAATTAGCTGTCTCAAATCTGAAGTAGGCAATGGGGACTGATGAGAAACCCCTGCCATCACCCTCAGGACAGTTACAGTTCCTTGTCTCTCTAATAATCTCCATGAATACACATCACAATATTAAAATACTAACCCTGAGAGTCAGAGACTCCTGAGGTATACTGACTCCCTACCTTCTCTCCCACTTGGGCCATTGACCCTGAAGCCTCTGTTCTCTAAGCTTGGTTCAAAGGACTCTAATCTGAAAGGCTCTATCCTGGAATGATGCTACTTAGTGGAACACAGGCCAGAGAAGAAATGGTGCCCCTCAGCTCTCTCCAATTTCATGGCTCTAGAGTAGCCAAAGGCAGCTAGGCAGCTCAGTGGATAGAGTGTTGGGCTTGGATTCAGGAAAACTCATCTCCCTGAATTTAAATCTGACCTCAGACACTAGCGCGTGCGATCCTGGGTAAGTCATTTAACTCTGTCTGCCTCAGTTTCCTCATCTGTCCAATGAGTTGAAGAAGGAAATGGCCAACCGCTTCAGTATCTTTGCCAAGAAAACCCCAAATGAGATCACAAAGAGTCGGACATGACTGAAACTACTCAATAACAACAAGAGTAGTCAAAAAAGGGAGGACAAATGGGTAGGAGATTGTGGTAGGAAATAAAATGGGAATAGCATGAGAATGAAGCAGGTTTATTGCCTTCTGGCCTCTCTGGCTTCAGTCTCCTGGACAAGCATTCGGTTGCCACAGTTTTACTGAGATGGGCTAAAACGTGGTTCAGATTGCATTGGTGAGGACCCAGTCACCCAGGGACCATCCTGACCTGTCTTCACTCACCATCTGACTCTGGACAGCTCTCTTTGATTTCCTTGCAGCTTCGAGGTATGGATCCAGAGGGAGAAGCACAGTCCTTTTGTAGGGTCAGAGGGAGACCTGAGACTCAAAAACATGCAGAGAATGTTTTCAGTTACTGGTTTGTGCCAGTTCCCACCACAGAGCAGAGGATCCTGGTTTCATCCGCCCTTCCTGAGGAGATCAGGGATCACACCCATTTCTAACTTGCTTAGTATGATGTCCAACCCCATGAAGCCTTAATAAATATGGGGTAGTGAGAAAAGCCATAATTCCTCTCCTATGAAATAGGTCACATGCGACCCTTTCCATACTTTCCGGCTAGTACCTCAACTTCCTCCCACTCCAACTTATCCAGAACTCAGAAATTAGCTGTCTCAAAATTGAAGTAGGCAATAGGGACTGTGCCATTACCCTCAAGACAGTTCCAGGTCCTTGTCTCTCTAATGATTTCCATGAGTACACATGGGATGAAGAGAATTTGCTAGCAGAAAATCTGACTTACCAGCACTGCTCCTTTTGGTCACCAATGTCAGGAACAGCAATGTACAAAGCCAAATCATTTCTTTCTAAATAGAAATATTTGTCACTGCAAAAAGAGACCAGAGACCATTATCTCCCATGTCCCAAACTACTTCCTCAGCCTTTGACCCCAGGCTAGCAAGTCCTGAGCAAGTAAAGTCCTAGCAAGTCCTTGGCCTCTTATACTGGCCCATACTGCAGATGTGCTGATAAATGTTTAACAACCAGCTCTCAGGGAATATGTATGTGTGTATCTGTGTGTATACGCATACTTAAAATTATGTCTACCATATATAATATGATGTTCATGTTACTTTTTAAGTTTAATTTGCATTATTCACTTTTTCTCCAATACATTCATAAGTCTACACAATCAACAAAACAATAAATCAACCTCTGATTTATAGTGTTTGTAGATTTACAAAGTGTAAATGCTCAGACTGAAGATTTATCAACTGAAAGCCAGTGTAAGTGTCTCCAGCATATCCCTGCTTGGACCCTCTGCCTTGGACTCTCATTTACCCTGGAGCTGAACCAGATCTGAAACCTAAGCCTTCACCATCTATGTCCTTCCAGTACCTCAGCCTAGATAGCTATGCTCTTCTTGGCCAGTTCCCTCCTCACAGCTTCAGAGAGAGAAGTGTTTTCTGCTCTTCCCTCTTCTGAGTGAGGTTTATCTTTTGTTGGGAGTGGCAAAACCAAGCCCTTTTATGGAGCTCTGCCCCAATATGTACTGCTGCCTCGCCCATTGGAAACTTGTCAATGATGACAGTTAACTCTGGTTTTCCCAGAAATTACTGTGCAACATGTCCAGTCCCCTTTGGCAGGCATCTGTCCCCAAAGCTCCACTCTAGCAGAAAGTATGGTATTGTGGGGAAGCCAAAAATTGTCTGCCCTCAAGGTCTTCTTTTATGTTAGGTAGCATATGGTAAGTAGAGGAGACATTAGATAAAGAGAGAAACTTCCAAAGATTTTAATAGGATCAAACCTATTGGAACTCAGAATGCAACAGAATGAAGTCTCTCCAATGTTATCATATAATCTGTGATAACAGTGTGTGTTGATCTAGTATCTTCCCTATGGGAATGCCAGCATGTACAAACACTTCAACGAAAGAAAAATCAGCCCTTTGTGGTTCACTCTTTACTTTGGCATCACTTTGTAAAGAATTTTATCTTCTACCCTATAACTTGTAGGGAATCTCTCACTATCCATTTTATAACTTCAAGCAAGGCAGGACTACTGTGAGCTGCTCCTGAGACTTGTGTGGGAAGCTATCTCCCACCTGGCCATGGGTGCTATGAGCAAATGGTCACCCTAGTCTTTTTCCGTTTATTCTTTACTGATCTTAGTTGAACAGGTGTTCTATGATAGAAGGACTCAGGCAACCTTGTGAGTTAAAGAGATTTGAAGGTCACAACATAGGTTATACTGGTGACCAGAATCTGTAACAGAGTCCACCAAAGCCAGTAGCTGTAGACATGGGAGCTGGGAGGAGGCTGAGCAATGTCCCTGAGATGCACACACTCAAGCAGAAATCTTGCAAGCAAAGTCAGAAGAGATTTCAGGGAAGCACATGAGCAGCCAAGTCCAGTAGCAGGTTGGCCCGGCAAAGAGCCAGTGAAGTAGCAAAGCAAGTAGCGTGGCAGCAGATTGACCAATCATGCCGAAGTACTGTGCTTTCCAAAGATTAAGCCCTAGTGGAAATATTCCTTGAGGAGCCAGCTCAGCTGAGTTTATTCATTACTCATGTTATGTCCCTACCCCAAGATTCATGAAGATTGTACAAAGGGAGAAAAAGACTTCCATGGCCCGCAGTTTGGAAATACCCTTTTTTTTGTTTTGTTTTGTTTTAACTTTAAATTTTATTTTTAATTATTAACATTTTTTGTTAATTTATTTTTAATTTTCAACACTCACTTCCTTTTTTATTGATTTATTTTGATTTAACAATAATCACTTCCATAATCTTTTCAGTTTAAAATTTTTCTCCCCTTCCCTCTCCACCTCCCTCCCCAAGATAGTGTGCAATCTGATATAAGCTATACATATACATTCCTATTAAACATATTTTCACATTAGTGATGTTGTAAGTAAGAATTAGAACCAATAGGAAGAAGCACCAGAAAGAGGAAACAAAACTCAACAACAGAGAAAAAAATAGCAAATAGTATGCCTCGATCTGCATTCAAACTCCATAGTTCTTTCTTTGGACATGGATAACATTTTCCATCATGAAGCCTTTGCAGATGTTGTAGATCCTTGTATTGCTGAGAAGTGCTAAGTCTATTGATATTAGTTATCACACAATGTGGCTGCTACTGTGTACAACATTCTTCTGGTTCTGCTCACTTCACTCAGCATCAGACCATACAAGTCTTTCCAGATTTTTCTGACATCTGCCTGCTCATCATGTCTTATAGCACAATAGTATTCCATTACATTCATATACCACAATTTGTTCAGCCATTCACCAATTGATGAGCATCTTCTCAATTTCCAATTCTTTGCTACCACAAAAAGAGCTGCTATAAATATTTTTGTACATGTGGGTCTTTTTCCCATGTTTCTAATCTCTTTGGGATATAGCCCTAGAAGTGCTATTGTTGGGTAAAAGGGTATGTACAGTTTTATAGCCCTTTGGGCACAGTTCCAAATTATTCTCCAAAATGGTTGGATAATTTCACAACTCCACCAACAATGCATTAGTGTTCCAATTTTCCTACATTTTCTCCAACATTTATCATTTTCCTGTTTTGTCATGTTGGCCAATCTGATAGGTATGATGTGGTACCTCAGAGTTATTGTGATTTGCATTTCTCTAATCAATAGTGATTTAGAGCATTTGGAAATACCCTTTTCCCTCAGGTGTGCTTGGCTATCATTTTTAAAATACATTTTTATTCCATTAAATATTTCCCAATTACAATTTTTAAAAATTTTAATATTTTTAAAATTTGAGTTCCAAATCCTCTCCCTCCCTCCTGCCCCTCACCCTTTGAGAAAGTAATATAATATTAATTGTACATGTGAAGTCATGCAAAACATATTTCCATATTAGCCATGTTGCAAGAGAAAACACAGAAAGAAAGAAAGAAAAAAGAAAAGAAAGAAAAAAGAAAAGAAAGAAAGAAAGAAAGAAAGAAAGAAAGAAAGAAAGAAAGAAA